>NC_040234.1:26698697-27028456 GCF_001444195.1 Xiphophorus couchianus | reverse complement strand
TGCATTCAGGATTTATTGGTACATTGGGTGTCCTATATCCTTATCATAACATCCATCCATCCAAGAGGATGAAGGGAGGGAATCTCATTAAACTCACTTCTTGAATGACTTCAAAAAGCTGTAATGTTTTCTGTATTTTTTACTCTGACTCTTTCATTTGCTGGCTGACTCTCTCTAATTCTCCCTCTCTTTTTCCGTGCCGTTGGGCTGTATTGGCGTACCGAACAGACAAATAGGCTGATGTAGGTCTGAGCATGCGTACATGTACAAGTATACACAACACCGTATACAATTAGACCCAATAATCCGGATGCCCTCGAAGAAAGAAAGTAAAATTTATGTCCCAAAATCAGATTCCTCGCCCTGCTTCCTCTGTTTTATTGTCTTGCAGTAAATCTGTCAGGGTAAAGCTGAATGTGGGCCCTCTTTGATCATCCACCAGTAAATGTTTTTATCTCTTCTTCGTCTAATCTACGACCGGCTGCATAATGCCAAGGGGACCAAACTATAAAGTCAGCTGTGGCAAAGACATACCTTTGACCACAATGACATCAATCTCGTAACACCACCCTCTGGCTGAAGGAGTGAATGTCTCAGGGGGGGTCAGGATCACAGCTCAAAGGATCGGTTTGGATGTTAAAGACATAAACATCACTTAGTTTAAGATTCTGGACACGGTGTGACACAGATACAGATTCACGTGGATGGGGCCGGCGCAGTTTTAGAGACTGTATGAGAAAGTCCATAGACAGAGCTGTATAGGAAACTTTTAGGTTTCTACATCAGGAATTTTTTTCAGTAACTATGAGGTATCTGGGGCCACGCCGAGAATATTTTCAACACTTGCCAGTTTACACATTCACAGGGAGTTTGGAGTAATTTGACAAATTTCTGAGGGTTTAAGAGAGCCAACTGTAAACAATTACTGATTAGATTGTAATGAGCTGAAGAGACGCCAGACTCCCACAGTTCTGTATGGCAGTAAAAACCCAACATTAAGAGTTCAGGCTCCAAAAACATCATCAGAAATTCACATGTGGTCATCAAATTTCCTGGGATTTTTTTGTAAGCAGGGGTAAAGGCTCAGCGTAAAGCAATGAACTCTTAACGATCCTGACCTTTACGTTTGATCCAGACCAAGTTACAGAGTATGAGACAAAAAGAAGCAAACACAGGAGGTTCTACTTCCCAATAATGCCCACATTTGTGTTGTTTCCTTCCAGTTCATTCAGCTCATGTTTGTCACCTGTGTTTTCTGATCAGTTACTGTCTCGCGTAGTGTTTAAGTTCGAGTCATGCCTTTGTCTGGTATGGGGCTCTTGTGGGTCTTAAGCCTGCAGTTTGGTGAATAGGTCATGTCATGTCAAGTCCTTGTGTTAAATAAATCTTCATTATGCCCCGTCGCCATTTGCATTTCGGTTCTCCCTGACACTTACTAGCCGTTTGTTCTCATCTGATCATCTGCACTCTAGCCATCTTGGGCGGTCTGATCTAAAGGGTCCAGTTCTAAATATGCACAGAGACCCAAAATGTTCGAAGCACATTCAAATCCAATCTGGCAAACCTCATTAAAAGAATGTGGGAAACTGTGTGAAAGCCGAGGCATCTCAGGTCGCTAAGAACAAAAGTCATAAACAGTTTCCCTGAAGCAAACAGCTAACAGGATGTTTTGAAATCTCTAATTAAGTCGATGAATCAAGAGCTTGCTGCAATCCCGCTCATCCAGCTTTCTATGATTACAGACTTTTTTTCTCCACTTTAAAACACACATTTTTAAATCTATGCCTTCCACACAAATAACCTAAAAAAGCAAAAGATGTTATGAACAGAAGACACATGTGATTAGGCCTGTCACAATAAATGATAAATCAATTAATCGTATAGTAAATTAAAACTATCGACGTCATTTTAATTATTGGCTTTATCGTCTCTTCCGGCCTTTTTCTCTTTCTGTTGATGACACTGAACGAAAAAAGGCTCAACTCCGGTGCTCTCCACTGACCCTCCCTTCCTCATTTTCTTAATGAAATGCCCAGTTCACACGACACGATCTTAGAGCTGTCGGCTGATTGTTGGCCCATTTTCAAAACCTGAGACCACACATTAGTCGACAGAAATCCTAGATATAATGGTTCGATCGTGCTGTGTGGTGTCCAACAATGGGCACAAAATAATGGCTACAAGCACGGAGGGGAATCCGCGCTTTCTGATTGGCTGCCTGTCACATTCAACAAGCTGCTTTAAGCTCCCAGTCGGGGAAAACCCGTGATTTAGATCGGAGCGGCAACGACGATCTACCGTAACACACCACACACTACACAAAGATCGGTTACGAAATCGCAAGCGACAATCTTAGAACGCTCAGCGTTCTAAGATTGTTGGAAGGGGACAATCTGGGCAAAATAAAACGTGTAGTGTGAACTATTGCATCAGGTAGTCGATGTGCCCATTTTCTCTATTTAAATCTAATTGTTACTGAAGGGCAACATAGTATACAGACTTCACTCTTTTGGTTGAATTTATTTCCACTTTGGCTTTATTTTGTTTAGTTTTTTTTTCAAGTGCGTTTTTTGTTAATGGAGACTGAGAATCCATTTTATTTTTGTTTTTGGTCGTTTTGTTTATTTTGTTTATCATCTCCAGTGTTAAGTGTTCTTTTGAAAATAAAGTGCATCTATCTTTGGCAGGAAATCGCATGCATTATTACGTCATTTCCATTAAATCAGTGTAAAAAGGTCTTCAAACAATATTATCGTTTATCGCAATAGTTTTTGAGACAATTAATTGCTCAGCAAAATTTGTTATCGTGACAGGCCTACACGTGATTTCATCAAACGTTCAAACACACAATTGATCTGAAATAGACGTCAAAGTTTTATGTCTGGAGGAAGTTATGGGTAGAATAAAACGAAAATCACAAGTTGTGGTTTAAAATCTCTTTAAAAAGCCTCCTCTGCCTGAAGCACAAAGCTCTCGTTCCACATACAGGAATGAAAACCTGTGTGGAAGAAAACAGACCACCTTGAAAGATGAAGCTTTTAAAATTGCCTAGTAAACTGGTATCAAGACTAAATTCTTCTTTCACATGAAAATCTTCAGCATAATGGACGCTAGCACACATTAAAAAGAGTTAAAGTCAAGGTATACCAAGGTTTTACAAAAATGATGCCGTCAAAACTGCCATAATTCTCAAAGATGGCGTCTCACTAATGAGATTAAGCAACAGTAAGAACGGCTGACACTTCTCTGTTTCACATCAGATCAATTAGATCCTGTGACGGTGTGAAACCAGACTGTTCTTACTCTGGGTTTTCATGCCATTAAGAGTTCATGCCTGCCTTTCAGACCAACACTGGGCTGTGAAACAGAAAGTAAAGTTTGTTTACTTGAAGCCAAAAAAAACTGCTTAGTCACTGGCTGACATTTTGCAACCAAGTGACTTTGTTATTTTGTTGTGAGTTTTTTTTTAATGAAATTCCCAAACTCCCTAGAGCTCAAGTACAATTAGGCACAGATACATTTTCTCACATTTCGGGACAAATCAGAAACTGTTCTCATGATTATTTCTGTCATTTGTCACCGTGCGCAATACTTGAAAACATACAAGACGACGCATCGGCGATTAAATTCCACAAAAATTTTGGTTATTTTCAGGCAACTATTAGTGTGACACATGTACCCGAGGTACACAAAGTCATACACAAACAGCTCAGCGGTTTTTTTTTCTGTCTAATCTCTTCTGGCAGTTCAAAAAGCCATCGTCTCCAGACATAAATATGACATTGCCAGACGTTGTTCATTTCCTCAAACCAGAGGTGAATTTGTGTTCACCTCTCTGGTGTGAACACAAATTGTACTGTTGTGTTGCACAAAGAAGTTTTAGTCTGCTAGCAAAACTCTGAGACACTTACTGCAAACCTTAATGTTGCAGGGAAAACATGCAAAGTGCTAATTTATACATTTATACGAGACAAGAATTGCTTCCAAACAGCCTGGCTCAGATTTGTGGTGAAGACCAGCTTCTGACAGGCTGACACCCGATGTTCTGAGCTTAAAGATGGAGGGGAGGACATGGGGGAAGACATAAAGATGAAGGGTGGAGGTGTGGAGCAGAAAAAGAAAGTCATGCAAGGAGGAGGTGCGGGTGAAAGGCAGGATTCTTGCTCAAAGTATTACTGTTCTTATAGGGCACAGCGGCAGATTCACAGTCCCCTCATTGCAGCCTAGGTGACTGAGAGGTCGGAGGTTGTGTGTACTCAGTATGCGTGTACACACTCGGATACACACCAAAAAATATCAACTTCAATGGCGTCGCAACTTTCCCTCAGCCTGCCTCCATCCCTCTCTGCTCTCTATGCAGAGCCGATGTGCAGGACAATCTCAGTCTGCTCTTATTTCCTCTGATTCTCATTATTTCGCTCCAGCAGCTTTGACAGTATTCTCCCCATGAGATCCATAACAACATGCAGCCAAAGTGAAAACACAATGAATTCCTCAGATAAATCCGTCCAGCGATAGTTGTTAAGACTGTCGTCAGTGGAAGCTTAATAAATATTTTACAATAAGAGTTATTTGACGTTAAGTTTTTATTTGAACGGTATAATTCATAGGAGCATGCGCAAACAGCATACTAGGGCTTTAAAAAGCTTTTTTTCTTTGAAAGGAATAATAGAGGAATAGATACACCAAACACAGACATTAGCTTATTAATGCCCATTATGCTTTTATATTAAAAGGTAATATTTGATGTAACCACGAAGATGCATTACAGACTCTTCACAAACGACAAGTGTTTATTATTATTATTACTAACAATCACGTATCAAGTTTACATGTGCAAAACTGTTGTAACGTATTGAAAAAGACAGACAGTTGCAAATTAGCCTAGCTTGAGCTTGTTAGCCCACGAGCCGAACAACTTCCGGTTGTCTTTGGTAGCTGTTCAACTTTCTACAGTGTATCTTTTGTTGTTTTTTTTAATATATGTTAACACGTCTTGACATGCTTAAATAAACCTGTGCTTACTGTTTCAAATCGTCCGGTGAAGCAGCAGAAGGCAGGAAGGCTGTGTTATCTTCCTCGTAGCAACAGCATTTTCCGCTGCGAGCATTTCAGAATAAAAGCACCCAAAACATGCCCAGAAGCGCAATGAAGCCGCAAGTTCGCGGTGAAACGTGTCAGCAGGAGCAGGGGGAGCCCAAACACGTAACACCTCCAATATAACACCACCGCTCTGTTAATCTTTTAAAAACAGCAGTTGTAGTCACTCTCCCCATTTTTTTCATGGAAGAAGAAAAAGAGAGAAGCTTTTCTTTTTCTCTCAATATAGAGCGAGTTAAAATATTCAAACCCTTGGTGTGGAGTTTGACTTGATCATTCTCACACATATATTCTTACACATATAATTTACTTTGACGTACAAGATGCCATTAAACTCTTGACTACTGTTTGTTTAGAGTTTTTGTCCTGCTGGAATGTGAACCTCCCTCAGTCTTACAGGCTTTAACAGGTTTTCATCAGTGACTGTAATTCATTCCCTTAAGAATTCCTAGAAAACCTTTCTTGTAAAGTCATGCAAATGACAACTTGATAAGGTTAAAGTTGAAAACTGAAAAAATAAGCAGACAGATGTTGCTGATATCTGGTTTGGAAGTTCGGTAGCCGAGCCACTGTGCTAACACGTGGCAGAAATTTGCAATATATGTGTGTTCTCCTTATAAGTGTGTGTCATTGATAAGTAAGTTGCGATATTTGAGTGTTTACTAAACACGAAGTTTTATTCGTTTGCTATTATTTCACCTGTTGCTAACTCCGAGCTATCTGCTCAGGGCCGCGCAGAGACCTATGGAGGGGCAGGGGCTCAAATTTTAAAAAGGGGCACATTGAAGAAAAACACCGTACAACAACATAGCAACAACCCAAATTAATCAAGAATTTAATCGGATCCTACTATATCATTGCCATCATGTGGGGACAATGCAAAGCAAATCTAGTCTATATTTTCCCCAACAGGTATAAAGTTTCTGTTTCTGCTGCTGACAGTCCTGAAGATCTGAGCTGATCTGAGACTGTAGCTGTTAAACAGACCAGAGGAGAGAAGGTCAAAGGTTATGAAGTTATGAAATAAGCAAAATTGCTGCCATTTTACTAATTAAGCCCTAATAATATCTATTTAACCTCTAGAACAACCTGGCTGCAGACTGATTTATAGATCCAAAAAACTCAAAAGGGTTAACTCTATATAATAGTTTGATGTTAAACCTCTAGATCTAGAATTATAAGACTGAGATATCAAGGCAAAGAAAACTCAGTAGCTGCTGGTAGGGGCCATTCAGGGGCCTCCAGACATTCAGGGGCTTCCAGACACTCAGGGGCCCCTAGAAATGGTTTAATTATAACACAGATCATAGATCTAAACCTGTAACATCATTTATTGAGAATGACAATGTTATTACATTTTATTTAATGCATTCAGCTGAGAAAAATAAATAGTACATTTAGGATTTAATTAGGAAGTTTAATTTGTAAAAGTTTAAAGAATCATCTTGATAGTTTGATAGTTGTGTTACCATGGCTACAATATGGTGTAATCTTTGTGTTTGAATTGGGTCTGTTCACAAATACATCACAGCAAATAACCAATAATCAGTGATTGATTTTAAACTCGGCCAATAAACCTGGTCTCCCTCTCACAGATTCACCTGATCTATATTTAAACATGTTAGTGATGCTGAGGTTCTTAGTAGGACGGGTTCCGTAGGGAGGGGGGTTCTGTCTAAGGCCCCATATTACCTCGGGCCGGCAATGGAGGAACAGCTGCTGCGATGTGCAACTCTGGAATCTACCTGGAATCTACCTGGAACCTACCTGGAATCCCCCGGTGGCCCCTATCAGTCCGCCGATGCTTTGGGGACATTTTGATTCATTTCATTGTGGCATGTTTGGCTTTTTGCTGCAGTTCTAATTACGGTACTTTGTATTGAAGTCAAAAGAAGCTGGGCAAAGAATGTTCTTCAAATGTAGTTTTGGGTTTGTTTGAAGATAAGACGTCGTTTCTCCAGATACTCATCAACTTATTTATGTCATCATGTTGAGAAAAAGTTTGTTAAATGAACACATTGTCTGGAAATAGTGGCTCAAGTAACTAGACCTTTGCTGGAGTCTGTTTCCTTTGAACCCTGTCATATTGGGATTTTTGTCTGATTTTACAGTAATACTGGTTTTATGTTCTCAACATAAAGAGGGCAGCTGTTATTCAGAGGAGTTATGGACTAAACTAAATGCCTGTGAATAGCTAACCCATGATTACTTGAGATACCTTCAAAAAATACTTACAACTGTCAATTTTAATGGTTCAAACACCAAAATACCGTAACATACATTAGCGCTAGCACAGATGCTAATACCTGCTGTCTTCCTTTTCTCCTCTCTTTGAGGTTCAGCCAATCAGTCTCCAATGAATAGATTGGCTGCTTGGTAAATACCAGCCAATAGCAGCACTGCACCAAGATATTTTAGTTTCCTAAACTGTATTTTCTTAAACTTTACAAAAACTATGAATATGCAAGTTTTCCCCAAACAATTTGGAGTCACGTTTTACAGAAAGTTGTTGGTGAATTCCCAAATACAGAATAATATATTGGGATAACACCTTGTTTTACTGAGAATTATTGAAATATTTCATTAGTGAAATATTTTTGCTCACATTGTTTATCAGTTAAATTATCTCATCATTTTAAAACAGCAGATTTGGTTTTGTAGTGATGTTCTTTTAGTCTTTTTAAACACATAAGATGGAAATAAACATCATTTAATCAGCTTGTATAATAAATCCATCTGGTTTTCTGACTTCCAGCAAGAAAACTCCCAGCTTGTGTGTGAGCATTTACATCTGGTGAAGAAATCTGGAATTAAACTTACAATCTTTTTCTCTTGGTAACTGGAACTTCTTTTGAGTTTTTAACTTTTCTTACTTTCTTACAGCAAAAAGCCGCTGCATTCATTTGTGTTCACTCTGACACCCAAAGTTCTGCTGTGGAGAGGAAACGTAATTTCTGTGCTTTTCAAACCAGATGGTTAACTTGCACTAACAGGCGCTGCTGCTGTTCCTATGGGAGGCGACAAGTTGAAGCAGGATGTGTGTGACCAAGGGAAATAAATACGTTTATGAAACACCACTTAAGGCTTTGGGCTCACATCATTGTGCCCAATATTATCATGTGCTGATTGTTTTACCAGTCGACAGTAGCCCCCTGTCTTGATGCCACTTTATTGCTTTATGTCCCCTGATGCTCTCCGTACTGTTTTCCCCTGCAGGAGCTCATCACAGCCTGGTATATTGGTTTCCTGTGCCTCATCCTGGCTTCCTTCTTGGTTTATTCTGTGGAAAAAGAGTCCAGTGAGGAGTTTGAGACGTATGCTGATGCTCTGTGGTGGGGACCGGTAAGGCAGAATAACTGTGTTGTTAATATAGAGTTGAATGGGGCCATGACGTTTGTTCAATAGAAAAAAGAAATTGAAACTGAAAAAAGTTTGAAACAAAGAAATTGGAACCGAAAAGAAATGTTTTGAAACAGAAAAATGTGAATGATGTTTTACAAAGAGATCTCTTGATCAACACACTTGAATTACCGTATTTTCCGCACTATAAGTTGCACCTAAAAACCTTCAATTTTCTCAAAAGTCGACAGTGCGCCTTATAATCCGGTGCGCCTTATATATGGACCAATATTGAGCCACAACAGGTCTCGCAACTACGGTAAGCAGCCGCCGACTTCATTTTCCCCCATAGAAGAAGAAGCGCGTGGTGTATGCTGGGTTTTGTGTAAAGACCCCAAAATGGCTCCTATGAAGAGACACGCTTACAATGCAGAGTTTAAGCTCAAGGCGATCAGTGACGCAGTAGAACATGGGAACAGAGCAGCAGCCAGAGAATTTAACATGAACCAATCAATGGTGAGGAAGTGGATCTATATTGTGATTGCACTAACGTTTGATTTACCGTAACGGTATCAGACTGTTTTTACGTGTTTATTGAATCGAGGAAAAGTTCCCCTCCACTATATGTTACACCTTGCTGTTGTTAAAAGATAAACTGTGTCATGAAAATACCACGTCACTGACTTTACCTCGGGGAAAATAATAAAACGGCTGTTTATTCATTTTGGGAATAAAAGAAGTTTTCAGAACGCTGGTTTGTAATCTATTAATAAAGTTTGACTGACCTATCTGACTATTTTGTTGACATTCCCTTTAGCGCAGTTCCATCTAATGGATGCATAACGTAACCCCGGCCTCTACTGTAGCGTCTATTCTATGCGCCTTATAATGCGGTGCGCCTTATATATGAAAAAAGTTTTAAAATAGGTCATTCATTGAAGGTGCGCCTTATAGTGCGGAAAATATGGTATTGCTACAATATTTTCTCTGATGTTTATTTTGTGACTCTAAATGGGCCGAATCTTCCTTTAAGACTTGAGGTTCTGCAATAAGTTCTATTTACAGCCCAGAACCTCCAGCCCAGATCCCGTCAGCAGCGACTTTAACCCGCCTGGTAGAAACGTTAAGGAGAAGCAGAGCAAACAGTCAGCAGGTGGTACCAGGTGGTACCGGGGCTTTGATCTGCGTTGCGACTCTCGGTGACAGTCGGTACCGTGTCTTATATCAGGACGTCTGATGAAGACGGATATTCTTTATATCTGTCAGTGGAACCGACTCAAGCTGCCTGTAGTGAACCGGGCCTTTAGCAGAATGATGAAGTTAAAGTCAGTTAAAGACACTGCCTCACAATCTTTCAACCCTAGACCAAACTCACCTGCACTTTTATTCTTACACATATAATTTACTTTGACGTACAAGATGCCATTAAACTCTTGACTACTGTTTGTTTAGAGTTTTTGTCCTGCTGGAATGTGAACCTCCCTCAGTCTTACAGGCTTTAACAGGTTTTCTTCAGTGACTGTAATTCATTCCCTTAAGAATTCCTAGAAAACCTTTCTTGTAAAGTCATGCAAATAACACTTGATAAGGTTGAAGTTGTAAACTGAAAAAAATAAGCAGACTGATGAAAACAAAATGCCCACAAAGACAGCCTAGTTCCATCATAAATATTATGCTTCCATCATAAATATTATGCTTCCATCATAAATATTATGCTTCCATCATAAATATTGCCAAGACAGTAACAGACCAGTAACCAGGAACAAATGTAAGCTGTCATCTTTGTCTTTCCTTTCTGAGGAAAGGATCAGTTTATATGTATCTAACATTTCTACATGTGTTTATGTTGTCAAGAAAATCCGAGCTCATCCCACTTCCCCATGCTGGAGATTTTAGTTTAACAGTAATAATAAATAAAGTTATCTTTAAAATGAATCACTCAAGTGACATCAAGGCCCAACAGTAGACTTAAGTGTCAATAAAGTTAGTTTAACAGTAATAATAAATAAAGTTATCTTTAAAATGAATCACTCAAGTGACATCAAGGCCCAACAGTAGACTTAAGTGTCAATAAAATAAATCTGGTTGTGTGTGTTGTTTTTGTCTCATGCAAACTTTGCTTTAATTCTACATTTTTCTATCTAATCATAAGAAATCATAGTCAGTCAGAGAGATTCATGAAACAAGAAAAGCAGGTTTCCTGGAAAAAGAGGAAGTTTCCAGCCTGCAGATTTATAAAAATAGCTGAGACTATTCCTTAGTTTAAAGTATGAAAGTTTTAAAGAATGAAATCTAAACATTATTAGTAATTGGATAAGATTCAAAGTAAAATACTTATATGAATATTGGTTTACTTGTAATAATACACTTATATTTGTGGGAACTACAAGAAAAACAAGTAACTGTAACTTTAGTAGTAAATAATTAGAATCATGTATTATTCTTGGTTTCTTTTCAGAAAAACATCTGTAATAACTCACATTAAGATTATAATAAGAATAATTAATAAGTTATGGTTATAAAATCATAAATGAATGATAGATCAGAGAAGCTGAAGAAAATAAATGTGATATAAGTTATGGTTATAAAATTATAAATGAATGCTAAATCAGAGAAGCTAAAGAAAATAAATGTGATATAAATGTGATTTTGACATTAAACTTGAAATGGTGTAAGAAGGTGTAACTGCAATTAAACATCACTGATATGTTGGAGGTAGATGGTAGGTGAAAGGTTGTGCAGGCAAGGGACACAGGAGGTTGAGCAACCCTGAGACATTGGCACAGACATCAGGAAATGTCTGTAAGACAGTGATGGATATGAGATCATCTGTCTAAGCAGACAGCAGGCGCACCAGGGGGGTGGATGAACCCTATATAAGGTGAGTGCAAAAGAGGAACCGTTCGTTGGATCCTCCGGGCAGCTTCGAGCCAAGATCGAGATGGACAAAGAACTCTGCAGCTGAAGAAGAGCCGGGGCCACGGAGCCGGAGACTGTCCTGCACATGGAGACCAACCCGTCTGGCCCACAATCTGTGGCTTCGAATCGCACTTCTCTCATCGGCTGGGTTCTGACCCCAAAGACAAAGATGAAGACAAAGACAAGGAAGAAGAACTGGTGCCTTTTTTCCTGCCAGCACCAAGTCCTGTGTGACCTCAGCATCCATGCGGAGAGGAAGCTCATCAGACCTGCGGAGATCCTGGCCTTCGCCGATCAACATCTTCCTCCTGCTGCCACACCTTCTTCATCATCAAGCCAGGTCTGGGGTTCGAAACGCCAAACTCCGTCCGTCTCTCTCAAAGGTTCCCTTTTTTAGTTCTCAGTATCAGCAGTAGGGAAAGATAGACTAGATGATTGATTTTACTTATTTGATTATTTCTGCTACTGAATTAAGCTGTACTGACCCTTGCAAAAATGCCTTACTAATAAAATATTTAGCATAAAGAAAATCTAAAAGATGTTGTGGACATTCAGTTAATGAGTCACCTTAAAGTTCTTTGATGGTTGTAAAATAGCTGTGATGTTTGATTCTGGAGAGGAAGAGGTGGAAAATGTTTTTAGGTTGCTGGTAGCCCATATTTAAAACCTCATCCTTGGGACTCGACCGAGTCACTAAAACCTACCTGGTTCAATAACAAATGCAAGTTGCAAAATAGAGAACGAGCGACCGTTAACAGGTGTGCTCTGTGAAACTAGTTGGCTGTAGGCTGCTCAGTCTGGCTAATTCACAGGGGGAAGAAGGGTGGGACACCTGGATGTAGGCCGTCAGATAACCAGGCGAATCGTTTCTCGAAACCAGCTTAAACAGAGTTTACTTCAGTTCTGGACAGGGTAAATCCCAGCAGATTTAGGAAACTCAACGGACCCGTTAGACGGAGAGCTGGTAGCACATCTCCCCTCTCAGAAGAGGAAGTACGAGAGTGAGAGAGTAGAGACAGAAAGGAGGGGGGGGGTGTTGCGCAACAACAATGTCAAAGGTGGGGACTCGAGTCACATGACTTGGACTCCAGTCAGACTCGAGTCATTAAAGTCAAGACTTGAGACTTGACTTGAAAAAATGCTCAAAGACTCGGACTTGACTTTCACACCATTGACTTGGGACTTGACTTGACGTGAAGCTGTTTACTTGAAAAGGCTTGATGTTTTTACTCAAAGTCTTAAAATTTAGAGCACATATTATTTATAAAGTGGCCCCATTAATTCATTTGACTCATTCCGTATTAACAGTCCCTCTGTCTTTCCACACTCAGTGTGTATGTGTGCGTAAGCTGCACCACAACCAAGCAGATGAACAGAGTGGGGGGAAAAAAAACAGAGACGAAAAAACGCTCAAAGCAGATAAGGTCCTGTGAGTAATTTCTTTTGGGTACATCAATCATGAAAGATCCAATTAAAAACAGAGTGAAACACACACAACCTGCAAGATCAATCCCAGCTCACTGCTGCCTCACCGGCTTCGCTTCGGAGCATTTGAATGGGAAAATGCAAAAAATTCGTCAATTCTGAAGAAAAAATGATCAGAATTGGTGAAGCTAAATGAAAAATAGGTATTTTATAGTACAAACCACAGGGTGAAAATAGCAACATAAATTATTTTACCATTATAATATAATTTTCCCATGATGACAGGCGAGGCTCTGCCTCACCTGACCTCAGGTCACTGAACTCTTCAAATGGCGGCGTGATGGCTGTTGAAATACCATCTCCAAGTGGTATAATTTCCAAGTGGTCTCATTTTGCTAGAAAATAAATCAAAATCCAGTAATTTTGCTATCCTACAGAAATTGCTGTAAAAGTAAAAATATTTACAATTGTAAGGATCCTGAACGTAACACAGTGGGATAGTTCTGAGTGTTTCTGGATGGTAATTCAACAAGTTATTTTGTGTCTTGGTTAGTGATTGTGGCAAGTTTGATTCAGGCAACATGTTTTTTTTTTATCAACACTGAGATGTGAAGGTGGCTGTAGATTTAACCTCTCTTGGACTGACAGATATTTATTTTACCATCACATCCAAATTCAAAACCACTGGGCTTTATTTGTGTGGGTTACCAGTTGCTGGGGACTTTAGATCAAGGAACCCCCCAAACCCTTCCATTAAAATATGATTCTATTCTCCTTCCTATGAATATTTTGTTTTGTTATTAAAAAGCACTGTGTTTAATTATGCATGTTAAGGTGAACATTCATATATATGTTGGTAACTATTCTGGCTGAGAGTGAAATGAGTTGGAACATTGTTTAAAAAAAACAACTTGAAAGGACTTGAAATTCCAAGCTGACGACTTGAGACTTGACTCGGACTTGAGGACAAAGACTTGAGACTTACTTGAGACTTGCAAAACAGTGACTCTTTCCCACCTCTGGCTGATGTAGACTGAGCTTCATTTTTATAATCAAGAAGAAAAGCTCTCAGCCACAGACCACACATACCAGTTGAGTTCACCGTTCTCGTTTCTGCATCGTATAAAATTCACCCACTTCCACTGTGGCCAAATTCCTATTGTGGTAAGAAATACTGTACTACTGAGCATCTAAACTGCTGGGCCAAGAAAACTGAGCCTCAGGTTTTTAAACGTACAATTGAATGACAATAAACTCTGTCTATGCCTATGTCTATGTATGTTTGATCACAAAACGTGTTTATTTTAATAAATTGACGTGTTTCCGTTAAGCAAATTTATATGCTTCTAATTAGCATCTCCTGATGTTTCAGTGCCTAACAGACAGAGAGGCGCACAAACAAACCTTCACCCAGCCCACTGCTGCAGACGTTGCTTTACTTTTCAACTTGGGTAAGAGCCACAAAGACCAAAGGAAGAGGACTGAGGATCAAACCCAGACGGAGCCCCAAATTCTTCGGCCCCGATGAAGACTTTTGAAATCAAGACTTAAACTTCTGACAGTATGAATAAAGCCAATCTAATGATTTTAGACAGATCATACTTCTCCAGTTAAGTTTATAAAGGCTCTCTCTAATTGGCAGACAAATTGACCAATCATTTTCAAGATTTAACATTTAGCTTTCCTACTTGCTTTTATTTTTTATTTTTATTCAGATTTGTTCTGTGGAGAGAGATTGAGTTTTCATGTGATCTTAGGTAGTTCTAGTTTTGAAAATAGGAAATTGTTCCCATAATATAGTTCACACAAAGCCTCATGCTGGGGATAGAGGCCTAGTCAGTGAGTCTAGGTACCAGGGCTGGCCCAAGGCATAAGCAAACTAAGCTGTCGCTTAGGGCCCCAGGGTTACTAAGGGGCCCCCTCAGTGAAGCTGAGTTTTAATTAATTTTTTTAAGTAATCATTTCTATGCTATTATAGTATCAGAAAACCACAATTTATTTCACTATGAAGTGATTTGGTTTTACAATAATACATATTTGATAATGTATGTAGAAATTATTTTATGGATAAAAAGAAAAAAATTTAATTGCTCTTGGGAGCCCCCTGGTGGCCGCGGTAGGTACAGAACGCTTCGCCGGTATCATCACCTGCATCCAAACGTCCAAAGCTCGGGTCAGAAGTTAAGTAAGCAAAACAATGTCTCAAAAAAGGATTCATCCTTCAGGGAGGGAGAAAAGAAAGAGGGAGAATAGAAAAAAAGCCAAGATAAAGGTTTGTTTTGATGTGTCTTGGTTATGTAATGTAAAAGATTTGTGTCTTGATAGCGATCTGGAACGGTTCAGTTCAACATTTATGCAAGAGTCTTTGTGTGAAACTGAGTTTAAACTTTAAATGAGTTGATTCTCATGGTTGGCTCTGAATATTTCTGAGGTATTTTTGGTTTCAAAATGCAGTTTGATGATGTTTGATAATAATTAAAACCTCTCAATGTTTGACATTGTCTAGCAAAATGTTTTTACATCAGGCTACATACAGTAGCTGCTACATCAATGAGCTGCTCTATGCTGTAGTTGGGGATTTGTTGTTTGCTGCTGAGCAAAATCATTTTGTGGCTAAAAACATTATTTTTACATCAACTTCTAAGTTATGTGAAACTTCTGTTAAAATCATTTGAAGGCTCAGAATCAGTCCAGTACCGGTACCGGTCCACATTCTCAGGGGAGAAAGACTCATCTGGTATGAATTACATTTTTAGCTATTGGAGTTATGCCTAAGAGAAATTTATTTAATCAAACAATGTCATGAATATGTGTGTAGAGCTGCACCGATTACAGTTTTCTGGCCGATCCCTGATTATCGATCTTTAAAATGCTTGACCTGCTGAATTTGATTTTCCCTGATATTATTATTTTTTTGTCTGAAATGTTGCTAAATATAACAAGAAAGTCATTGAGTTGGCAACATTGGGGTGAATATTGTTAACTGTAAACATTCAGACTTGACCTGGTGGGTCGGTCTGTCAGTCAAACCTCTCACTGTAGAGCAGAAGAGGACAGAGATGATTTATAAACCTTTGCTGACGAAGATAAGATCAGGGGATAAGATGGGCTTCATGTGTAAGTATCAGCAGATCATGATCCCCCAAAATGAAGGAAATCGGCGCCCAGAAATCAACTGGTTGATAAATCAGTTGGCCAATAAATGTATCTTATTATACATGTATATAATGTAAACAGCAATACCAGAGATGCAATAAGTTTATAGCAGGTGTGTGAATGATCTAATGATCGGGCTGCTGATTACAGCCAGTCTACATTGTTAGCAGAACTAGAGGGCCCCAAAACCACATTTCGCTTAGGGCCCCATGGAGGCTTGGGCCGGCCCTGCCAGGTACACTATAATCTGAAGCAATGCGGAAACCTATTCAGGTTTACTGAATAGTGAAGTCCAATTTTTTTTTGTCAAATCAGATTTTTTGCCGTGGTTGTTCAAACTTGCGACCTGTATGTGTTCTCCAATGTGAACGGCAAACGACCTAAAAGTGTCCCGCATGCACAGTAGAGGGCATGCTCAGTGTTTAGCCAACCGTCATAAGGAAGAAGAAGTGCTCAGTGTTTGAGGGAATAAACATGGATGCTCATGGTCAGCATCCATGTTTATCTTATGATCTTGTGAACCAGCACATTAACACATTGATTCTCGTCAGTGTCCGCCACGGCTGTTGTTTTTCTTCAGGCTTGCGAGTATCAGGACGCAGAATGGGGACGTTTGGACATTTGTTGCATATCAATGACGTTCAGGTTGGGTGAATGCCACCTGGCCGTTGAGATTCAATGATGTTCGGATGTTTTGCCCCTGCTTACTAAGACGCTAAAAAGGAAGTGAAAGCAAAACAAAACACAGCTAATAAAACAAAGACGCATATTTAGCGTCTAAAATCTTCTATTTAAGGTTTAAATGTTATTGAAAATCTCATACAAAGAAAAACACAAAAACGTCTCCATCTGCATCAGCAGGACTGATGACAGTTATTATGTCTTCAGACAGACATCAACATTTTTTACTCTTTTTTGTTCCCCAATCTATGACTACAAAACAGGTCTGGTAAAGATAAAGTCCGTTAATTGGAAGCATCTGTAAATGATCCATTATTTTTGTGGATCTGTTGAAAAAATTCAACTATCAGGAACACACACACTGTCTTCCACAATAGAAAGAGAAAGTAAGAGAAAGTGTATTTTTCACACTATTGTGGAATCATGAGCACCAAGTGAAGCAAATGAGTGATGCTGTGCTTCATTAGTTGTTCAGTTCAAATGCTTTATTGCTCCTAAAGGGAAATCAACTGTTTCCCTCGAAAAATGAAGCCGTCAGCTACAGAGTTTTGTAATTTCTCAACTCATCTTTGTCTGCTATTCAAATTTGTTTGCACTGAAACATTTGGGGGTCAAAAGCAAAACAGAAAGACGATACGAACATGTTCCACCCTTATCAAATCAGAAAGGAAAGAAGTTGGCAGCTGCAGAACTGGACAGGAAACAGAAAACCGAATCCAGATTCCTCAGAGGACATGCAGATGATGTGTTTGAAACTTGTTTTTACTGCTACAGTTTTCATATAAAATGACATCAGTTATACACCCTACTGTGACTTTTTGCATTTGGAATATTTATTGAGTGATGCCGTCTATATTTTCTTAATCTGAAGTTTCTGATTATCTTAAATAGATAATCCCAGTACTGGTTCTGTGTCTCTGTGGGAGTTTCCAAAATTCTGGGCTCACACACGATCCAGGTCAATTCCAGTCCAAACCGATCCAAGTCATTAAGCAATGCTGTGGAAAACCCCAATTTAAGTTCCTAATTTGTTGTACTCTCTTTTTGTGCTTATTGCCTTTACTTCGCTTTATTTGTAAAATATATGGTTGACTTCCGACTTTTGATCTGATGCTTTTATTTATTATGGGACAACTATTTTATGGAGCGGTGGCTTAACAACAGAAATAAATAAATAAAAGAAAAAGAGCGGAAGACAAGTTGCAACAACGTTGTTGATGGAGGCACAAGGCACGTTTATTTTGTAAAAAAGGTGATTTCTAAAGTTGATCGATTGAAATTGTGAATGTGTTTTATTGTATACAAACACTAGGGTACAGTTTTTGAATAAGAGTTGATATTTTTATTTTTGATACCTTGTTTTTTGGTGCAAACGTTGTGGTTGTAAGATCGTGTTTTGGTAGCTTACACTGTCTTTGTGTCTGTACATACTGTACTACGGTGAAACTCAGGGTTTACTTCCAATAAACCTCACTGTTCATCAGTGAAGCCACAATCCTTCATTAATCGGGGTCTGATACAAATGCTATGAAGTTAATTTTACGTTTCAAATTCCTTAACATTTCGTTTCGTCTACGGAAACCCAACAGATATCATTGAGTCACCAACTGCGTTTCCATTACCCAGAAAGGTGCGCGATGTGAGGTTGGTAAAATAAATTCGCCCAATGAAAACACAGTAATGGAGCCACAGGAAGTGGTTGGTGGATGATGGGGCAGCATGTTTTTTAAACTTTAGCTCGGGTGATTTTTATTGCGTTCCCCATTTAACCGGAGTGCCGCAATTGCGAAATTGTGTTTTTGCGACATTAGCAGAATATCGGCCAAGTTTTGCGTACATTTGTAACGGAAACGCAGCTTGTGACTGGCAGCGTTCACACTTCTGGGACGAGGGGGCAGCGCCAGTACAGTGTCTGGGAGAGACACCGAGTTAGATAAGCACTAAAAGACGGGCCAGGTGAGTCATCTGTTAAAAGACATTAAGTCAACATTTAGCAACAAAAAAGTCAAGTACTTCCCTAACTCCAAAGAGAAATTAAATGTTCTCGCAATCTACATTACTCATACACATTTACTTCCATTCCAGGAAGACGTAACTGCTAAACAGGACAGCAGAGCAGATGTAGCATCTAGGAAGAGAAGAAACAGAGAGAGAGAGAACAAGAAAGTAAAAGAGCAGCAAATTCACAGGGTCTGCTGTTGTCCTCCTGAAGCAGCAGCTGGTTTTTTATGTGAATGAATCCAGTGTTTGGTTCCCAGTGTTGGCTGGCTCTGCATCTCCGTTCCAACAGCTGCCCTGTTGAGAGATCAGTGAGGTTGAGCATCATCTTCAGATTCCCCAACATAAAATATTCTGGTGAATTCAGATAAAGTGAAAGTTGGTTGTCAAAAGGAAACTGAATCTGTATCTGAGTTTAGCAATGATGTCAATGTAATTCTTTGGTTGCTTTTTGTTGATACAGATGTTCTGAACTGTATTTGTGCAACGTTTCCAAAGCCTTGTTTTGTCCTCTTGGTCTTTTATTGACACATTTTACTTACTAACTTAGTAAATGTAATTTCTTCTATTATTGTTTATGTATGATAGTTAATGAACAATAGTTCTATACAATTCTGTGGAGAAAAAAGGTTTGTTTTTTTTTTTTTCTTTACGACTTGCCTTGTTTGTAACCAGTTTTCAATTTAAAACCAGATTTGAATTTGAGAGTCCTCTTTTGTATTGCACATAATTTGTGTTAGATCGTGAAGAGAGGTCGATCTCACAGGGAACGCCTTACTGCCTTTGCTTCTAACCCACATGAACCCACTGCATGGTGGATGACCTGTACTTGTGTAGCGCTTTAGCTGGTCCAGAGGAACCCCAACGCGCTTCACATTCAGTCATTCTTCGAATAAGGAGGACATTTTCTGGAGTTCCAAGTCTTTGAACACCTCAGGAACCAAACATGTCAGATTCAACTTCTGCCTGACAGATACGGTAAAAACTACTTTAAAACGTTTCCCGACACCTACGCCGGTCAGTCTTTCTCAAAACTGGTGGTGCCCCCTAGTGGTCCACCAGGTACTGCATGTAAACGACCTTGTATTTGCCGTGATGTGAGCAAATACAGTTTGACGAGTAAAGAAGTCAGAAGTGTGTTTTGTTTGTTTATAATGCTCTGCACGCGCACGTTGTTATTATTTTTTATTTAATTTAAAATGGCTCCGTCTGTGAATAAATGCAGTAGACAACTACCACCGATAAAAATTATGTGCATAATTTTTATATTTAATGGTGCAGAAGAGGATTTTTGACAGGCCTGTCACAATAAGCAATACAGTAATGAATCGCATGATAAATTAAGACAAACTGAATTACTTCCGTTTGCAGGATTCATCGTTTTTCTCTTTCTACCAAAAACTGGATGACAAAAGTCTTCAGTCTGGCGCTTTGGTCTCATCTAACCCTTTTCTTTTTTTTTTTTGAAGGACAATTTTGTTTTGCGGAGAGTTCATAATTCACTTTATATTTGTCGTTTTGCTTATTTATTTTGGAAATTTAAAATGTCGTCCAGTTGCAGTGCTAAATGTTCACTGGAATTGAAAGTTTGTTGATCTTTGAGAAGGTGTTCTTGCGTTATTTTTGCCATTACGACTTGAAAATGGTCTCAAAAAAATATTGTCATTTATCACAGTAACTTCTGGGACTATTTATCATCCAGCTAAATTTGTTATTGTGGCAGGCCTCGTTTGTGTTTTAATATGGTTCTGAATTACAAATAGTCCTAAAATGATGATGAAACACACAATACTTGTAGAAAAGAACAACTTGCCTTTTGAAGTCCATGTGTTTGAAATGGTGCGAAAGCTTAGAATCCACACTTTCAGAGTCTGTAAATAACTCAAAACCAATGAACAAGTCACCCAGAATTGACTTGTTCATTGGGTTTGTCATGAACAGGCACATTTACAAAACAACACCATCCTTCTTCTTAAGACATGACTACTTTCATTTGCGCTTTTGCAGGGACAATTTCAAACCTGGTGGTCCCTCAGTGTTTGTTAAATGGGCTGAGTGATCCTCAGCCTGAAAGAGTTTGAAAACCACTGCCCTAAGCAAGTCATGAACTTGTTTCTTCAAAATTGCCACAAAACCAAGACTGTGTTTTCTCAACTCCATGAAACTCATAGTGTCTCTGAGGAGACTTTGAGTAGTCCACTGTCCAAAGAAACCCACTAACTGTAAATAGACTGAAATTTGTCCAAAAAATCTCCCTCAAAAAACTAAATCTGTTGAATCCACTTTGCCTTTTATGAAACGGAAGCAGGTCAGAGGTTTGTGATGCCCTCTTTGGGTTTACTACAAGGTCATGAGCGGACCTCGTCATACACAAAGTTTTTCACTCTGCTTCCTGGCTTTCATTCTGTTCCGAATAAAGCTCCAGTTGTAGTCCATGTTTCATAAACTTTTCATGTGAAATCATGCTAAAATAATTTTTTGTGCTTCCTTCCGCACAAAAATTGCGGAAGGAAGCTATGCTCAAAGCTCTGTTGTCTCAGTTGGAGAAAAAAACAAAGAAACCTCACATACGACCCAGTGTGCTTCAAGGTTTTGAAACCAGCTGCTGTCAATGGACATCCAGTCGTCTGGGGAATGTTGGCAATGCAGTGTTGCTGGCTGGATCGTGTCAAAGTTGGCAGCGCACATGTGAGGTCAGAGTTCGTCTTCTGTCTCCAGAGTCAAAGACCCACCAGTCAGCCGCACAGATGTCTGTAAAATACCATGACACGTCTGGAGCAGTTTGACTTCGTTTTTGTCAAACTTCACATGAAGACATCTTTATGTATCTTTATGAATTCTTCTCTTTATTTCTCAACACCGGAGCAGAACTCGAGTCAGCATCAAGTGTGACCAGGTCTCTGATAGCTTGAAGCCTTTCAAACGTCTTTCAGCTAATAATGTCACAGTGCACTTCGTTATTCGAAGTTTCCCATAATGAAATATGACATACTGGATTTTGTGTCTCAGAGACAAAGTGATCCTTGTGTGAAATTGGTCCTTACAGTATGAAATTAAGCTGATTATATGTTAAAAGACTGAAATACATCAGATGCTAAATATTCAAAAATAAGTGATAATATTCATGGGCGACATAAGGCCCAGTAAGAAAACAGAACAGGATTAAAAGAACTTATTTCCATCATTATTAGGTTATCATATAGAAGAATATGTCTTGACATGGATTTGGGGAGCATTGCACGTATTTTCCCTCTAAAATATTTTCTTGAACAACACAGATGTGGCATTGTCTCAGCTGGATGAGGTGGGACTTGTCTTGAATGAGTGAACCTACAAGTTCACTCATTCAAGACGTAACAAACTCAGCTGGATGATTATGTAAACCCTGCCTGCAAAACAAAGAAATTGCTCCACAGTCCCCGATTACTCCGGATTTTGCAAAACAATCTGGAAGCAAATTAAAGCGTTCAGTGAAATACATGAAGGCCCTGATCTGGTGCCAGATTTACCAATCCCAGAGCGTGTTTGGACTTTGTTCCTGGAGAGATGAAACCTACACCTGACATTGCCTCATAAGAGTATTTGTGGGGTTTTTGACCATAAAATTGCAAAATTTCCATCTGGACCTTCCGCCTGTGTTAGTCCCACAAGCATATCATGCCAACCTCCGCTAAATACTGATGACTAAATATACAAAATATGTGCCAATATTTAGTGCCAAGTAAAAACACAGAGCCTGGAAAACACCATGCCTTTTTTCTGTGATCATGTTTAAGATATCAAAATGATGTTGTATATTCAGACAAACACACACAAATATTACGTCATTTTATCTTCACAAAGAATTTGCATTGACTTCTCATCATTTTTCATTTCTGCTTCCTAACCCTAACCATTACCGGTAGCTGAATAACCCTAAACCTATCCCAAACGTCACCAATACCTCAGTCTTAAACCTAACCCCTCTCTCAAAAACAGCATGAAATAATTCAGCAAGTGACAAACCTGCATCCTCTTCACCTCCATATAACAGTGAAACATGGTGGTGGCATAATTATGGTGTAAGAAGGGCTTTTGTGATCCGGGACAGGGCAGTTGATCTGAGTGGATGAGAAGATCACTGGAGTTAAACAGAGAACAATACTGGAAAAAAACCTACGAAATGGTGCAAAAGACTGGCCAACTGAGAGGTTTACCTTGGACCAGAGCACTCACTTCAACCGTCCAGCCAGCAATACAAAAAAACAATTTGGATATAAACTTATCAGTGAGCTAAACTGATCCAGTTCAAGACAAACGTAGACCCAGTACAGAATATTTTATGGGACTTGGAATGGAATTGGAACGTATCAATCTTAATGGACTTAAGCTATTCTGCCAAGAAAGATCAACAGAAATTGGCAGACATACAGTGAATACCTCTTTATTTACGGTTGTCGGATTCTCCTATCTGCAGATATTTCAGTGGAACACAACTTCAGATAATTTGCAAGAAATTTGTCAATATTTTCCTAATCGATGTAAAATGTTCAGAAGGAAAATGCAGTTAGGGAAGCTGAAATACCTAGCCACAATGCTACTTGACATGCTATGGGCTGGCATTCCAAAAGTAACCAATCCATCATGAGCGCCATTTAGTTTTGCTATGATGCTGATTGGCTGTAACCTCAAGACTGGAAAAAAAAAAAAGGAAAACTGTAAATATTAGTTTTTGTGGTAGTGGGAGAATGATTTACATTGTGCACTGTGCAAACCTAACCCACACTTCACTTTGGGTTACACACAGGATGCGTTGGGGTGTGTGTGTGTGTGTGTGTGTGTGTAAACTTGTATGTGACCTATAGAGGACCATTATAACCATTTTTACCAACAGTTGGAGTTTTTTTTGTGGAACATTTTCCTGATCTCCTTGTTTTTCCAAGCAGAATGTGCTCAAATAAGAAGGATTATTTGTTTATTAACACTGTGGCATACATTTAAATTGTCCCCAGTTGCCTTGGTTACCTGCCGTTATATTGCTGTCTTAGCATTAGCTAGCATTCTGTCACATATTCATCACCTCCCTGGATTTAAACTGTCACTGGTTGCCATGGTGACCTGCCATTCACTGGCTAACATTCTGTCAGCGTGTTAAAACTGTTTATCACTATTTTATCACTGTTTATGAACTGTAATAAAGTATGTTATGCTACATCAGTGATACGTCTTTATGACCCATACGCGTTACATGAAAATGATAAATGAAAAAATAAAAAAGCCCAGAACATTACATACTTAGAATATTAAAGCAATTTTGTTAACAGCAAAATCCTGAGATGCCGAGTTCTTCTAAATAAGAAATCATATCCATGGTGAGTCAGAGCATTGGGATGGGGTTTTCTAAAACGGTACATTTCTTAAAAAACTGAACTCATAAATAGGTGGTGGAGAAATCCACCACCATCTTCTTAGTCTTCTTCACATTGATACAGAGGTTATTTTCTCTGCACCAGTGCACTAGGTGTTCCAGCTCTTCTCTGTATTTGGACTCATCACTGTTCATGATGCGTCCCACTACTGGTGTGTTGTTGGCAAACTTCACTATATGACAGCTGGGGTGTCTTACCAAGCAGTCATATGTCAGCAGAGTGAAGATCATGTCTCTCCGTGCAGAACAAGAAAACACTGAGCTGAAACACGAGGACATGAGAGCTGAAGTTTGTTCCCTGGAAGAAGCCCGAACAACACTCAGACAGAGACTCTAGAGCAGGGGTATTCAAGAAAACTGTGAGGAGGTCCAGTTCAAAGAAATTTCCTCAAGCAGAGGTCCACAATATCGTCTATTTGCAGTATGACAATATCGGAATACATGGTGTTAAAAAAAATAATAATACAGGTTAAAATAATTTCAAAGAAGTCTATTAGCACTGAAACACAGGATAACATTGTGTGGCTGCAGTTTAAATGAAAAATAACTAAATTGTGTATTCAAAAATAAAGAAAGTGCTTAAGAAAAAATAGCAGCTTCAGTTTCCTTTTGTTTGAACAATCTCAATATTTCTGCTCAACAAAACACCTGAACTATTTCTCTTACAGATTTCTCTTACATCTGTCTTCCCCCAATTTCCCTTGCTCAGTGTGAGAATTGAGCTTTGGCTTGCCCTGCCAACATTTTAAATCTGGGCTTGAAGGAGGTCAGGGCCATTCTCATGCACATGTGCAGATGCTCATTGGTGAGCTTGGAACGATATTTTGTTTTTATTATGTTCATTGTAGAGAACGCTGCCTCACAGCTGTATGTGGAGCCGAACATGGCCAAGATAAACAGGGCCACTTTTTTCAGATCTGGGAAAGCTGTCTCAGAAACCATCTGGAGCCAGAATGTGGTAGATTCGGTTCTTGCAAACTGCTCTTTCAGGGCCACATCTGCCTGGAGGTCAATCATTTGCATCTGGAGAGGCCCAGTGTTTGCCCACTTGAAGTGATGTGTGACATCATTTGTGAATGCTCTGACATCAGTGATGAGAAATGGATTCTGTATGAAGAGGGTGAGCTCCTCTCCAATGCTGAAGCTATCAAAGTGTTTGCTGAAGTTTTCAATCAACTTGTCAACAAAGTCAACAAAAGAGGAGACATCTCTATGGCCCTGCACCTGTTCTTTCACTTTTGGGAAGTGTGTGTAGTCTCCTTGCAGATCTTCTTTATACACCTGAAGTTTTTGTTGAAATGAGCGGACAGCTGTCATCAGATCACAAATGGAATTGTTCTTTCCCTGCAGCTGCAAATTAAGCCCATTCAGGTGTGACATGATATCAGCCAAAAAAGCTACGATACCCATGTTTTTCTCGTCATTTAGAAAGACAGAAAAGTTGGCTGCTTTCTGACTTTCCAGTTGTTCCAAGAAAGCTGTTACTTCATGTCTAATTGACCAAAATCGCTCTAGCACCCTGCCTTTGCTGAGCCATCTAACATTGTTGTGTAGCAAAAGATCATCAGAGTTTGCATCAACCTCTTTGAGAAATTCCCTGAGCATGCGATGCTGACAAGAAGAAGATGCCCTGAGAAAGTTTATGATTTTCATCATTGTCTTCATCACCTCAGCATACTCATCTGACAGGGTGGAGCAAAGGACAGCCTGATGAATAATGCAGTGGTAAGAGATCAGGTCAGCATTGTCTTCTTTCAACCTTGCCACAGCTCCCTTTTCTCTCCCTATCATGGCAGGGGCTCCATCAGTGGTTATTGATATCACTTGTTTTGGCTCTATTCCTCGCTTTGCTAGCATTTCCTTAATGGCCAGGTAGATGTCTTCTCCTTTGGTAGTGGTCTGCAGGGGAGTCACACCTAAGAGGTCTTCACAGAACTGATTTTTCTCCCTGTTTAAGAATCTTATGTAAACCAATAGCTGAGCATTGTCAGACACATCAGTAGATTCATCCACAGCCAGGCCAACACACGGTGCCTTACAAATAGCTTCTTCCAGCTGGGACAGTGAATTTTGAGCTAGTATCTCACTTCTCCTTGTGGCTGTGCAGGCTGACAGGGGTATTTTCTCTATTTTGTCACCGAGCTCATCTTCTTCTTTACCATCAAGTAATGCCTCTGCTATTTCAGTCATGCACTCTTTGACAATACTTGCATCTGTAAAGGGCTTTTTGTGTTTCCCTAAAACCCAAGCAACACGGAGGGAACATTCATTAGCACGCTGTTGTGCGCTGAAAGCACGGCTTAATACCCTGGTGGACTGATCATATTGAGCAGTGAGACTTCGAATTTTCTGCGTCCGGAGTTCGGACTTAGGGGGGTATGATTGGTCAAATGCTTTGTGCTTAGTCTCATAGTGACGCTTGACATTGGCACTTTTAATAAGTGCCACGGTTTCAGAGCATATGAGGCACACTGGTTTCGTGCTCGCGGGTGGAAGAATGAACATGTATGCATCAGTCCATTCCGTGTTGAACGCTCGATTTTCGGCATCTACTTTTCTCTTTTTAGAAAGCGCCATAGTGTTTGCACCTCTTCTGACTGTAATTCACGCCCTGTCTTCCTGTATCACCTCCCTGCGTTTCTCGCTTCAATCGCTTTTCGCTCGCCTTCCACCTCCTCTTCCTTATATCACACTGCGTGGATGTCTGTGCCTGGCTACAAACCTCTGCTTCGGTTTGCTCATACAACTTGCTCTGAGTTCAAGCTGGCGATTTGATTCGCTAGTTGAACCACGTGGTTAGTATGACTCGCACGCGATTGGTTTGTAGCTTCCAATCCTTGCTCAGTGCAGTGCTGGTAAAAGTACTTGTGTCAGATAGGGAAAAAAATAAATGCTCCGGTTTAAAATTAATTCTCCCGTCAAAATTAACAAATATTTTAACAATTTATTCCGGGTCCGGATGGGATGGCATATGGGTCCGTATCCAGACCGAGGTCCGTTGGTTGCGGACCACGGCACTAATCGGTTTGACCATCTCCGTCTCTCTACACACTTTTTCTTTGATGTGATTGAAAAGAACAAGATAATCTATACCGTTGTCAAGCTTGACTTTAGCAGCAGTATTGGAGCTTGACATTTCTGACTTAAACAACTGAAGGCTTCCAGGAAGCAATCAAAGCTGTAATGTGGTTGACAAAATCTGGCAGAAAGAGGCTCATAGAGCTGGGAGTCCCAGTGGGACGTTGAAGAGGCCTAATTACATCAGGGAACGTGCCACTCACAACATGGCAATTCTAGCTATTTTTAGATGCAACAATTGGACTCCGTCTGCAACAGGCAGAATAAAATACAGTGTTACCCATTTCACCGATCCCCAAAGTGCATGTGGCTTTGTGTAAACAGTGCAGCAGGGGCGTAACTTTCTGAAGGACTGCTGTGGACATGTCTTCTCCAACTTTGGCCTGACAGGGACAGTCCTCACCATTAACTGCTTTTTATGAATCCTTATGTTTTATTTAAAACATGAATGGCAAGTCCGCTCAGTGATCTATATTGGAGGCCTGGACGTCACGTGACTTCCTGTGTCTCGCCACATGTGCGTACTGCTTTGCATTTAGTCGGGAGAATGACACATTCAAGCAAAGAATCTGAAAATGGACGCAATGGGGTTTTTTTTCTCATTAATTTGTAGAAGCTGTCCATATTCAAAGCAATCAACAAACAGGAGGAAATATTTCATAAAGCATAGGAGCCAAAGTTTGTTCAATGTTAAACCATGGCTACTGCAGTGGATATTAGGTCAAATTAAATTATTGACCGATATAAACAATAAATTCGTTTAGTCCTGTCTTACATCTTGACAGAACTGACAGGAACCAAACTGTTTGTAGATTTATGTCCAGGGAAAATACATATTTTACATATCCAAATAAATTAATTTAAGCCATACTTTGAATTTTTATAAGAAATATGGAGGCTACAACCATTTTTTGTGACAGATTCCTGATCATCCTGCACTGGAACAGTCTGGTTTTACTGAAATGACTCGATGCGTAGTGATGTCGCCCGCAGGTACACATCACCAGCCGTAGCGGCTAACCAGCGATGTCCAATCCACTAACATTGATGGTCACTCTACTCCCCATCTGTTCTCTCTTGTATCAAGTGCTCAAGTTTTTGAGCAACTGATAAAATCAGGTGATGAAACTCAACTATGTTGTTGTGATAATTCTTCACAGAAAATATTAGTGAATTTTGTAAATGTTTCCAACTATAGGCAAGCATTGAACAAATATAAAAACTCATTCCATATATTAGAATATGACCAAAAAGTTCATTTTTTAGTAATTCCATCACCAAGCAAAAGACATTACATAGATTAAGCGACTGGTTTATTAACATCTTTCTATCTAAAACATTCACTGGAGATTTTCCTCAGATGTGAGGGAGCTGCAGTTCAGGCCGTGTTCTTCTCACTGATGATCTCTCTTCCTGCAGGTGTAGAATCAAACTTCTTGGCTGTTTTCTTTTATTATCTATCTTCTTCTTTCTCTCTTCTAATCTTATCTCCTTCTTTCCCTTTTAGCTTCTTATCCCATCTCTCTGTCTTTCTAGTTTTTATTCCCCCCCCCCATCTTTTGTATCCTTATTGATGCGTTTGAAATAAGCTCATGCGAAAGCCGTGACACTCCACTGAGAAAGTGAATCTGTTGGGCTGCTCCTCGGCACTCAGACAGCAAATCTAAACGCGAAACAGCTGGACAGAACACGATAAAACGAAATCACCAAAAATGTCTGGAAGTAATTAAATCTGTAAAAATAAAATAAAATAATTATTTTGAGGACAATGTCCTGTTGAAAGACACAATTCATCACAGCACAGAAAGAAGACCCTCCAGCCAAACCAACGGGCAACATCTCCAAATTCATCTCAAGTCGCCTGCAGCTTTGTTGTCCAGCTGAAGTGAAAGACTCTCAGATCATAAGTTGAATATAAAACATCCCCAGTAACATCTCCACGTCTTGCCATGATCAGAAAAAAAAAAATAAATCTTCCAGATTTTAATGTTTTTATGTTTGGTAATCTCTTACAAAGTCCATAGGGTCACGTTTGTCATGTGGGAAGAGATTTTGTTTTTCTTTAAGCCCTTCACTCATAAGCCACTTAGTCTCTTTGAATATGTTTTAATTGACCGTCTTGCTGTGTCCAACTATCGCAGCTCGTTGTTAGAGCTTGTGCAGCCTAACAATAGCGCCACGCTGAAAGGACATAAAAACCTTTTGCCTTTGCCATCAGACGGTCCTGCCGGTGTAAAGGTACAACAGCAGCCAGATTTCTGATTTTAAGTCTTCAGGTCTGACGGTCTAGATTTTTAGATCAGCTGCTGAGCAGCTTTTGTGCGTTTAAAAACACGTTTCACCAAGTTCCTACTTCATTTGTTTGCCTCCTTGTCCCATTTTTTTTCCTCTTTTTGTGTCGTATGGCCCAGGTTAATGACAAAAAGAAAAGCAATTTTGAACAGGAGGATACAAGTATTTTATAAAATAGCAGCTTTGTGTTAATTAAGAATCTCTAGCAACCAAAGACGGTCTGAGGACAAAATTAAGTCGGCCATGTGGAACTTGTTCTGCGTCAGTGTTTCCCAATTCTGGTCCTCAAGGATCACTGCCTTGCATAATGTAGCCGTATCTGCTCCAGAACGTATGATTCAAATGACCCTATGACCTTCTATGCATGCCGTCAAAATGCTGCAGAAGCCAGTTCATCACATGATAAGTCAGGCAGCGTGGCAGAAGGGAATCGCCTAAAACCTGCTCAATTCTTGAGGACTGGAATTGGGAAACGAGCAAAAAGTGCCAGGTCTGGTTTTCTGAAGACCTTCTGTCTTCTTCTGGATCCTGTTTTTGATTATTCGGGACATCTGGAAAGGAATTTGTTTGAAAAGTGAAAGGACATCCGTGATGAGTCCCACGTTGCAGTAAAGCATTCTGATCCGCTCTGGGGGTTGGTTGTTGTGCAACAGTAATTTCTGGCTCGGCTGTGAATAAATAAAAGTCTGCTTGGGATGGTAATGAAAATGCAGGTTAGGAGGTGAACAGGTTTCCCAAAGGGCATCGGATCGTTTGCCACAGTGCAGTGTGAAGGAGAAGCGCGCCAGCTGAAAATGGAACCGGTGCTGCGATTTTGCTCCCCAGTCGAGCCGACGTCGACTAGACTGAAAACATACCGACTCGTGTGTATCCCTGGTAGTCACGGTGTTCTCCTGATGCCGTTTTCCCAGTCAGTCTTAATTGGTTCCTCTCACAGGTTCAACCCGCTAATAATCCCCTACGTTTATAACGCTTGCAATCACACACCTCTGTTTATGTTCTTTGCTTTTTACGTTATTCCTTAAAGTCCTTTCACTTCTCTCTGCTTTTGCCTCACTGCCAGTTTAACATCCGGCGCGATTTGGCTAAAATAGCCAATAATTAAACGAATGGATTTGATATCCTCTCAGTCTCCAGTCATGTCAGATTTTTGTGCGTTGCCTCATCTCGTCTGGACCCAGAGTTAGCATTCGCATCTTCAAAGCTGTTCATTTCTTGGAACCTGCTCTTGTCCTAATTACTGTGTTATGATGTGATATGCACGAGCAGAATCCGAATGCCTGCTGCTATGCCGCATTGATTCAACAAACGACTGCTTGCCAGTAGAAAGTTAAAGCTCGACTCGCCGCCGCTGCTGCACAGCAAACAGAAGAAACATGTTGGGAGAAGAGAAGGAGGAGAACATTAAAAATCTGATTCCGGTTTGAAGATGTGTTGGGAACAACACACGCAGTATATCACACTGACAGTCTAATCAGTGTTTGACATCATTTCTGTCATATACAGTATTGCCCTGCTGGTCCCGACTTGTCTCTCTCTGGGTTTGTTTTTCTGGCCTCACGCGTGTTGCACAGGAGGAGATCGTGCAACAAAGGAGGACAGGTAGAATTATCGCCAAAGCAGCTTTTGACATTCGCCTCGTTAAACTTAGAATCACAACTGCCATCTGTCAGGATCCTCTGTTGGACGAAATCCAAGGTTCAACTGTCCGAAAAGTAATTTTGCTTTTGAAAAAAAAAACAAAACAAAACAAAAGATTATTTCACAAGACACCCATGTTGTTTCCATCTTCTCCACTGCAGTCTTGCTAAATCGTGACTCTTTTGGGTAAACACTGGTAAACAAAGCTGAAGAGCAAATGAAAAGCATAAAACAGAAGGAAAACAGACGCCAGATCGTTTGAGTCCTGTTAGGTTGCACTCCCCATGATTTACTGACTGGACTGAAATCCGAAGGAATTGGAGACAGACTATTTATTTATTTTTTATCATGCAGTGTGTCCTTTATGGCAGAGTGAAATATCCTAATCAATATGGTCTTGTTTCAATTACAACATCAAAATGCTTTGGTTGTTTCAAAATGACTTGTGCATGACTGTTTGGACCCAAGACGTCCCAAAACACCTTCGCCCAAAGCGTGACATCAGCTCCGACGGCTTGTTAACGCATAAGCTAATGTTGGCAGAAACATGTTGGGATTGGAGATGTTTTAAAGTAATAAATATGTCCACAGCTTCATTATTATATGTTTAAAACAAAACAAACTCTGAGTGCTTATTACATTCTACATACATTGTAATGCATTAATATAAATGAAGACAGCTGGTCTATTAGAGTAAAACTCTGCTTTCTGTGGCTTTGGATCGTTCTTCAAATTGGCTTTTGCTTGTCATTTAACTGGCCTGCATCAGGACATAACCTTAGACATCGTGAAAGGAACATATAAAGTGTTACTAACCCGAGAAAACTCTTCAGTCGTTGGGTTCTAGGAATACCTTCATTCATCGTCACTGACGTGTCAAACTGGCAGAAGCTCAAAGGCACAGAAATAGATTCTTCCAAGGCTGATGGAGGAGGCAGCTGAACCCGGAAAAAAAATCGTTGGACTTTTATTTGTTCAAGCCGCGCTGGACAAATAAGCGCGACTTATTTGGATGAAACAAGTAGAGAAATCCCCTGGAATCCTCAACGGAGTCTCAAAGTGGCATCGCTTGGGATTTTCTCACGATCTTAAAGGGGCGATGGAACGTAAAAAGAGGCTGTTTGTTATGAAGTGGTGGTTGGGTGGTGAGGCAGACCCGGATGTTATTCCCTCTCCGAAACCAGACATGGAGTCTTGCTTTGATTCTTTCATGCATGTTTGAGAAATCCTTTAAATCTCCATGGCAACCATTCAGCTGTGCAAGACGCATTGGTTGACCTAGCCCCGTCTTCGAGGACGAATCTCCTCCTCTGAGTCGCAGTTTCCGAGCTTTCGCCCCACTCAGCTCCTTCAGACTAGCCGGCAGCAATTAGCAAACACCTGGTGGAACTGGGAATCTGCTGAGCTCATTATAGGAGCCGCTGCTCAGAGCAACGCTGGTAAAAATGTTGGTAAAGGGTTAGTAGAGGAGCCGTGTTGTGATGACTTCCTGAAGGTGGAGTTTCAGAAGGAACTGGAGTTTTTTAAAGAGACAGAGGCCCAATTTTAAGACATCAAAATACAAGGTCAAATTTCTTTTCGGTCATGTTTTACAGCATTTTTATAATAATTAAAAGTAACATACTTGATTGCACTTTAAAATGCCACCATGTGCCTGGAAAAATATATAATACTGCCTGTTTAAAAATCTGAAACGTTTTAATCCCAAACAGGCTTGAGTTTTAACCAAATCCTTTTTTACATTTAATTTCTAACGGCTTAAACTTGTGTAGCGCTTTACAAAGTCCAGAGCACCCTAAAGCACTCCACACTGCAATCAGTTGTTCACACACACACGCCCCCCCACACACACACCTACCTGCCCACACACGCTGATGGTGATAAGCTTCCATATAGCTTATCACCATCAGCTATATGGAAGCTAGCCTCTGTCTAGGCTACGTCTAGGCTAGGCTGCCATTCCACAGCACCATCAGCCTCCTTGAGTGGCAAAGAGGCTGCTGGGTGGCCAGAAGGGTGAAGAGTCTTGCCCAAAGACACAAAGACAGAGTCGGACCAACAACCCACCTTCCCCAGTCGCCCCCAAATGTTGGATTACATCTGAAAACCAACCCAAATGTTGGACTTCTAACGAAACCCTTTCTGCACAGACATTAAACGTTAAACAATGTGTGACAGCTGGCTGGTGATGACAGGCGACAACATCCCCGGTTGTGATGCTGTTGTTGTCAAAGTCACAACCGGTGGGATGCACGACTGAACTCTTGATTTATTTATTTTCATAATTTTCATGTTTGCTGCTTAGGGAGCCAGAGCAATTAAATCCTTTCCCTACTCAGTCAGATGATCTTCCTGTCAGATCAGCTGTCCTGGATCTCAGATCAGATAAAAGATGGAATGTGTTTAGAAAGTATTTATGAACATAACTGAGCAGGAAATGCCCCGTGGCTGGATGGAGACACATTCACTTTTTAGATTTCATTTGCACTTATGTCAAAAAGAGTAAAACATGTCAAATGTTCAATATGTAAAGAGTTAGTGTTTTAAAACGTCGACCTTCTTTTATCATAAACCCTGCAAATCTTTGCCGTGCTAAAAATGAACTTCTGAACGCTTTCATGGAAAATAAAGTGACGTTGATTCAAAGCACATTAACGACAAGAGAACTTCAATTAAAATCTAATATGGAAAAATAGCTTAAACCTGAATGTATCTTTTAAAGCTTTTAAGTGATAGGACAACACAAGTGGAGTGGAAGAAATCTTTCACAAAAAGCGACTTGAGCCTAGGAAATTGTCTGGCACAACTCCCAGAACCACATCAGACACAGGTGAAAGCTGGTTGCGAAAACGGATGGAGGCAAACAGCTGGAAGGTTTTCACTCTGCATCCCGAAGGATCGGATGAAACGTTCCAGGCCGTGGGTCTGCAGAGCAGCTGGAGGCGCAACTCTAGAGGCAAGAGCCGCGATTCTGCAAAAGCAGTGTGCTAGTTAGACTGGTTCTGTAATTTGAACGGGACCTTTTCACAGATTCCATCCATCCATCCATCCATCTTCTTCCGCTTATCCGAGGTCGGGTCGCGGGGGTAGCAGCTTCAGAAGGGAGGCCCAGACTTCCCTCTCCCCAGCCACTTCTTCTAGCTCCTCCGGGGGAATCCCGAGGCGTTCCCAGGCCAGCCGAGAGACATAGTCCCTCCAGCGTGTCCTGGGTCTTCCCCGGGGCCTCCTCCCGGTGGGACGTGCCCGGAACACCTCACCAGGGAGGCGTCCAGGAGGCATCCTGACCAGATGCCCGAGCCACCTCAACTGGCTCCTCTCGATGTGAAGGAGCAGCGGCTCTACTCTGAGTCCCTCCCGGATGACTGAGCTTCTCACCCTATCTCTAAGGGAGAGCCCAGCCACCCTACGGAGAAAACCCATTTCGGCCGCTTGTATCCGCGATCTCGTTCTTTCGGTCATGACCCAAAGCTCATGACCATAGATGAGGGTGGGAACGTAGATCGACCGGTAAATCGAGAGCTTCGCTTTTTGGCTCAGCTCTCTCTTCACCACGACGGACCGGTACAGCGCCCGCTTGACAGCAGACGCTGCGCCAATCCGCCTGTCGATCTCCCGCTCCCTTCTTCCCCCATTCGTGAACAAGATCCCGAGATACTTAAACTCCTCCACTTGGGGCAGGACACCCCCCCTGACCCGGAGAAGGCACTCTACCCTTTTCCGGCTCAAGACCATGGCCTCGGATTTGGAGGCACTGATCCCCATCCCGGCCGCTTCACACTCGGCTGCGAACCGATCCAGCGAGAGCTGCAGATCACGATCTGATGAAGCCAAAAGGACCACATCGTCTGCAAAAAGTAGAGATGAGATCCTAAGGCCACCAAATCGGATCCTCTCAACACCTTGGCTGCGCCTAGAAATTCTGTCCATGAAAGTGATGAACAGAATCGGTGACAAAGGGCAGCCCTGGCGGAGTCCAACTCTCACCGGAAACGAGTCCGACTTACTGCCGGCAATGCGGACCAGACTCTGACACTGGTCATACAGGGACCTGACAGCCCGTATCAAAGGGCCCGGTACCCCATACTCCCGGAGAACCCCCCACAGGGCTCCCCGAGGGACACGGTCGAACGCCTTCTCCAAGTCCACAAAACACATGTAGACTGGTTGGGCGAACTCCCATGCACCCTCCAGGACCCTGCTGAGGGTGTAGAGCTGGTCCAGTGTTCCACGACCAGGACGAAAACCACACTGCTCTTCCTGAATCCGAGGTTCGACTATCCGACGGACCCTCCTCTCCAGGACCCCTGAATAGACCTTGCCAGGGAGGCTTAAGAGTGTGACCCCTCTATAATTGGAGCACACCCTCCGGTCCCCCTTTTTGAACAGGGGGACCACCACCCCAGTCTGCCAGTCCAGGGGAACTGCCCCCGATGTCCATGCGATATTGCAGAGTCGCGTCAACCAACACAACCCTACAACATCCAGAGCCTTAAGGAACTCCGGGCGGATCTCATCCACCCCCGGGGCCTTGCCACCGAGGAGCTTTTTAACCACCTCGGCGACCTCGCCCCCAGAGATTGGAGAGCCCAACCCAGAGTCCCCAGACTCTGCTTCCTCAGTGGAAGGCATGTTGGTGGGATTGAGGAGGTCTTCGAAGTACTCTGCCCACCGGCCCACAACGTCCCGAGTAGAGGTCAGCAGCACACCATCCCCACTATAAACAGTGTTGGTGCTGCACCGCTTCCCCCCCCTGAGACGCCGGATGGCGGACCAGAATCGCCTCGAAGCCGTGCGGAAGTCTTTCTCCATGGCCTCTCCAAACTCCTCCCACGCCCGAGTTTTTGCCTCGCAAACCGCCCGAGCCGCATGCCGCTTCGCCCGCCGGTACCCATCAGCTGCTTCCGGAGTCCCACAGGCCAAAAAGGCTCGATAGGACTCCTTCTTCAGCCTGACGGCATCCCTCACCGAAGGTGTCCACCAACGGGTTCGAGGGTTGCCGCCGCGACAGGCACCGACAACCTTGCGGCCACAGCTCCGATCGGCCGCCTCGACAATGGAGGCACGGAACACGGTCCACTCAGACTCCATGTCCCCCACCTCCCCCGGGACGTGTTCGAAGTTTTGCCGGAGATGGGAGTTAAAGCTCCGTCTCACAGGGGATTCCGCCAGACGTTCCCAGCAGACCCTCACAACACGTTTGGGCCTGCCAGGTCTGACCGGCTTTCGCCCCCACCACCGGAGCCAACTCACCACCAGGTAGTGGTCAGTGGACAGCTCCGCACCTCTCTTCACCCGAGTGTCCAAGACATACGGCCGCAGATCCGATGAAACGATGACAAAGTCGATCATCGAACTGCGGCCTAGGGTGTCCTGGTGCCAAGTGCACATATGGACACCCTTATGCTTGAACATGGTGTTCGTTATGGACAATCCATGGCGAGCACAGAAGTCCAGCAACAGAACACCGCTCGAGTTCAGGTCGGGTGGGCCGTTCCTCCCAACCACGCCCCTCCAGGTCTCACTGTCGTTGCCCACGTGAGCGTTGAAGTCCCCCAGCAGAACAAGGGAGTCCCCACGAGGAGCACTCTCCAGTACCCCCTCTAAGGACTCCAAAAAGGGTGGGTAATCTGAACTGTCGTTCGGCCCGTAAGCACAAACGACAGTCAGAACCCGTCCCCCCACCCGTAGGCGGAGGGATGCTACCCTCTCATTCACCGGGGTAAACCCCAACGTACAGGCGCCGAGATGGGGAGCAACAAGTATGCCCACTCCTGCCCGACGTCTCTCTCCCTGGGCAACTCCAGAGTGGAAGTATGTCCAGCCCCTCTCAAGGAGACTGGTTCCAGAACCAGAGCCATGCGTCGAGGTGAGACCGACTATTTCTAGCCGGAACCTCTCGACCTCACGCACTAGCTCCGGCTCCTTCCCCACCAGAGAGGTGACATTCCACGTCCCAAGAGCCAGTTTCTGCAACCGAGGATCGGACCGCCAGGGCCCCCTCCCTTGGCCGCCACCCATCACACAGTGCACCCGACCCCTTTGGCCCCTCCCACGGGTGGTGGGCCCATGGGAGGGGGGGCCCATGTTTCCTCTTCGGGCTGAGCCCGGCCGGGCTCCATGGGTAAAAGCCCGGCCACCAGACGCTCGCCATCGTGCCCCCCCTCCAGGCCTGGCTCCAGAGTGGGGCCCCGGTGACCCGCGTCCGGGCGAGGGAACACCAAGTCCAAGGTTTTCTTTCATCATTGGGGTCTTCGGGCTGCACTTTGTCTGGTCCCTCACCTAGGACCTGTCTGCCTTGGGTGACCCTACCAGGGGCATGTAGCCCCAGACAGCATAGCTCCTAGGATCATTGGGGCACTCAAACCCCTCCACCACGATAAGGTGGCAGCCCATGGAGGAGCTTTTCACAGATTCTGTTTTGAAATTACATCCGATCGACACACACGAGGAGAGAGAAATACAACCAAGAGAAGTCGTGACGGAGTCAAATGTAAGACAGATCAGCTTACAGCCGCACGCTAATCTGGAAACATCCATCAGAGCAGCCGTAATTGTAGATCCGTCAGTCTAAACATTTGTTCCTGTTGAGCTGATTTTGGTTCTCTGGTGTTTTCATTGACTAAACTAAAGATGTTATGAGTTATTTTACTGCAGTGTAGCTGGAACGTTTCCACTGTGCCCCTGACTTTTCTCAGTTTGTTATGTTGCCACCTTATTCCAAAGAAGATTGCAAAATTTCTGCCACAGGATTTGACACAGAATACGTAGACATCAGAAATAATCAGCAGAAATCACGTCAATTCAAAGATGGATCCTTCAGATGTTTCTAGTAGCCCACTCAGCTCCTTCAGACTAGCCAGCAGCTATTAGCAAACACCTGGTGGAAGTGCTCATCTGTTGAGCTCCTTATAGGAGCTACTTCTATGTTCATTCTTGAAGGGTTAATAGAGGAGCCATGTTGTGATGACTTCCTGAAGGAACAGGAGTTTCTTAAAAAGACAGAGGCCCAATTTCAAGGTGTCAGTTTATGAAGTCAAATTTCCATTAAGTCATGTTTGATATTTTTAGCATTATCCTAACAACTGAAGGTAACATAGTTATGGAAATGTGCTATAAAATATCACTGTGTCCCTGGAAAATACATGAAACTGACAATAAAAAATCTGTTTTTTCACACTTTAGAGGGATTTTTTTTTTAAGGTTTTAACCAATTAAAATCAGTTTTGTTACTTTAATAGGAGAAGATTTGTTTAAAGTACGAGCAGACTTCAAACTGAGTCTGCTCGTACTTTAAAGTCACAAAATATATACACATAAGCTTTCTTTTTTTGTTGTTTTTTGTTAAAAATCTGAAATCTGACTGAAGAGCTCGGTCACAGAGAAAACTTAAACTCACGTCTCCAATTTCTTCTGTGCTGAGCAGAGACGGTGAACACTAGTTCAGACAGCCGGGCAGAGGCGTCAAAACCTTTCCCATAAACTAATAATTCCTAGTGTGTGGAATTTTGAGAAAAAATTATTTCGGAATAAAAAAGAAACATAAAACGGTGTAAAAGGTGAAGCACTATGAATGTCTTCATGTGGCTCCTGGCACCAATGCACTCCCAGTCTGCGTGCAGAATAATGTTAAAACGCGTGCGCTGGAAACATGCGCTTCTGTTTCCGCTTCTGAAAAAGAAGAAAACCAATAAACCCAGACACTGAACAGATAGAAGACGACACGTGGTTTGTTTGTTTGTTGAGTACCTGTATTTTATAGATTCTTTATGCTTGCAGAGCCATTCCAGGTTTCTACAAAAGGTGATGCAAAAAAACAAACCGAGGCTTGATCACACAAATACTGTTGCGCTGGAAGCTTAGTTGCTCTGCTTTCTAACAGAACCGTTTCGAAACAACAAAACACCTTTAAAACGTTGCACTGACATTATAATCTGAAGGATTAAAGTTGCTTTAATGCACATCCGTACAGTCGACCCAGCCGACAGACTGTACAGTTCTTTCTGTCACCCTGAGTCGTCACAAAGTAGCTTCACCTTTTGTTGCAAACCAGCCTGAGGTGTACACAGAGTCTATCACAGCGAGTCCCCGTAAAAAAAGACACACACAAAAAAAACATGTGGCTGTAACTTTCAATAACAGTGGTAATAATACAATGTCTGAAACTGACCAAAACCTAATTAGCAAACTTTCACCGGTTTCACCAGAAGGATAATTCAGTAAGTCTCTGTTACTGGTCCCACTGTTAAATGACTCAAACTGTACAAGCAGGTAAAAGTCTGTAGTTTAATATGCGGAAAGCAATAAATAAGGTCACAAAATATATACACATAGCTTTTTTTTTTTTTTTTTTGTTAAAAGTCTTTTTTTTAACATGTTTGACCACATCACAACCGACCATATTAGTATTTCCACACTATATCCCCCAACGCAAGCGGAAGGGTAGCAAATAAACTTTGAGTTGACAAACTTTTTACAAAATATGTATTTCCTCTTTAGTTAGCAACATTTTCAATGTTAAAAAAAAAACAAAAAAATCCAACAACTATGGCAATGACAATAAAATATACCAGTATACAGCTTTTTAAATGGATAATTTTAAACGGTATACATTCGATACTTAATATATTGACTTTAAAAATGAAAATGCATTTTTTAAATTGCATAACCTTAAATACTCTATATACATTTACAAACTTCTTTCGCAATGTTTTAGGCTCACCAGGTGCTGTATTTGACATCCACACCCTACACCAGTAGTAAACACACTCATGAGAAGTCGGCTAGAAAAGCATTAGCTCTTTCTAGGGATGCAACGACACAGACACATTCAGCGTATGACATGGAGATTTGTAATTTCTTCTCCCCCCCCCCTGTCCTTTTTTATTCACACACACAAAACCTCCCCAGCTTCATAAATGTATGATATTTCAGTTCAAACCTGATCAATCTGGGTGCTTCACATTTTAAACCAATGCTTAAATGAAGCCCAGAAGAAATAAAAAGTTACAACTTTGGTTTCCATTAGGTCGCATCCAGGTTTTGGCTAGGATTAGTGTTGATGGGAGCTAGCCAGCTAACTCCTGTCAACAGCTAGCTTCTTAGTGTTGATGGGAGCTAGCCAGCTAACTCCTGTCAACAGCTAGCTTCTTAGTGTTGATGGGAGCTAGCCAGCTAACTCCTGTCAACAGCTAGCTTCTTAGTGTTGATGGGAGCTAGCCAGCTAACTCCTGTCAACAGCTAGCTTCTTAGTGTTGATAGAAGCTAGGCAGTTAGCTCCCATCAACAGCTAGTTCCTTAGTGTTGATATTAGCTAACTCCTAACAACACTAAGGAGCTAGCCGGGTTTACTTACTCAGCAGGCTCACAAATATTTTGCACCTCGTCTCTCACTTTGTCACAGTTTCCTTTATTCAAATTGCTGCCACCAATTTTAACACTTTTGTGGCTGAATGTCGCCATCAACACAGCAGGGATGTATTTCAAGAACTACTTCCTTGTGAACTTAAAGGTAGAAGTCGAAAACACAAGACAGTGTGTCAGGTTCAAGTCCCTAGCTTCATATGTGGGAGCTGTAGGAATGGCTTACATTTTTTTTGTCATCAGATGAAATCACATTCTGATGAAGGACAGCAGCTCAGAGGACAGATTTCACACTTACAGTTAGCACCATGGCACAACAATGCTGTGGAATCTCACAACACCTTGAACTTTTCATCAGTCCGCAGATTTTCAAGTGAAATTTAGATATTCTAAATTTCCCCTTTAGAATTTTGATCATACCTAGCAAAAGTATTCTGACCCCTTGAAATGTTTTACACGGCAGGTTTACATGTACATCAAACGTCTATGTAGTCAATTGGGCTTTTTTTATGTAGAACACTAACGCGCAGTAGCTAGCCCGGCTGTTGAATTCCTATGCAGTTCCGCTTGATTCTCATCTCCCTTCGGTGATATGTCTGGGATTTCTCCCATTGAGTTTGATTTCTCAGGAGGCAGTTCATCCAATCAGTGAACAGAAGTTGAGTTGCGAACAATGATGTCGCGGTTTTGTGCCGTTTTAGAATTGTACTCTACATGTGGCAGTGGAGGAAGTCAACAAAATGGTTCAGTCTGCGTTGGCCACGCTTCCAAATATTGAGCAATTAAAGTCGAAGCCAGAGGAATGTTTAAGACATCTTATTGCTGGTGTCGTTTGGCTTTGACTTCTCTTTTGGCAGTGGGGGGAAAGTTGTTTACAGCGCACTCAATCTCCAGTAAGCTTTACAGCGTAACTTCCTTCACGATCCAGCAGGTGCATTACAAATGTCACGTCCACACTGGGTAAAATCAGATCCAATTGTTTAAAGCGTGGAACAACAACACGCTGCTTTTCACCAAGCCGCTCCGTAGGGAATAACGTCGCGGGTTCACACAAGCTAGTAAACTTGTGGAAGATGGTGCTCTAGTCTAATGAGGTCAAAATTCAGCCTTAAAATCCAGTAAGGTATATCTGGTGGAAAAATACCATCTTATCGTGGCGATGCGTTTCAGGAACTGGGAGGCTGGTAGGCCTGTCATGATAAACAATAAATCAATTAATCGCACGATAAATTAAAACTATCGACGTCATTTTAATTATCGGCTTTATCGTCTCTTCCGGCCGTTTTCTCTTTCTGTTAATGACACTGAATGAAAAAAGGCTCTGCTCCAGTGCTCTCCACTGACCCTCCCTTCCTCATTTTACTTAGTGTAAAGATCACACCATCTTAGAGCTGTCAGCCGATTGTCGGCCCATTTTCAAAACCTGACAGATCACACATTAGCCGACAGAAATCCTTGGTATAACGGTTCCATCGGGTTCGTTCCTGCCATGTGGTGTCCAACAATGGGAACAAAATAATGGCTACAAGTTCAGTGAACTAATTTTAAAACCAGGTATTAATCAATGCTTTACTACAATCTACCTGCAATGCATGTGGCTAGTGTCAGCATAAAGTCCTGACTGAATGAAAATCATTAGAACCTCCAGTATTTACGTCACGTTAACGAAGAACAGCTGAAAAGTTACCGGGTTTATCAACTGCGGTAGCAATTTCGCTCCAACTCCTCCTCTTGTCATTTCTATATTCTTTGCACAAAATGTTGAATAAACATTAATGTTGTTTCCACATATCATCTCCGATGTCCGCTGGACTTTGTGTCACCGTGTCAGCTGTTTGGGATTCCCCTCCGTAATTTCCCCTCAGAAAACACGGAGGAGAATCCGCGCTTTCTGATTGGCTACCTGTCACATTCAACAGGCTGCGTTAAGCTCCCAGTCGGGGAAAACCTCTGATTTAGATCGGACCGGCAACGATGATCTACCTTAACACACCACACACTACACAATGATCGGTTACAAAATCATGTTGTAGCATGACAATCTTACAGTCTAACAATCTTAGAAAGACCAACGTTTTAAGATTGTTGTAAGGGGAAAATCTGGGCAAAAAATCATGTAGTGTGAACTATTGCATCAGGTAGTGGATGTGCCCATCTTCTCTTTTTAAATCTAATTATTACTGAAGGGCAACATAGTATACAGACTTAATAATCTGCACTCTTTTGGTTGGATGCAGTATTTATTTCCACTTTGGCTTTATGTTGTTTAGTCTTATTCTAGTACATGTTTTGTTAATGGAGACTGAGAATCCATTTTATTTTTGGTTGTTTTGTTTATTTTGTTTATCAGTTCCAGTGTTAAGTGTTCTTTTGAAAATAAAGTGTATCTATTTTTGGCAGGAAATCACATGCATTATTATGTCATTTCCATTAAATCAGTGTAAAAAGGTCTTCAAACAATATTATCGTTTATCGCAATAATTTTTGAAACAATGAATCGCTCAGCAACATTTGTTATCGTGACAGGCCTAGAGGCTGGAGCTCATTACATGCAATCAGTCCTGACAACTTTTGGGAGGTTATAAAAGACTTGAGACGACAACGAAGGTTTACCTTCCAGTTGAGAATATTTCTCAGAACATCGGCACTGATCAGTCTTAACGGCTTTCCGTGTAAAACAAGTGAATTCTTCTCTGTGCTGGTGTGAAAAATAAATTCCCGTTAGATAAAATAGTTCACGGTTTGTGGCAGTCACACAACAACAACGCCGGGAAAACGTTCCAACAGGTCTGAATACTTTCACCATTCACTGCACGGTGAATGCAACGCTGTGCAATGCACCTGAGGTTTCCACTCAAACATTACTTTCAGTTATTGGTTCTTCTCCCTGTAACCATTTCAGGTCACATAACAGAGAATCATGGGTGGAACACAAACACACACATGCCTCAGGCCGGCTCCAGAGGAGCAGCATTCAGTCGAATGGAGTGATGTGGCCTGTGCTGCGGGAGGTCAGCCTCCGACTGATGACTCCGTGACCAACGCAGCTTCCTGCAACGTCTTCTCTCATGTCTTGGATTTCCTTTTTGCTTGTTTGTTTTTGGTGGACAAAATGATTTAGAAGCTCATATATTCATTCTGTTAGAAACAGTTCATGCAGGGAAAGAGTTGCCCGTGAAGAGTTTGACGAAACGAGGTCCTGAGTTTGGTCCTCAATTCACAGTTTCGTTCGAGTAACTTAAGCTTTTCTCTGGGCTGTTTTCGGCCGCCGCTGCGCCTGGATTCAGGGAGATGCATTCGGTGGGCTGCACGAGAAGAGAAGAGGAAAGACAGGAAGTGTCAGTGTGTTAAAAAGCGACAGGCTTATGCACTTTTTCTATAGTCTGACATGTAAAAACTTCAATAAGATGCAGCGAGGTTTGTTGATGAAATGCGTCAAAGTTCCAATGAGATTAGCCACTGCGGATATGTAACACCAAACAGTTCAAAGGAGAAAAAGTCTTTGTAAAACTATGTTTTGAGTCATTTTAATTGAAATTTGTTTTAATAACACTGTTTTTGTATATTAAACATAATCACAGATACGACAACGTGCTAAACTCCAACACTGTTTAGACATGCCTGTTTGTTAGTTTAAGGTTTTGGAAATGTATTCCTCTCATTTATATGATTTCGTACGCCAAAAAAAATATGCAGTTTGAAAGAAAAACAAATACCGGTAGGAGCCGCAGCAGCCAGCCTCATGAAGTCTCAGCTCTCCATCCTATACAATCTTTTATTGGATTATTTTGATTTCAAATATGGCCCTAGATGGTTCCCTCCTTGAAAGAAACTCCTTGTGGCTCTGCAAGCTCAGCATGTTAATGTGGCTCTGCACATAAACAAGCTCAGACTGCTACATAAAGCAGCAGTGTTAGAGGTTGGAATAGGAATCAGTTTCCTTAGCTCTAGTATGTATTGCCTTACATGCCAAATGACTGGCCAAGCAGGTAGCTCCGCCAGCTGAGTGAAGCTGACACCCCACACACGTCAAAAAATCCAGCAGGCAGTCTGAGTGGTTAGTGCTCCGTTTGTGCCGTTAAAATTTTCATTTGTGCAGCTTTGGTTTCTGAGATATTAAAAATTATTTTTTAGGTCATCCAAAGTTCCCCCGCCCATCCTGCTCCAAAACAAACCAAAGTGGGCTACTTCGTCAGTGCAGGTTTGTGGCGTTAAAACTACCGCAGCGAAGTTGTTTTCAAGTTGGATATTCCAATATCCGCGGCGCCGAGCTCGAGGTTGATCCGATTTATGAACGCTCATTTCGGCCCGCCGTTCTCTACCGCTCCCTCCTCAAGCGCTCGGAGGTTCACTTAGGGACTGTCAACAAATTTCCGAACCAAGCACTTTTAAGAAACTAATGTAAAAATAGATTTCTTGCCTTGTGACCAACTGAAACAAAATTCATGCTGTTACACGAGACGCACTGTTCTCTAGTAAATTTAGAAGTCATACTCAATATTTTTAATAGTTGTAATATTAAAAAGTATATATATATTTTTTAATAGCTTCCAAGTCATGTGCCCTATTGAGTCAAAATCGAGTCTTCTTCTAGACTCGAGGGATGAGGTACACTCATTTTTATTGCATTTGAACCTTTTTGATATTATTTTGGCATTTTGTTTGCCGACTCTGTGGGCCTGCAAGCAGGTTTTAATCGAGCCGAGCGATTCCTTCTTCTTGTCCTGAAGGATCGAAATGGGGTTTCAGTTGGAGTTTGTGGAGAAAACCTTTATCAATAGGGTAAAAACAGCAGAACGAATAAAACAAATTAAATAGGGTAATCATAAAAAAACAAAACCAACCATGCTGTATAAATGCAGAGGCTCCCAAAGTTGGGGTGGGACTCCCACACAAAGGGGCGGGGCTTTATGACATGACCCCTGAGGTGTATGCAGAGCTAAAACCAAATAAACTATGAAATAAATAAATGTACAATTAAATGTCTCTTTAAATTCTGTACAGTAATATGTCTTTTAACCCTTAAAAAAAAAAAAAAATCTAATCATTTGACTATAAATTGATTTTTAAATGAAAATACGGAAATATTTCTAAGTATTTTTAGGGATTGCCAGCAGGGGGCGACCTGTCTCACTGTTCATTTTTGGGTCTCAGGCTGAAGCGTTTGGGAACTCCTGCATGAATGTGTGATTTTTGTTGGTCATCAGCGCTCAGGCTCACCATCTGCTTCTGCTTCTTCTTGAGTCTCCGCTTCTGCAGGAAAGAGTTGAGCCACTGCATGATGTTAGCGGTGATGGACAGAATCAACAACACCAGGATGGAGGTGCTATGCTCTGGTTTCATGAAAAGATCGGAGAGGGGTTGTCACGCAAATCCACTCCGTTCTGTACGTGCAGACGCAACAGCGACTAAAACACTTACCTCTGAGTGGTGCTGGTGTTTCTGTTGACGAGTCTGTGGAGACAGAGATTTTGCATGATGAGCACATCCAGGCTACGAAAGAGTTCATAGAATATTTGACTTTCCCTGAAAACAAATCATGCAACATGTTTCGAAATAAAATTCAGCAAATTGTAAGAAAAAAAAAGGATCCCTCGCAGTTTTATTGACGTCGCTTAATTTAGTGTTTTTCTTGTTTTTATTTTCTTCCCAAAAATACTTTTTTCACAAGCTATTAGAAAGGAAGAATTAGCAGTGAGAAAATATTCTGTTCTATTAGACTTTTGAACTAAAACTGGCTTAATTTTCACAACAATTGTGCAAGGCGTAACCACTAACTACATATAAATTCACAGAACATAAACAGCTATTCGACTTTCCCCAGACAGAAAACATACAATATGTTGTTTTTTTAGTTTTTTTAAATGAAAGTTACTAGAAAGGAAAGAAAAAAAACCCCACAGCAGTTCTACTGATGTTTAAATTCGTGCTTTTATTTTTTATTTTCTTTGCAAAAACATTGAGAGCTTACCTTTTCTCGGACCCATGTCAGACACTGGAAATGACAAAAACAGAAAACAATAATGTTAGAATTTTAAGCAAGCTTATTAGTGACATTATTAAACTATTTATGCATAACATGTAATAAAGTGGAAAAATAAGAAATGAAAAAGTGCATAATCATCTCTTCTATTGGGCATTTTCAGTAAAATTAGGGTACGGTTCACAACAAATGTGCAAGGTGGAACTCATGCGGCGTGAATATGGACATAGATTTTCCACTATTGGAAAACCATATATTCATCTGCTGTGTGCACACAGAGAGGGTTGGCAAGTGTCGACTTAAAAAGCAATTATGGTAATTATGGTAACAAAGTAATATACAAAACTGAACACATTTTAAGAACTTCAGCTTTAAGTGAGAACTATTAATTTAATGATGTTTGTATGGCAGAAGTGTATGGCAATTTCTTATTTAATGGAAGAACCTCAGCTGAATAATATGGCAAAGTATTTTTGCACAATTGTTATAAAATTGCACAAACGACAAAATGACAATGACAAAAATACATTTGCTGATTGGGGACACGACAATTTTTTCAATAAAACGTTTTTTTTGCGCTAGGAATACATCTATCGAAATTACTGTAAAATTGCACTTTTTTATTTCTTTTTTTTTTTTTGCATCGCTCTAGTCAAATGATCAACAACAATTTTTTTTTTCTTTAATGACCTCAGTAGAATATCAATTCATTTTTGTGTAGATATGTTAAGTGGGGTTAAGTGCCAAACAAATACCACATTATGATTGCACATATATAAATGTATACAGTATATATATATATGGCTCTAGTGGCCTCCACCTAAAAGTTCCATGACAGGAAAGTAGGCAACGAGAGAAAAGGAAGGCAAAGGTCATGTCGGCCAAGCTGAGGACCAAGGCCTCCCCATGTGGGTTGTGTTCAACCCCTGCGCCACCACAGAGCCCCAATGTGGGATATTTTGTGAGTGTTTTGCAAATGTATTAAAAAATAGAAACTGCTAATGTGATTTCTTGCTTAAGTATTCACAGCCTCTACTAGCCAAAATTGAGCTGTTTCCACCTTGAGTTGTTTCTAAACTGAAATGGAGTCCAACTGTGGTAACTGCAATTGACTGGACTTAACCTGAAAAGGCAGACACTCGTCTGTATGTCAGAACACTCACAAACGTTCCTCTGGAATAACATTTCCACATAACAACATGTGGAAAAAGTGGAGTTCTCTGAATACTTTCTGGATGCACAGTGTACTTTGTTGTCATTTACAATTTACATTAAGTTATCGTTCTGTAAAGTCAAAGTCTTGTAAATATGGGCAAAATCACATCATACTTTGATGCATGACAGAAGATAAAGTGTTTAATAACACCTTAAATAAATAAATGAAAATATTAGTTTGATGTTGAGAGTCTAAATTTAATATTTTCAGTTTAGGTGTTCTGGGGAAGTTAATCCATGGAGTAATATTGTACTCCTAAGTTGTAATAATACTAGTCAAATGTACTAGAAACATAAAAGAGACAAACATTTACATAAAAAAGAAGAAACCTGTTGTTGTTGTAGCTGTACGAGTATAGTTTTTTTTGTGACAAATCTGATGATTGTTTTGAGTAGATTTACAGATAACTATCAGAAAATAAAATTTGATGAAATGGGTGATCAGGCATAACATTATGACCACTTGTAAATAAGGCGAATAACACTCATCAGGTCTCGGTACTTCACATTGGGTGGGACACATTCTTTTAGGCAAAGAGTGAACATTTTTTTCCTCAAAGTTGACGTGCTAGCAGCAGGGAAAGCGTGAGCAAGGTGACAGGGGGTGGGAACATCTCCAAAACCTCCGCTCTCCTGAGGGGATCCTGCCATGAAGAGGTCACTATCTATCGAAACTGTTCCAAGGAAAGAACAGTGGTGAGTTGGTGACAGGCTGGGGTCACAAATGCTGCATATTGACACATACGTTTTGCTGCCATAATTGCTGAAGGAGTTAATTCTGGTCCGGATAGAAAGGTGTCAGAATACGCAGTGTCTGTAGTGTACGTGGCTGCATAGCCATAAACCAGTTGGACTGCCGGTGCTGGCCACAAGGTAAAGGCAGAGTTTGCATGCAGAGCTGCAGTTATTAAAAATCATCAAAGAATCTTTTCCAGCAATGAAATGACTAAATAAAATGGATAATCTTACCACTTCTGGAATGGCATGCCAAACCAGGCTTAACGTCCATTGGTGACTGCAGTGTTGCTGTATTTGACAATTGTGTTTGTCCTTTAACTGTTGACTGTGTTGTTAAAGATGATCTTGACGTAGTTGTCGGAGATCTTGTTGACGTAGATGTCCTACGTGACTTTAACGTAGTTCTTGTCGACATAGTTGTCCTATGTGACACTGACGAAGTTGGGCTGGATGGAGTTGTCCTAGGTGGCGTTAACGTGGTTGTTGAAGATGTTGTCAATGAAGATGTGTTACGTGATGTTGATATAGTCGGGGTAGATATTGTCGATGTAGTGGTCGGAGTTAATGCGGACATGGTTGGTGAAGATGTTAACGTAATTGTCCTAACTGACGTTGACGTAGTTGTTGGAGATGCTGTCGATGTAATTGTCTTAGGTGACGTTGACGTGGTTGTTGAATTTGTTGTCAATGAAGCTTTGTTAGGTGACACTGATATAGTCGGGGTAGATATTGCTGATGTAGTGGTCGGAGTTAATGCGTGCATGGTTGTTGAAGATGTTGTCAACGTAGTAGTCCTACCTGACGTTGACATAGTTGTGGGAGACGCTGTCGATGTAATTGTCTTAGGTGACGTTGACGTGGTTGTTGAATTTGTTATCAATAAAGTTGTGTTAGGTGACATTGATATAGTCGGGGTAGATATTGCTGATGTAGTGGTCGGAGTTAATGCGGACATGGTTGGTGAAGATGTTAACGTAGTTGTCCTAGCTGACGTTGACGTAGTTGTTGGAGATGCTGTCGATGTAGTTGTGCCAAGTGACATTGACATAGTCGGGGTAGATATTGCTGATGTAGTGATCGGAGTTAATGCGTGCATGGTTGTTGAAGATGTTGTCAACGTAGTAGTCCTACCTGACGTTGACGTAGTTGGAGATGCTGTCGATGTAGTTGTGCCAAGTGACATGGACATAGTTGTGGGAGATGCTGTCGATGTAATTGTCTTAGGTGACGTTGACGTGGTTGTTGAATTTGTTGTCAATGAAGCTTTGTTAGGTGACGTTGATATGTTCGGGGTAGATATTGTCGATGTAGTGATCGGAGTTAATGTGGACATGGTTGGTGGAGATGTTGATGTGGCTCCTGCAGATGTTCCATCTAAAATTACAAACATTTCAGTAAGTTCTAAGATATGAGCGGAGAGTAAATGATAAAGATTCAAATACAAAATTTGTCTAAAAAGTAAAGGTACACTGAACCACATAAAAGTCAGGATTAGCTTTAACAAACATCATAGCTGTAACAAACTCTTAACAGTAAGTTTTCACACACTGACAGCCTGGTACTACACTGTTTTTACTGATGATGATGATAATGATGATAATGTTTATGATGATGATGAAACTAACCCAGACAACCTCACATCATGACCCTGTCAATCCCAAACATCACAGTTTGGTGTTTGGGTTCGAAAGCTTCTTCCTTTGTCCTCCAAATGTAAAGGTGGCTGGCAAAAGAGTGACCTCCTGGGATTATCTGTGGGTTCAGTGACCACAGTCCACAGAACGTCTCTGGAGTTCAGTGAACAGGACTCCAGAGATCCTCTGTGGCTTTCTAAATCCTTTTTCTCCAGTTAATCTACAGACAAGACTCTCTGTGAGTTATCCCAGCCTCCTGGTTGTTCTCCAGATGAGGCTTTCCGTTAGCTCCTGCAGTCTTGTGCCAGCCTCCAGCGCTCCTACACTGCCACTGGTCTTCTGGACCTCTCCACCACTAGTGTACTGGTCGCCTCCCACACTTCATCCACTGAAAATCCTTGGAATTTCAGCATCGGAGTCTTAGTCTCCTTTGCTCTATCCAGCTTGATCTGAGGCATGGTTCTAGGAATGACCTCTGAGTTTCCTGCCTAAACTCAGTTTTTTTCTGGGGTATTTTTGGTTTCAGGCCCTCCTGCCAAGACCCTTCCCGCCTTTCCATATTAGTTATTCTCTGATATGATTGTTAGTCTTCAGCTCCCTCTGTGTTCTGTGTGTAATTAGTGTCCTTCCCTCAGTCTGCCAACTTGCACTTCTCCACAGCTGTTCAACATTCGATTGATTGTCACCTGATTCCTTGGTGACTAAACTCTCTGGTTTCTGTAGTTCATTGCTGATTCCTTCTCTTACATCAAGTCTGATCCTGCTCTCCTTGTGTCCTCCTGTCAGTTTGTTTAGGTCCGTCTGCACTTTGGTTCTGCTTCAGCCACACAATGCATCACAACCAGTTGACCTTTCAGAAGCTAACAAGGTTTTGAAATCATCACCTGGACTTGGGCAAATGGCTTAAAGGCATCATAATTTCACAGTGCATTCACATCAGCCATGTTTAGTTTCATGGAACTATTTGATTCCCTTTAAAGTCTGGGACAAAAGGGACAAAAACCTAAATCAGATAACAAGCCAGGTGTTACGTCAAAGGATATAAAATAGTGACCAGAAATTGGAGACCCAGAGTCAGAGCTCATTTCAACAGACAGTTAGCAGTGGTGCCTGCCATGTCCCTTTTACTGTCTTCCATCTGGTAACCATATCCAATTAACGGATTGCTGCAGAGCTGGTTACCGTTACGTAAGTGAGCATGTGGTTTTTGGATACCTCTCTGGGTAAGACCCTCCTCCTACGATCATTCAGATCCAGGAAATTTCCTGGTGGTTCCAAATTGCCTCCATTTACCAAAGAAGGAAAGCAGCAGAAATCAATATCTTGTGTCTGAGTTATGCCTTGAGTCAACGCTGCCTCTGCAGTCCTTTGGCTTAGCAGTTTGTCCCAGCCGTGGGTTTTTTCAAGCTGGACTCCAAATAAGCAGTGGAAAAATCTCAACTCAGTGGAAACAGGGAACAACTGAGTTTTTGAGCCTCAAGGAAAGAATGCCAATACTTGACTTCCTACTTTATTTTTATTTCTATAAACATTTGCTGAAAAAGAAAAAGAAGCTATTGTTTATGTTGTTATTGTGGGATCTAGCTAGGAGAGTTTTCAGAGACTCAAAACAAAAGCTGGATTTTCACAATGTTCACATTTCCTTTGGTGAACAAGTTCAAAATTATTTTTAAAAACATTTTAGGGGCTCTGATAGAGTTATCAAACTGACTTTTATGTCAATTTTTAAATAGAGATTTCCCTGACATAGCATTTTGTCAGGAGAGACGCAGAGTAATTCCTAATTACCAACAATGATGATACTGTTATGCCTGATCGGTGTTTCAGTGACTATTGAAGGCCTGTGAACAAATTTAATGCTTAAAAAAAACCCCAGGAAAAAACATCAACAAATGAGGAAAAATTAAGCAGTCAGTGGAGAAATAGTGAACAAATTAGTTAATGGAATAAAAAATGAGTAAAATGGGTTTTTTTTCCGAAGAGTTTTTGCAGCACTAGTGGCTCTTTTTTTTTTTTGCGACAGTATTTAGACAGGAAAGAGGGTGGAAGGACATGCGGCAAAGGTCGCCGGGACCAGGAGTCGAACCCGCGACGTCCGTATCAAGGACTGAGGCATCCAAACGCGGGGCATGCTAACCCCCTGCGCCACCACAGCACGCCCGGTTGTTTTGTCATTTTTGCATGAAATGAGCCACAATTAAATAAATTCAATTTTTAAAATCAGCGAGATAGAGTTTGTAAAGTAGTCATGAATAAAAAAGCGTCATTGCTGACTTTCTAAAATTGCAATTACAATTTAGATTTTGTTGTGCTTGAATGAATGAATTAATTTATTTACTGCACCAGGTTAGAGCCTAAAAGCTCATTCCCACTTGTAGTTCCCAAAACATGCAGTAATATTAAAATCCGAACATAGAAGGTAAAACACTGAACTAAATCAAGATGCTAAAACTTAATACCTGAAATTCTCCACAGCCATTCCATAGTTTCGACCACAGAACCTGAAACATACAGCATGGTTAGTTTATTTAGAAAAGCTGCACAATAAAAATATATGTGCAATTGTCAAAGAACAGAAGACACTACAGTCCACATTAGGAAAAACAATAAAAGCTTAAGTGTGCACTGTGGTGCACTAATGCCAAAATGAAATACTCACTGAAGTTCTGACAATCTCCAAAGGCTGAAAATGAGAAATATGAATATTAATGATTGATATTACAATTAAAAATCATTTATTTACAATGAAAGCAATGATTGTCTTTAAATAAAATTGCTGTAATGCACTATGACCAACAGACTACACTCTGCATGTACCTCACTTGCATACAAAGTCAAATTTAACACATTGTTGTGTTAAAAAAAAAAGTAAAGGCCGACTGTCAGCAGTTTTCTCATGACAGTGAAATAGTAAAAGACAAAGGCTCCCAAACTGCCACAAGACCAAACCTTCCCATATTGTGTTACAACCACAAACATCAGTGTGTTTTATTGGAGTTTTATGTGTCAAACTGGCACAAGGTTCTTCATATGAAATAAATTAATAAAAACCACAAAGAAAATGGTATAATGCGGTGCTAAACGTAGGACCCAAACGCAGAGACGGAGGAGGAAACTGAATATTGACTGAATCGTGATTCAAAGAAAAATAAAGGTGAGGTAGAAAAACTTACAAGAAAAATACAAACAAAAAACACAGGAGCAAAAGAAAAAAGCAAATAATAAATCCAAAGAAAATTAAGGCAAGGAAACACACGAAGAACATGAGGTGGAACCAGGAAGTGATGGAAGTAGACAAAAGGAGCAGGCGAGGAGCGACTGAGAATGAAGTGCTTGAATGCTGAACAAAAGATCTAGGATGATTAGCTACATGATTACAGGTGTGAGTGGAGAGCAGAAGGCTGACTGAGAGGCACTGAGAGGATGGCACAGGGGCGAGGGAGAGTACACAGAGGAACAGGAAATAGATCTAACACTGAAGAAACATCATAAAACTAGAGTAGCAAAGAATAACTATAATGAGAAATAAACATACTGTAACTAGAAACACAGAGAAGTACTTAACTAAAGGGAAACAGGAACAAGGCAGATCTAACCAAGATAAAAACACAAAATAATAATGAAGCTAGAATCAAATCAAACTACCAAAACAACTTAACAACCTGGGATCCTGACACTTTCAAAGGTTTTCTTTCAGAATTTCTCTGTATTTACTTCCATCCATCTTCAGTTCTTTATCTAAAATCCGTTCTGATCCAGTCTGATCGGTGCACCTTTTCCCACTTAACCACTATTTCCCCTATATAACACAATAACTGGTTTTCCTATCAGAGCTGCTGATCTCAGCATCTCCACAAACAGTCCAATAAAAGCATCCAATCAAATCATTTGTTCTCAATAAATAATAATATTTATTGGAAGGTCTACTTCTTCTCTCCCCCATTCACAGATTCTCTTGGAGATCTGCAAGGAAACTTTGGCTTCACTATTCTAAACCATGAATTTCACTTCTATTCTGGAGAAATAGATGTAAACTGAAAAGAACAGATGTATGAATAATTCTGGGCTTAATGGTTGTGGACTGGATCGGTTCACATGAACACATTTGCTGTGTTAACGCCACAACCTGAGCTCTCTCTGATTTGATCTCACTGTGTGGCTTAAATGATAAGGCACAATTGTTAGGCGGTATTGTTTCTTACTTGTGTTTATGTGTTTATTAGTGTAATTTACGTTTTCTAGTTTGGCAAACAAACACCTGAAGTGGAACATATACATTGTGTAGTTCCCTTCAGTTGTCTGTTTACACGTTTCCTCCAGGTCCTATAAACAAAGAAAAACATGATCAAAAACATCAACAGGTGGAAAAAACAAGACAAGAAAAAGACGCTGCCATTGAAATTCAGAGATGTCTAAGAAATGCACTCACTTCTTTCTCATAGCAATCATCTTTTATTTTCTGAAATAATGTTCGCTCTCTGTTTTTCCATAATGTGCACTTTAGGGTTCCCTGCAAAAATGAACAGATAAATGCACACTCTTTCAAATGTAGGTAAATGTGCAACTCATTGAAACGTACAGAATGACTCAGATTCTCAAAGGTAATTATTGCATCATTACGTTACCTGGAGGCTGGTGGTATTTATTACGGGGATCAGATCAGTCACGTCTGCGCCGTTCTAAAATAAGCACAAAACAAGATAGAGAGACAATATTTACAGTTAATCCTTTCAATTGCATCATATGCAGATCATTATAGCCAAAGCTGTCAGCAATGGACTATTATATTTTAAAAAATCTTTGTTTTTATCAGTATTACTATTTTTCCACTAAGAGGTTAGAAGAAACAGGGCCGTGCAGAGACCTTTGGAGGGGCAGGGGCTCAAAGTTAAAAAGGGGCACATTGAACAAGATCTTAAAACACCGTACAACAACATAACAACAACCCATATTAATCAAAAATCTAATATTTAATTGGATCTTACTATATCATTGCCATCATGTGGGGACAATGCAAAGCAAATCTAGTCTATATTTTCCCCATCAGGTATAAAGTTTCTGTTTCTGCTGCTGACAGTCCAGGAGGGCTGAGCTGATCTGAGACTGTAGCTGTTAAACAGACCAGAGGAGAGAAGGTCAAAGGTTATAAAGTTATGAAATAAGCAAAATTGCTGCCATTTTACTAATTAAGCCCTAATAGAAAAATCTGTCTAAGGCCCCATATTACCTCGGGCCGGCCCTGCATGAACAGCCGCTGCGATGCGCATCTCTGGAATCTACCTGGAATCTACCTGGAATCTACCTGGAATCTACCTGGAATCTACCTGGAATCCCCCGGTGGCCCCTATCAGTCCGCCGATGCTTTGGGGACATTTTGATTCATTTCATTGTGGCATGTTTGGCTTTATGCTGCGGTTCTAATTACTGCTACAGTATTTTCTCTGATGTTTATGTGATATTTTGTGAATATCACATTATTTTGTGATATTTTATGAACTCCAGATGCTATGAGCTGAATCTTTCTTCAACAGTTGAGGTTCTGAAGCAACTTCTATCCACAGCCGTGAACCTCCAGCCCAGATCCTGCCAGCGGTGCAAACCGCCTGGTACTAACGTTAAGGAGAAGCAGAGACTCAACTGTGAGCATGTGGCACCATTTCTTTCTATCAGGATATCTGGTTCTGACCCACGGCAGTGGAACCGACTCAGGCTGCATTTACTCCAGCACTGGAACAGCCTGATAAAGTTAAAGTCTGATGTTTTCTCTGCAGCCGAAGCATTTCTGTGTTTAGGGCTGAGGAGGGTTTTCCTGTTATTACAAGGACAATTACAAAAAATAGAGACAGTTTTCTTCAACATCAGACCTTCGTTTTTAGCCAGACTCATTTATTTTTGCTAAATTATTAGATTTGGATAAATATTATTGTTGAGGGGCACAAGCAGGCCTCCTGACACACAGCTTAAAATAAAATAATAATAATAATTCATAAAGGGCACTCGGGACATCAGGAATAAAAGGGGCGGGGCTCCTGCACATGTCTGACAAGAAAGTTAAACGTTGATAAAATGTAATAAGATGCAAACACTTGATTGATACATTTGACTGACTAAACATTCAACTTTAACTTATGGAGAATTAATTTTTTGTATTTGATGAACTGGAAGCCAAAACAACTGAGATAAACAATTAAAACAAAACCTAAAATTGACCAAAATGCTTGTGATCACTCAGTGCTATTGATCCAGTCTGAGTACAAATGAACATTCGTCTGTTGTGAGTTTCACATACATATTACAGATAGAAAGGATTTTCAGTATATTATACAAATGACAGCATTTGCCTAAAAAATAAATAAATAAATAAACGGAGATTGACATACCCATTTATCTCTGGAGAAATGATGATAACACCCCTCCTCTGACAGGCTGATGAGTTTTAAAAAGACCTACAAAAATGTAAAGCAAAGTTATTATTTTGACTATAAAATGTTTGTTTCTTGCATTCTATAACAATGGTGAAAAGATGAGTAGCTGTATTTATGTGCATGTGTATTAAACTGAAGCACAAAATGTGACATGTTGATACATTGAGGTCCTTTTCAAACCCGCCCAACTTGACAATCAAAGATGGCTTCCATTTTTCAAGATGGCCATCAAAATGACCTCAAAGTTGAATTTTTCTATCCGTATTAAGAATTCTGGTCTAGTTTATCGCTCAGTTACGTTTTGTTCTTCAGTTATTTTTGCGTTTTATGTTCACTCTTCTTAGCATACATTCCCCGTCCACTTTATTAGGTACAGCTGTCCAATAATTTGCCAACACAAATTGCGAATAAGCCAACGGCCAACTGGGTTGACTTAGTCGACAGCATCACATTCTACCAAACTGGCTTTAGCTTGTTTTACTACGTATCAGTAAAAATGATGGCGATAGAATAAAACATGCATGTTTGTTGCAGGCTGTCATCATTTCTGGACGATTACCAGCTTGGAGCAGTCTTGGTTTCAGAACTTTATTTAACTTCTCAACTCAAAATACCAACATGCATCCGATGAAGTTAAAGGAAAAGGAGGAAAGTAAAACAATCTGACATCATCAGAGATGACGTGGCACATCTACATCACAGGTCATCTTTGAAGACAGACAGCCAGGGTCGTGCGACTAAACAAGTAATACTTACAAAGAACAAGAGAAGGCAGCCGGACGCCATTCTGTTACCGTGACAATCCATGTTTACTCTGTGATGAGAGAAGACACAAATGAAGAAAACTTTAGTAACCAATCCCAAGGTGGAACCATGTAATGCGGTTGTATTAGGGTGAAATGAGAAGTTCTTTTCTGGTATTCAATGTCACAAACAACATCTGTGCTCAACAGTCCTTCCTCACATCTTTAATAAAACCCACAAATATTTGTACACGTTTGATGCTAAAATAGAGACGGCCAGTTTGTCACTGAGCTTCGCCAAAGGTTGATGAAAAACAAAAGCGGCGATAACAAAGCTTCATCCAGACGCCGGACACACACTTGACAGAAAGGTTTTCAGAACGATCACACAGGAATGTCGCTTCAGTGAACGTGCATTTAAATGCACGTTCACTGAAGCGACAGATCATACAGTAGCCAGATCTTACAGTGCCGCTGTATGATCTTGCTACCTACCCTGTGTGTGTCTGAGGGTAATTGTGTGTGCTATACTGTGACTGTTACTGATTGTGTGTGTTTTTAACCATCAAAGAGAAGAGCACTTAAATCCAAGAGGATTATAAACCATAAGCAAATGTGGCGTTTGCGATAATGGTTAGACCAGATCCTTTTCATGGTTCCACCAAAAATACGTCTGATTCGGTTTCAGTTCAGATTTCACTGGAGTCAATCCCTTAAAGTTGCTATTTTGTACAGACTGTGTGATATGAAGACCTTGCAGGCCTCACAGAGCACCAGAAGAAAGATTACAAGTGTCATAGAGGGTCGTAAAATAGAAAACCGTTTATTTTGCTGACAGTTTAATTTCCAGTCAACCGTAAATGTCAGGGTCTTGGATCGTTTTTGCCTTTGATGGGTTTTTGTTCTAGCATTCTGTCATGCTGAAGCTTCATCTCCATGACAGCTGTGCACAAAGTTCAGTCAGCATTCCCTTACAAAAAAAAAAAACAAAGGCAAAAACACAATTTCAAAATTGCCCGTTTGTTTTAAATGACAATTAAAATCACACGCCTTAATCCTCCAACTACTTCCTGTTTTGTTTGTAGTTTGTTGATCACGTGACTCCTGTGATGTGGAGAAAGAGTTTCCACTGCAGTTTTGCAAAATAAATCAATTTCATTACCGCAAAAAAAAAAAAAACACCTCATACCAGCGGCAATTTTTGATAAAAAAAAATAGGTTTATTCAAAATTGCTGTGTTTCCATTAAGCAGATTTATTTCCGAAGGGTCAAATTGAGCAACTCTATCTGTGGAAAAGCAGCTGCTATTTATACATCTCTTCTCCTCTGCTGTCTTTGCAGACGACTCCTGTGTCTTTGTTCACTCGGTCTACTTAACAACCTGTACCTGCAGCATGTGGCTCCACTCATCACTCCATCAATAACCCGTCTCCCGCTGAATACCTCATGGTTCATGTCTTGCTGAGATTAAAGGAGCTTCTCTTTTGGACAAAAAAAATTAAAAAATGTCAACGGTGAAACATAGCAGAGGACTGTTTCACAAAACCCAGAGTGAGAGATAAAGCCAGGCTTGGCATGGCGCCATCGGTTCATCCTGGCTTTCTGCGTTTCACAAAGACCAAACCAGAGTCAGGAGGTGTGACTGAAGGAATTCCACCGTTTTCTTCAAGAGACCTTCAGCTCGATCACAGATTCCTCGGCAGATAAATTGCGTACTCCACACCTCGCACCAAACAAACATCTTTTGACGGAGGATAATAACTCCACAGAACCAAGAATTAAAGCTCCCAAACAACCCTTGGAATGTTTTCTTGCCTATTGAATTGGGAATAAAGCTCGAGGGCATCTGCTGTTGAGCCGCATAATGTTTCAGGTATTTTGCAGTTGTTGCGATTCCCACGTTATCCGACAGCACCTCAACAATTCAACTGTCAGACTTGAGGACGTTATTATGTAACTATCGCAGCTCGCCTGTGAACCAGACCCAAAGTTGATCGGAGGACATCCCGTCTCCGCCTGGGGCTGGAGCGCCTTGATGGCTTTCTGTAATCTAAGCAAGACGATTCCCATGAAGACGCATCAGAACGAGTGTTTAAGCAAGACAGCCCGTGGTGAGTCCAGGTGAAAGTTGAACATGCTTTACACCGTTCAAGATTTGCAGAGCGTACGGGAAGCATTCAGACCCCTTTACATTTTTCCTCTGCAGCCATTTGCGAAAATCAAAAAAGTTTATATTATTTCACAGAAAATGGACAATCAGCATCCCATCTGGATAGAGAAACAGAAATGTAGAAATTTTTGCACACTTACTAAAAAAGAAAAACTGAAACATCACACGGTCATAAGGAGTCCGACCCTTTGCTGAGTGTTGAGTAGAAGCACCTTTAGAGCTGGTACCTATTGGGAATGATGCAACAAGTTTTCCACACCTGGATTTGGGAATCCTCTGCCTCTTCCTTCAGATCCTCTCCAGTTCCATCAGGTTGGATGGTAAACATTGGCCAGTCAAGGATGGTCTCAGAGTTCTTCTGAAGCCACTCCTTTGTTATTGTAGTTGTGTGTTTCGGGTCACCATCTTATTGGAAGGAGAACCTTCGGTCCAATCTGACATCCTGGGCACTTTGGAAGAGCTTTTCTTCCAGGATCTCTCTGTACTTGCAACCAGTCATTCTGTCCCTGCAGAAAAGCAGTGCCTGGTTCTCTCCACACATGCCGCATAGAATAATTGCCAAAAAGTTCTGTCATGTTTGGTTCCAGTTTACGAACCCACATGCACGAACACAATCAGGAGACGCGTGTGCAAAACAATAATGAAGTTTATTGACAAGAGGGTAGAGGGTTGGGGAGAAAACACGGAGCAGGAGTCTGGAAGGGGCAACAATTCAGCCACTGTCAACGACGAGAAGCTGTTAGAATATACGAATCCAGGAAGGTGGATGAATATATATGTTGACGAAGGGAAAGGCTTACTAGGAGCAGATGGATGTCTCCTTTGGAGCAACAACGGACCCAGGGGCGGCGTGGAGAGGCAACGAACTGTTGGAGGGCGGACAGGTAAGTCAGGCTGAGTGGAGGAGCGAACTGACGGCTGGTCGTAGTCCGGGACAAACGACCCACAGAACTCTCCTCTCGGAAAACTCCGGAGGAATCCAGGTAAACCAAGGTAAACAAACACTCAGGCAAGGAAGTGTCAGCTCGCCGCTTCTTAAATACTCCCAGCCTCAGTCAGACAATGCGCCACAGGTGTGTCCCCGGGTTCGACCCCACGCCTCTCCAGGGGCTCTGCTCCTAGGCGGCATCTGGTGGAGGAAGTGGGAAGCAGCAGGCTTCCACAAAAAACAGACAAACAAAAAAAAACACCGATCCTGACAAGTTCAATCTTGGTTTCATCAGACCAGATAATTTTATCTCTCAGTCTGGGAGTTTTTCATGTGTTATTTATCAAACTATGCAGGTTTTCATCCGTCTGGCACTGAGGAGAAGCTTCCATCAGGCCTCTCTGCCATAAAGCCCCGTCTGGTGGACGGCTGCAGTGATAGTTGAGGAACTTTCTCCCATCTCTCTGCTGCGTCTCTGGAGCTCAGCCACAGTGACCTTTGGCTTCTTCTCCCACAATTGCTCAGTTAAGTGGAAGACCGGGTCTAGAAAGAGTTCTGTTCATAACAAACTGCTTCCATGTAAGGACCATGGAGGTCACTGTGTTCCTAGGAACCTGGAGTTCTGCAGAAATTCTTTTGGGGCCTTGTCCAGATCTTTTGTAATCCTTGCCACAGTTCTGTCTCTGAGTCCTTGGGCAGTTCCTTCCACCAATGATTCTCATTTGCTCTCATTTGTGAGCTGTGAGGTCTTGTATAGACATGTGTGTGTTTCATAATCAAGTCCAATCAGATGAAATAAAGTAGAACCATCTCAGTGAGGATCAAAAGAAATGGGAAGCAATATGAGCGTCACAGCAAAGAGTGTCAATACTTGTGACCGTGTGACATTTCAGTTTTTCCTTTTTTTAGTAAATGTGCAAAGATTTCTACATTTCTGTTCTTTCGGGATGCTGAGGGTACATCCATGAGAAATGATATGAACTTTTTTTGACTTTAGCAAATGGCTGAAATGAAATGAAGAGTGAAAAGTGTAAAGAGGGTCTGAATACCTTCTGTATTGTAACCATCCTGCTAGCGCTTTCCAGACGACATTCTCCTGGACTCAAACATGATCTGCTCTAATTACAATGTGTGACCTGGATTCAGGGTCAAAGGAGGAAAACAAACCAGAATGACAACAGAGTGTCCACACTCTCCTCACAGGGCTAAAGTAAACTAAACTAAACCAAAGTAAACAACTCCAGAGGATGTCCAGAGCTAGGGCTTCGATCGCTTGCTGTGATAACACAGTTGGAACCAGATATTATTTACAGTGAATACAATAAAAAAAAAAAAAAAAAAAAAAATTGGACATTTTTCTTCTCACTGTTCAAAGTTAAATGAGACCAAACCTTTCTTGTTTTAAGTTAAGTAGAATTAACCAAATCATTTGTTCAGTTCCTGGAAAGCTATTTATTTAACATATTAAATGTGTTTTCGCTGTCAGGGATGCCTCACTTTTAAAATGTTTGATTGGTGTTTATATTTTTGATTTTGAAAATTTTTCAATTACTTACTTTCAGATATTATCTCACTACTAAATTGTTTTAAAGGCCACAGATAAGAAGTCAGCAGCTTCACCACAACAAGTCCTTCCACAAATGCTAGCACTAGTTAGCGTAGCCACCGACGACGGCAGATAAACAGATTTCCTGTAACGATTAGGCCGTTTCCCCGCACATCTAGAAGCATTGATTGTCGTCGCTAAGACCCGCCTCCTGGCTCTGATTGGCTGCTTTTGACTGAGCAGCGGAGTGACAAGTTTATAACAAATTTTGAAATAAATAAATAAATAAAAATACATACTTTTGTAAAAGTTGCCTACCGAAGCTTTGACTGACATGTAATTGGCTTCAACTGTACTAGGAAAACTGTGCGAGTCCACAGTATTAATAAATGATCTTTTGAAAGTCTCCCTTCTTTTTGCTGGCCCACTGAGTGAAAGAGAAAATATGACAAATGCTCATTGACCATAAAAGCACCATATGTGAGGTCAGACCTGTCCAGCTTGAAAGGGACCAGCAGCTATGTGTAATAAGCAGCACCTTTATTCCTCATTATCCCCAGTAATGGTTATGTAAGTGGAAAACTGAGGAGATGACATATTCATCTTTTTATTTTTCCATCAATGTTCAATGACGCCCTGCATGGAGCTGCTGAGGCCCCTTGTTAGTTCGGTTCTGCGTAATGATTTCAATTTGACGTTCTACTGTCCTCCAGTAGCTAAAAGGTCACAGAGGTCAGACAAGGAGACCAACAAAACTCCAATCCGGTAAATTACCTTCAGGAACTCCAGTAAAATCATAACACAGCTCGCACTATAAATCGGGCTCACTAAATAATATGCAGAGCCCAGTGATGTCAGTAAAGAAAAAAATAATTTCAGTAAAAAGTGTTCATAAGACTATTTTCAGGAGTTTGCCTCAAACTCAGAGGTCACGTTAATGGAATATTTTCTGTATTTGACCTTTTTATTTATTTATTTTTTTTAAATGACGGAAAAATTTGAAGCTTGTCAGTCATTTTGACAGGTTATAATTCACACCCTAGACTGGTGCACATGGGCAGACATTATAGACTTTACACAAAGAATTCATCACAGAGGCAACTAAAATCAATTAATAAAAAATCCTTTCTGAATATCATCTCATGGAAACTGAACTAAATGCGTCTTGCTGACCGGGAGCTGAAGAGTTATGGACAGGACGCTTTGGAGCGTCTGGTTCAGAAATGTAACATTAATTAGACTGTAACATGTGCAGTGAGTCAGTTCATTTATGCAGTTCATAAATGAACTGACTTCTGAACTGCATAAGTCAGTTCATTTTGACTGACTTATGCGGTCAGTCAAAATGAAGTACAACAAAAAAGGTCTAGTGCGACCTCTGCTCAAACGTTCAATCAGGTTTGATAGTAGAGCTCATTTCAGCAACATTGGAATTCAAAGTGCTTTACAATGTGAAAACATAAAAAAAACATAAACAATTCATACGGTCAACAGCTGTGAAAACCAATAACAGACACTGTGTCATTGTTAAAGTCATCAGTACACGTCATCTGTGTTTGTGTCAGGATCTGTGTTTTTCTATGTTTATGTAGAGTTTCTGTGTCCGTAAGTCTCTTCGTTGTCCTGTCCTCCCCTTGATTGTTCCCAGGTGTGTCTCGTCTCTGTGATTACCCTCCCGTGTATTTAACTCCACCTGTGTTCTTTGTTCCTCGTCGGGTCCTCGTCAATGTCCAGTCGTCCTCAGTGTTTCCGTGTGCCTGCTGTTCGTTGTTTGGACTGGTTTTCTTCATTAAATCATCATAATTCATCATACCTGGGTCCGCTGCATCTGCCTCACCACCTCACACCCCACTTCATGACAGTTTGACAATCTTCCAATTATTACTTCAGTTTTCTAAATCGTTGCATTGCTAAGATGGAACAAAAAACATTGCTAACAAGTAGCTAAGTGAATTCCTCACACTGCCGACGAGCGGGTCAAAGGTTGAAAAATTACAACAAAAACCCCTCAGAAGTCTTTCGTATCATGAGGGATCGATCCATCAAAATCTGGAGAAACGTCCCCAAACGTTCAACAAGCTTCGGTAGTTCAGGTGATTTTAGTTTCTCTAGAAAAAGAAGCGCCGATGTTGTGGCCGCTGTGTGCGAACCTCCATGCAAAATACGCAACGTTTAGCAGAGTTAATTCAGGTTCAATCCAACAAAGACCGGGTGGCTGGAACACGGTTTCCCTGATAACGTGGGAAGGTTTCGTTACATAACGTCGAACATCACAAAGTTGCCGTGGCAGAATCATTATGGCATTGCGTGAGCGGTGCAGTACACCTCCTGCATCTGCTGCACTTTATGGAGAGTCAATAAGTTCAGTCCCAAATGTTGATGTTCATTAGTTTGTAATTGTTTGCTCTCAGCAAATTTTAAACAGCTTGAAATGCAACAAAGGCATAGTCCAATTTCCAAAAGTATTCATGGCCCTAAAACGTTTTGGTATTTAGTCAGATTGCAGTTATATTTTCACTTTTTGATGAAAAAATCAGTGGAGCAAAGTGTCGGACAAAAAACCCAACTAAAATTAAAAATACAAGACATTTTTCAAATCAATATTATGAAAAAGCTGAGTGGAATTAGTCAATTTTACTCCAATAATCCAAAAGGTAATCAACTCTGAGATTTACTGAGATTAAACTACTGTGTCGCAAGTCTGACTTACTAACAGGAGCTTTCGCTTACAGCAAATAACATGACCTCTGACCCTGTTAATCGTCCCTGTGGTGTGCCTCAGGCCTCCATTCTTGGACCAGTATTATTTTTGTCAAACATTCTGTCCGAAGGTAAAATCACGCAGCAAACTGGCGATGTCTCTCATCACCTGTTTGCAGCTGAACATCGTCAGAAAAAAACCCCAAAAACAAACCGTCGTCTTTCTACCATTTCCTGTCGTCTTCTTCGTTGTTTTTACCAGTAGTAACATCCGGCTGTTAATCACGTGACTGATATGATGCAAAAAATAAAAGAAAAGAAAAAAGCTACCATTGCAGCTTTGCAGAACACATCCGTGTCGATATGGTACAAAAAATAAATAAATGACCTCGTCCTTGGGCGGATTTGTCAAAATGAGAGTGTTTCCTTTTAGTCTCAGAATTTCAATTTGCACAAGTACAGGGTTGTAAGTGCAGCTACTGGTAACTGGGCTGCTATGACAATTTAATGTTGCTTGGATGCGTTTCTTAAATGTCTATTTCTTTGTATTTTTACAGGCTGTAAAAAGCGGCACGTTTTTCTGCTCTGACTTTGTGAGTGCTGCTTGAGAACGGCGCTGTATGAGTAACATTCACTTATTTACCAATTTAAAGTTTAAATCCAGTTGTTTTCTAAAGTTCCTTGAAGAACAACATAAAAATTGTCACATATTTATTTAGTGAATGTGTTTTTCTCGTTCTGTGTGTGTGTGTGTGCAGAGATTCTTAAGGCGGAATCCGGTGTTCTGCTGCATCGAGGCCAGGTGTTTGGTTTGGTTTCATCCTGAATCATCAACTGATCCCAAACGGTAAAATGATCTTCTTTTAGAAACTTGGTAATGCATCATGAGTTGGGGAAAAAAATAAAAATAAAACATATTCCTCTGACGTTGCCCATGGACTTTCTGCATAAATGTAAAATCATATTAAGGTAGTTAAGGTAGTTTACTTAACTACCTCGATCTGATTTATTCTCAGATTGAGAAAAAATGTTTTTGTACGCAAATTTTTTTCTTTTATTGTTATTATTGTTTTTAACGTGTATATAAACGAGTTCCCCTGGAAGGGACACATAAAGGATTATTATATTCCATTTTTCTACACCAGTTTTCAGCAGCCCGTCTCCACTCTCTACTAACTTTGTTCTGAACCCAGGAGCGCCGCCTGTTCCCGGTGTCCACAGATTCACCTATTCCTGGACTTTTCTGCGGAACATAGCGCCAAAGATGTTTGCTCAAAATTGGTCTGCCAACATACGTATACCTTCATAAAGCCTATTCAAAACATTTGAACTAAAAAAAAGAAATCCCATATTAACCCAAAGCTCCGCTGTAGCTCTGTAATCTCCAGCTGCAGCAGCAGAAAGCAAACACCTGGCAAGGCTGTGGCTCTGCTGGCGCGCCTAAGAACGGTTGTAAACAACGGATGAAGTCTAACCATGTTTTCCACAATTAGAGGAGCAAACACAAGTGCCGGTTTCTACTTACATGTTATTTTCCTAACAGATGGACAGAGTGCTTTCTCTGTACGTTGTGGTTCTGTCCTGGACTCTCAGTTTCAAATATCAACAGTTTTATTGCTGAGTCTGTACTGAGGCATGTCAGGAATCATGTTTTTATTTTATGGCTTGTTCTGGTTTGGTTAGGTTCTGCAAATTCAGTTTTGCTTTCTGGTCAAGCTGAGGCTTTTAGGTAGTGCAGCAGGCTAGATGGATTCCTGCCAACACTCACACAAACCCATCGGCATTACTGTGTTTGTTTTTCCTCCAAGCCTCCCATCAGAGGGTTTCCTCCCACAGCCAAACCACTCAGGAGGGAACTTGTTTAACTTCACTTCTTTTACACAGTGAAGTTAAACTTCACTGTGTAAACTTCATCTGATCTTTTTATCAGGTGTGTTTATCTCTGCAGCTGAGAAATGTTGAATTTCTTAAGAATCCTCTGACTGGGGCGTGCTGTGGTGGCGCAGGGGGTTAGCACGCCCCACGTTTGGAGGCCTTAGTCCTCGACGCGGACGTCGCGGGTTCGACTCCCGGTCCCGACGACCTTTACCGCATGTCTTCCCCCCTCTCCTCACCCTCCTTCCTGTCTGCCTACTGTACCAAAAAATACGAGCCACTAGCGCCGCAAAAAGCTCTTCGGAGGAAAAAACAAACAAAAAAAAAAGAATCCTCTGACTGTTTTTTTAAAAACTGGTCTAAAATCATTTCTGATTCACTTTCTTAGATATTTGTTTTATTTTCTGGTTTTTATTCCTTTTTTTAAACAATTTTTTTATCCACTGTAGTTGTTTGTCTTGTTGTTATCTCTCCTCTCTGAACTCCTGACTTCTATTCATTCCAGACAACCCGAGTTCAGGAAGCCAAACTTTTCTTTTAAGGGTTTCAACTGCAACATTTGTTTTCATTTCCAACTGGTGCTAAACAAAACCAAAACCGTTTCCCTCCTCGCCTGTGGTGGCGCTGCACTGAGAAACACAGGAGGAAACAGCACGAAAACCTCTGAAGAAGACACCGAGCACAACTGCCTTCTTCACAAAATGGAGAGGCATCAGATCGTGGAGGTTGTTAAGACTTCTCTTTTGTCTCCGGCTGGAGACCACGACTCATTTCTCAAATATCAATTATAACTTTCCAAGCTCACCTTCTCAAAAACAAATGAAGTCCGTTAAATAAACAGCTCAAAAACTGTAGATTTGTGTCCGTCAGTAAAAGCTTCCACAGACTCAATTAAAAGCTTGAAAAAAAAAAAGTAACTCAAGTAGGGTAATTAAACATTTACTGTTCTGTTTTTTCCCCCAAAAAATATTTTTACCAAACACATGTTTGTTTCCTTATAAGAGAAAGCACAAAAAGAAAAAGAAAAAAAAAATCCACCAAAAACTCTGTTACTTATTAATAGAGCAGTCCTGTGACCTCATGGTTCTATTCAAGTCTGTCTGCAGAAATGTTTCTCGAAAATAGTAAGTAAATGAAAAAAGAAAAAGTTGAGAAAAAAAAATTCCTTTAACACGGTGCCAGAAACACACTGCAGTTTGTTCACATCATCATGTTTTCCATTCGGGCCACATGGTGGCATGAATGGAATATCTGTTTAATGAGCTAAACCAAATCAGATCAGGCTTTGATCCCCATGTCTCCTATAGGGCTCCACACATTAATGCTGTCGGGTGCAGATTAAGTTAGCTAAATGATGACTACCTATAATGCATCATGTTACGCTTGCCAGCAAGTACAGGCTACTAGTATTGTTGTTATTCATGTTCAAACGTGAGTAGTACCGGTTACATTCACTTGAGTAACTTTTTGGGGAAAAGGTATTTATACGAGTCATTTTACTGAAAAAGACATTTTTCTTTTACTTCAGTAATATTATTATCGCTTCTCTTACTTGAGTGAATTGATTTTGCATTTAAAGAAACAGACTCCAGAGATCGGAAACACCAGATTCTCAGATTCCTGCAGCATCCGAGCGAGTGCTCATTGCAAATTTGAGCACAATTATTCAACATTTCATACGTGTCACCATTTACATCCTTGTAGTTTACTTTGTATTAATAAACATGGTTATTTTATCCGAAATAACATTTCTACATAAAGGTTTGTTTATGAATTTTTGTTAACGTAAAAGCTCGTCCAGTCGGCTCCTCTCCCGTTAATCTCCTCTGGAATCGTCATTTTGCCGCTCTCACAGTAGAGTTTCGGGCTTTTGCTTCAAAAACGCTTTTCATCCGTTAAAAGTGCTTCTGTTTTTTGTTTTGTTTTGGTCTGATACTAATGTTTGTTTGCTGATCTGAAACGATTAAGCGCGGCAAACAGAGTGAAATCCAAAAACTACAAGAGTCAGCATTTCAGCAAATTTGCCGGATTTGATTTCGACTTTGTGGGCTCGGGGGCCGCACACGTCGACGTTCCAACGCGTCAACATACCGGCGCAGAAGGTGCAGCTGCGGGGGGAACTGCCTCCTATCTGTAGATCGAGATCGGAACATGAGAACGCTGAGGTGAATGTGTTTGGCAGTAGAGTGTAGAGATCAAAGTACCACAGTCACAGTGAACATGCTGGTAATATTGAAGATTGATTTCGCCAGATAACATATTGTTTCTGTCTGTTAGACTGAAAAAAGAAGAAGAAGAAAAAAAAACTACCACTGCTCCCAACATGATTAATAAGGGTTGATTTCCATTAAGCAGTCATTTCCTCTGTTTTCACTCATTTCTGAATAACATTTCTCCTGTAGTTGGACTTTGGTTTTTCTGCACTGAGCTGATGTGCTTCACTGTAAACGTCTTTTTAATGTTCACATGCACATAATAAACATTGTTTTTTTAAAATTACATTATAATCTTAAAAAACTATTATCATTATAATAGTATATTACTATTATATTACTATATATATTACTATTATATTATATTACTATTATCATTATAGTTTGTCTACTGCGACAGACTGGTGACCTGTTCAAGGTGACCTCGCCTCTCGCCCGGTACGTTAGCTGGAGACAGACACCAGCACCTCCTGATCCCTCTAAGGGACAAAGGTGTTAGAAAATGGATGGATGAATGGTTTGTCCAGTTTTTAAAAAAAATACATTTTCAACACTTTTGGAACTTCTTTGCGAACCTCCATATCCTGATGCTTGCTGCTGCTCTGACACAACAAAGGCTGCTTCTATTGTACTCTTAAATGCAGTTTGTTTCTTTAAATCAGTTTGAAATGTAAGTTTCAAACAGAAAGAAAAAACACAAAACAACGTAGTTTCAATCAGTTATTTTCCGTGATTTAAGTCGTTTATATTTTTAGGAAGACACTGAACAGGAAACACGTTATCTCTGAACGGAAAGCCAAGGTACTTCAAGGTACTTTTTCTTACATATTTGTTTAAATTACTATTACTAGCACTGCCCCTTACAGCTGGTTCCCAACAACATAGCCTGCCAGGAATGCTAAGGCTAGTTAGCATGTACGTCGATGACGGCAGATAAGCTTTTTTTTCTGGAGCGTTAAGCTTTTTCTCTGCCATTAACACATTTAGCAGCACGTACACCAAGTGATTGACAGCGCTAAGACCCTCCTCCCACTTGATTTTCTTTCACAGATAATCTGTCTCATGTTATATTGTCACAGCAGGTTTTCCATGGTATTAACAAATATGGGGGGAAAAAACCCAACAGTGCTTTTGTAAAAGTTACATTCTGCAGCTTTTAAAGACCGCGGGGGACGGAAATGGCTTTTGAGACCTCCGGCCGCATGACCTGGAAAGTTCTGATTTCTCGTCATGTGATCTAACAAAGGAATGTTCTGGACAAAGATCTACTCTAGGGGGAAAAAAAACCCAGATCAGTTTCTCACACAACCTGTGCTTTCTAGAAACAAAACAGCAGAGAAAGCATCTGCGTCTGAGCCGCGCAGCAGAAAGACGAGACTTGCTGATCGTGGGAATGTACGCGTGGTGTCTCACCGACCTGCGTGTGTCAGCATCACAAGAAAAGGTTTGTAATAAAGCTTATTGGTCCGTCTATGATCTTATTGGTCAGCACCGAAGTTTGGCTTCATGCATGCACAGTTAGCCGACTTGCCTGACACATTCGTCTCCAAGCAACAAAGACCGTTGCTCACTTGAGCGCAGCACGAATCTATACCCAGATTTATCTGTGATTTCTACAGTGAAGCCACAACAATTCCAGCTCTCAGCTGGAAACAGATGGTGTTGTTGACAGAAACGCTCATATAAATGCTAAACCCGCTTCACTGCCAACGGTTTCTGAGTAGGTTACTTGTTATGGCTACCATTAAGCGGTGCACAAAGACAGTACTGATTGCAGGGAGAAGAAGAAGGAAAAGAGCTACGATGGAAGAAATGGATGCCTGATGCTGCTGTACTGCTGAGTGAGTTAAGAATAAACGTTCTTTGTCTTCTCGTGCTTCTACCTCATCCTGGCTTCCAAACATAACATTGTTTTTATGGCTTCCAGAAAATGCTGAACGTTTCCTGGAAACATGGCCTGTAAAACCAGCACTCATGCAAAATGCCGAGATGTTCATAGAGAGTTATGTTCAGTCGGAACACATTACTGAAAATTATGTGCTGCCTGGATTTCTGTATTCACCATTAACGCCATCGTTTTGCACCCAAACGTCCTCACCACCACAGAACACCACTTCACGACGGAAGGGATTCGCCTGCAGAAATCGAAATGGCGTCGCGCCGTACGTTCAACGTTCGAGACAAGGATCATTTTCAAAAGGAGGAAAGGCAGATGGAAGGACCAAGTTACCACACCAATGGAACACACACACACACATACACACACACACATTTTGACTCAAGTAAAAGAAAAAGTATTCGGTAAAACAGCGACCCTTTACTGAGTAAACGTCAAAACAAAAACCATCTCGTATTTAAAAACTGCATCATCGAACTCACCAAAATATAAAGTTATGTGGAAATTTGGAAATTTTAAGAAAAATATAGAAAATAATTCATAATTACAAAATAGCAGAATCAAGCATATGTGGCTGAAGCTACGTTAACCTTTGACCTGCCTCAGTGGTTTGGACTAAAATCCCACTCTGAGCTACAGAGCTATAATTATACTTTTCAGACAGCACAACCTCACACTCAGTCACAGCCTCCCATCACATCACCACTACTTTGTTGCCGTCAGTCTCTATAAACCATTTAACTTCAATTTGCTCTGTATGTTTGACATATGCATAAACATCCTGCACAAGTGGCTACAAGTGCCATAAACATGCTTTATTTTTACACATTTTTCCCTTGTCCTGATGAGAAATGATGCAGACTTCTAACAAACCTTTATTCCAGCCAATCCCTTTTGCTCCTTGTGGCACCAACAGCCTCTAAGCTAGGAGTAGCTTGTTGGAAAATAGCAACGGTTTTGAAACCGCAGCTAAAGTCTGGCTGTGTTTTCATCTTAGAAAGCAGTGCAGGCCTAGATTAATGTGAGTTTAATTGCACTTAATATTTAAAATGTTGTTCATAAAGAACTTTTAACAGCTTTTGTTTATACAGGCACTGCTAGCTAGCACATATCATTTAGCATAGCTGGTGGGTTGAGGGGACACTTTAGTGACCAGACTCCAGAGCTGTCCGTTATAAAATGAAGAGGATGTTTATGTTGAACTACATGGAGCGTTACTAAAAAAAAAACTAAACTGAGCTGGATTATTACCATTGCTGTATCTGATCTAGATTTTTTTTCCTACATATTCTGGCTGAGTTTTGACTGTTTTGAGAAACAAGCGAAGCTGGAAGAGGAGAACCTCTTGCAGCACAAGGTCGTTTTATGGAGCAACAACTGAATCCACAAAGTCCAGTGGTGCCCAAAGTGGGTCCTGGAGGGCCGGCATCCTGCATGCTTTAGTTCTCTCCCTGGTTTAACGCATCTGGATCAAATGATGGCTCGTTAGAAGGCCTAAGAAAAACACTGACATGCTGAAAAGGTTGTTACTACAACCAGGAAGAGAACTGAAACGTGCAGGATGCCGGCCCTCCAGGACCCACTTTGGGCACCCCTGAAATAGTCCATGGCCCAAAGTTTCGCATTTTACTTTGTGCTGGTTTATGACTGCAGATGTTGAAACTGCGTTACCCTCATTCAATCTTATCCATTTCATTTTTTTATTTTATTTTCAGACAACATACCTCACAGGCTATAAAAACACAGCAGAGCAAAGAACAAGTAAACCACATCCAAAACGTTTAATGCACTGTTTAGACAACAACTCAAACATTGTGGCACCAAAAGACTTAGAGTCGTCACTGAAAGAAGCTGAGATCAGCACAAATTGGGGCAGAAAACACACTTTCGAATTCTAGGCCAGAATTATTATGTGGCAAATGTCTCCCATAAGCAGACAGTATGGCTATGTTATATATTTTCTGAATCCTTAGAGGCCGTTGAGTATTGCAGTTGTTAACCGTTGTGTCCATGATGTCCCTTGATACAACAAAGCTAAAAGAAAGGTATTGAGTTTAGGAAAAACAGTAAAAAAAAACAAACAAAAAAAAAAACATGTATGATTTTTTTGCCTTGAAGAGCTCCAATGACTTCCGTGTTGGTCAGAGAAACTCAAAACATGGCTTAAGTGAAAACCAAGAGTGTCCCCATTAAGATGGTACCAAACGTTGTGTTAGTTAGGCCATGTGACAAATGCCTATAGCATGAGATGAGCCTAACCCAGACAAACCCCAGTATCAAAAAACAGAATCTATCCAAAGAGGTTGTTCACTTCATGAGCTGATAACTATGACTCAGCTGCCATTTTGGAAGGGCTACCATACAAAAATATTAACTAGAGACATGCAGCCAAAAAAAAAAAAAAAAAAGGTCTGGCCCACAGACTAAAATGCATCATGTTTTCATATTTTTATTTAGAAAAGAATCTAATCGCCATCAAGTTCTTTCCTTCTCTCCCTCAACAATTGTTTGACTGTAAAACTTAAAATACATCGAAGCATTTTGACAAAAATGTTCAAAGAGGTGTGAAAGCATTTGCAAGGCATGACGCACAAGATTTATTTTTTTACATAAGAAAATAAATCTTGTGTGTGTGACTGTGTGTGTGCATGGGATGTGTCAGCTACCAAAGAGGAAATTCCTACCATAGACCTCAATTACCTGTGGTATTGAAGTCTGTGTACAGACCTCAATACAGTGCAGGTACTATTCCTAATATGTGAATTACATAAATATGACTCCAGTTACCTGATTTAGAGTACATGTTTGCCGATTTGAAGCTGTAACTCACAGCCAATCAGGGCAGTTGAGTTTTTGCCATCTGTCATGAAATGTGGTGTAGGGTGGTGAGGATGACGAGTTGGACCCGGGTTGTTTGAGCAAACGATGATGGTTTTAGTGGAGAATTTACAAAATACAAAGTTTATGCAGCACAGGTGAGCAGTAAGGCAAAGAGCTCAGACACCGGCAGACAAGCTAGACTGAACCAGGGCAGGGTGGACGACGTACGACTTTAGACCAGGACGACAGGGAGACACATGTGGGATTAAATACACAGGGAGCTAATCAGAGGATACAAAGGACAGCTGCAAACTATCAAGGGGTAGAAGAGAACACAGGAACTAATTAACACAGAGAAAACCAAATTCTCACACTATCTGAGTTTGCACAAAATTAATCTGTGATGAGTTCTTCTGTCAGTCCCAGTGACCTATTTAGTTCAGCATTCAGTCCACTTTATTATCTCGCTCCAGCTTCCCTCATTTTTTTAGGAGTTTCTATATCAACATATCTGCAGGCCATTTCCCTTGGACTTCCCATAAAGCAAAAGCTCAGCAAGTCCCGTCGTCGTGAGCCTACAGCTGGCTGCTGGATTAAAGCAGAAGAACCCAGAACAATGGAAAACTGGGCTCTGTGTTTCTGAATCCTGGCCTGAACACGAGAGCTGGTCCTGAAGTCCAGCTTGTCTCATATCAGGAGTAACGTCACACTTTGTCTCCGACTGCTTTCGCCTCATGCTTCCTGAGCCTGGCTCAGTCAACACATTGTTCCCCTCCCTTCATGCGAGGGTTTCAAAGTGAAGATTAGATGTAAGCTGTTGCCGTTTAAACCAGAAATTTGGGGTTTGGGGGTTTTCATCTTCCATTTTATTAATCCCTTAACTGCCACCCTGGAAATGCTTATGTGTTATCTAATGGACACCGGTGACCTCATGACAGCTAAGGGGGCCAAACTGATTTTTATTATCATTTGACTGAACTCAACTGAATTAAATAAATTTGCTAAATGGAAACACGGCAATTTACAAAGAAGAAGAAGAAAAAAAGTAGGATGATGTGGTTTTTCAAATATGTGGGAATAGATGTATTTTTGCACTACTCAATCCAATGGGAACTGAACCAGGACTCAAAGATCACATGAGGCGAAGGGTTGGCAATGAACTAAGAGAAGTAAACTCAAACATAAGAAACAGAACATACAGGGGAAATTAAGGAGCTAAACACTAAGGAGCGAAGTCACAAGGTGAGATGTGACGGAGTATTGGGGCCGTTGTAGATACAAAAAAAAAGAGGAGTAAAAAAAACTCTGAAATGTTGAGATTTGATCTCAAAACGTTTCTAGAAAACAACACTTGGAAATTCCAGAGTTTTAAAGTAAAGTACAAATTTCTGAAATTAATCTTGAAATTTCTGAGTTTTTTTCAAGCAAGTTTTCAACTTTTCCAACTCCTAAATTTCAACGTTTTTTTTTTTCCCCATTCAAATTTCTATTTTTTTTTGGCTTAAACTGACTCCTCCACTTTGTTTTCTGTCTACAACGGCGCCAAACACGGCGAGGGCGACATCCTTGTCACCCTCGGTAACAACAGTGAGAACAAAGGAGGCGGTTACGTCAGGAACAAACAAAATGAATGAGCTTTGGTTTTCTTTCAAAACACAAAAGAAAACCAAAACCCACAGATTGGGTCAAAAACGGCCTCTTTCTGTTTCCCTCCACCAGCAAGGAGGTTATAGTGGACTATAGTGGATTCCAGTTCATTTGCCCAGGAATTTGATGACATCAGACTGACCTCACTGCTGAACACCTCGTTTCTGAGGAAGACCTCAGGAAAGTATGAAAGCAATCTGTCCAGCCTCCATCCTCTCTGGCCCCCTGCAGACACACCACACCCTTATGCTGCACCCTAAGATGGTAAACGGTAAATGGACTGAACTTATATAGCGCTTTTCCAGTCATTTTGACCACTCAAAGCGCTTTACACTAGAGTCGCACTTACAAACACACACACATTTATACACCGATATGCACATCGGTAGACAATTTGGGGTTAAGTGCCTTGCCTTGTGCCCAGAGGCACATCGACATGTGGCAGGAGGAAGCTGGAATCGAACCTGCAACCTTCCGATCGCAAGACGACTACTCTACCAAAGACCCACAGTATCAATCAGTGGGCTGATTGAGACTTCATTTATTTGTTTATTTATCGCTGAGGGTGCCGCTCCAACTTCATCATATTGTGGAAACATAATGACAAAATAAAGATCATACGTCTCATGTCTCTGGAATCAGCTTCGAAATCTCATCACCAGCCTGGAGTCATGCACAGGTTGCATATTTAATGCTGATGATTCGGTCAGTCTAAGTGCTCAAACAGATCGATCTGTTTGATGGTCAAACAGATTTTTTTTTCCTGCCTGATTTTATCTTAAAATGATTTATTTGTAAGGATTTATTTTTTCACGTTTTCTCCTTTAAAGCACCAGAATTTGAGAATGAAATGACATTTTTCTGTTACTTTCTGACAAATACTTTTACTTGATTACATCTTTTGTACTTTTCCTTTTAACTTCTGGTGTACTCTACCCACCTTCTCCCCATGCCCTAATGTTAACGAAGCATGCCTCCACACCCATTTCTGTCACTCTATCGGCTCATTTTGATATTATAAAAAATACATTAAGAAACCAGGATTTAAAGCTGAGACCAGCAGCACAGACAAGCGCAAACATTCTATTTAATTACATTTTAGATTTTTTTTTTTATATCAGAGTTTTTTTTTTCCTGTTCCACTAACTAAAAAACAGCATCAAAGCCAAGAAAGAAATTGCACTAAGTAGTTGTAAAGAGAGAGAGAGAGAAATAGCTGAATCAATGATTTCCATTTTCAGAAGCACAATAGCAACCACAGCCACCAAAAGACGTCATGATCCCGTTTTATGCAACAGGAGAAAATGAAACATGGAAACAATCAACATGCTGAACAGAAGTGTGCGAACGCACATGTCATGATCATTCACCCCCCGCTGCTCTCTGCAGAGCAGCAAAACGTCCCAAGTTTGGACGTCCAGAGCAGAAGGAGCAGGAATTCTGCTTACAGAGCAGAATGGCTGCAGAATGACGGCTCCTTCTGCAGTCATTCTGCTTACAGAGCAGAAGCACGTTTCTGAAGTTTCCTCCAAAAATATAAATAATAATAACAAAAGTTCAATTTAACTCGCATCTACTATGCAGGCATCTCCTTGTTCTTCCAAACTACAATTATTATTATTATTATTATTATTATGCAGTCAATCCTACGAACACGCGCATGCAGAAAGTATTCAGAATCTGTCCAGAACATGACCATCACTTACCACTATAACAAAGAGGCGGATCGGTTTCGTAAAGTTTCTCTGTTTCCAGACTCTCTGACCAAACAGTCATGATTCATAGGAAACATTGAGAACCCAGTGGAGCCTACCTGCTGCAGCCCGCAGTCCGCGCCTCTGCTCCGCCTCACTGACACGCCTTCTCCTTTTGTAAATCACATCTTTACTTTCACTTTCGGTGTGAAACGTATCCTCCTCCAAGCATGATATCATCCTGGACTTTCCGGAACGGGGATATTTTTGCCGCATGTCTTCCCCCGTTTCCTTCCCCCGGTTCTGTCGGCCTACTTTCATATTATTTCATATTATTATATCATAAGAGACACTAGAGCCCACAAAAGACAACCTGGAGGATAACTTCGGCGAGCCGCTACGTGACAACATGATAACGGTTGCTAACGTCTCTAAGCCAACCGAAATGAACAGCTGACATAAAAGACACTAGAAACTAGAAAAAGGAAGTTCCTGCGCTCGTCAAAGAAAATGTGGAGATGAAGGACAGATTGTTGGAGCTAGAAAGCTACAAACGCCGTTGGAATTTAAAAATTCAGGGCTTGAAAGAAAAAAATAAATAAATAACGAAGATGCCCGCACAGAAGTACGGAAGAGGATTAGGGCCACCGGAAGAAAAAAAAAAAGATTTGTGACTTTAAACTCAGAATTCTGGCTGATGGGCGCCAGCAAGCAACCAGCTTCAGAAGCACAGACAGCTGTTGTTCTGTCCGCCACAACTGGCATTTATCACACATCAGAAAGCTGTGTGATAAATCAAGACATCAGAAAGATGTCTGATTTAAGTGACTTTTTGCGTCCCCGAAGTTTCCATCACACTAATGGAAGAACAAAAGGTGAGTAAATCAAATGAAATAGTTTGGCGTCTAAAGCCGAACTATTATGGCTAATTGTTAGCATGTTTGTTAGCTGAAGCAGTTATAGGAATGAGCTGATTCACAATGTTAAATCACACAGATGGATAAAGGATGTAACCACTGTTGATTGCTGGAATTGTCTCATAAGGGTTTTTTTTTATGCGTTTATTTTATTGTTCTTCTGTTTGAGTTTTACAATGAGGTAAGCTGTATATGTCAGCCACATTCTAAACAAGATGTCTGCTGTCAGCGGAGGACAGAAACGTTTATATATGTACAGGAAAATGTGTGACGTGCGTACACAGAAACCGATTCTGATCGTAGAATATCCCTTCATCATATTTACCAACACCAACTAATGTGCATATCTATGCTATGTTATCTATGTGTTTCATACGTTTGTGTTACGGCGTTGGCAAAAGTTACACCATGAAAATGACGAAATAATTTTTTCTCAGGATTTCAGAGGATTGTACACTTACTCTTAATTCTCCCCAAAACAGCAGATCCTTTAAGCAGTGACCTAAGGGTACAATGTAAAAGGTCACTTTAAAGTTGACTTGCAGTGTAAATAATTGTCCTTTCTCATCTGTTTGTGTGCAGATTGACTGTGATGTCGCAGCAACGCTGGAAAATTATGGAGACGGAATTGCTGTTTTCAACTTCTGCTAAAGCAAAAAAAAAAACTGTCCAAAAAAAGAAAACAGGCCTTCTGCTAAAGACTGATTCTTTTTCTACAGCCATGATTGTCAAGAACTTCAAGGTCAACAGCAGAAAAATCCTTAACTGCCTCCCTCAAAACTTCACATTCTTGGCTGCTCACAAACTGTAGAAAATGTGCTTTAAGATCGCTGTAAACATCATTGAAAAGCACTTGTTCAAGAAACGGGATTGCAATTTTATTTGGAAAATACTGACAGTCTTGGTAAACTTTCAAAAGGATTTGTCCAACTGCCTCCCATTTCTCAGCTGGAAAGTCATGGCGGATGAATGGCACTTTCACTGTTGTGCCAAGGACACCATCGCTCATAGAGTTCATTCCAGAAGCAAGTGAGTACACCTCTCAGTAATACTGAGCCAGTGCCTGCTTCTCCTGTGTTGTCTGGAAGTGTGCGCTTTACATTCAGTGTTTTTCTCATAATCTCTTCATCAGAGAAAGCAGTAATAAGGTCATGTAAAGTGTCAGCATAGCGTACAGTGATCATTATTGCATCTTCTGGATTTGCTGCACTGGGGGATCAACAAAACCCTCATAGATTAATGTGTCGTCTGTGTCTTCCTCGGTATCAGGAATGGAACCAAAGGTAATTTCTGAATCATCAAAAAGTTCTGAACTACGTTGGACTTTTACAGAATTACTCCTCACTTCCACCACCTGCAATGGATTATTTTCACTGCTACTGCTTTCCAAGACAAATGCGTCTTCAGATGTGTCACTGTTATCTTCTTCTGGATCTTTTGGTTTTGTTGCAATGTAGAAGCTTAACATTGACCGTCTCGCTGCTTCATACATTTTGCCAATAGACATGCAGGTGTCTTCAGTAAGGAGGTTCTGTCTAAAGTCCCAAACCTCAAACTCAAAATCTGTTTCAGGTCCCTTAGGAGATGTTCCATCCTTCTTGAAGAATGTCTTTTGATTCAGCATCAGTGGCCATTTGAATTTTTCTAGTGCCGCCTCCCTGTTTCGCTCTCACCTGCTTGGTAGTTTTTCCATCATTATGTATCCATCCAATCTCAACATTTCGTGTTCCTTTTGGCTTCTTTGTCTGTCTTGTACTGTCATGTGTCGTGGTCTCCTGTGGACTTTCCCTTCTGTTCTTCATTTTCTCACGAAGCTTTTGTAGGAAGTCCTTGTTTTCTTTTGGACAATGGCCGTTTTCTTTTGCAATAGTTGAAAACGGCAATTCTGTCTCCATATGAAGGTAAGTAGTTTTCAAGTTCTGCATTGTCCATGTGACCTATGACATCACAGTCAATCTGCACACAAACAGATGAGAAAGGACAATTATTTACAACTTTAAAGTGACCTTTTACATTGTACCCTTAGGTCACTGCTTAAAGGATCTGCTGTTTTGGGGAGACATCATGGACATCGCGCATCGTCTGGGGTAAAAAAGAAGACTTCGCCAAATACTAATTCAATTCAGCATGAGACACCAATGAGATGCCTTCTGGAAACTCCCCAAAGACTCCAAGTCGTGCAAGGAGCTGGGGATCCACTTCAAGCAAGATTTCTGCAAACTGGACCGGGAGGCCAGAGCTGCAGTCTGGCCCAAAATGGAGAGAGCCAGGACCGAGGGGGAACATGTCTACTACCGAGGGCAGGTCGGCCACATCAGCGGAGTTCAGGTTTTCCCTGATTGACTGAATGTTGGAAGTATTTTATATGTTATTATCTTTTATTATAATTTATTTGCTTTACTTTTATTTTATATTATCATCCATTTTATTTACCTTTGCATTTACTTTGAGTGTTTTGAAGTGTTTGCAGAAACTCTGGAAGCGGCCTGCGGAGGAGTGAAAAAGGAGGATACCATGAACGAGACATTCTGGCGTTGATTGCCCAGAGGAATTGCAAAACCTGTAGTCTTGTCTTATGAAATATGCTTTTGAAGATTGTATAAATGAGTTGTGTTCATGTGAGTGTGCAGCTGTTTTCTGTTCCCCCTCTCCTCAGGGCTGTCATGTAACTAGGGAGTTCCTAATTCTAATAAAAGCAGGGCAAGACTCAGTTGAAGCTTCAGAGCAGAGGCAGAAATCTGTAACTGGGTTTCAACTGTGCTCTCCCTGCAGGTAAAACTGAATTCTGACTCTTGTCTCTTCTTTGTGTCTGTGTTTAGGTCATTTAGACCCAACACTGAAGATCCAGTGGTAGTGTCTAGTAATCACACACTATTGCACGAGAACACGAGGTGGTAGTTTATGATTCAAGAAAAGTTGTATTCTTTTATTTCTAAAATTCCTTTTGATTAAATAGACCAAATCAATAAAAAGGCTATTTTAAAAGGCATAGTTAATTATTCACAGGTTTGATCAATCTTTTTGATAAATACATTATAATCTTGTTATTTGGTTAGAGGTCAGTCACTCTGTTCTGAATTCAGTTTAAGTTAGTTCGTGTTTCATTCTGACCTTTTCCTGAACTCTACAAGTTCAGTTTCCTTCTGGTTATTGTTTCTGCTGCTTCCCTTTTATGTCCGTGTCTATTTCTAACTTTAACTGTGTGTCTTTCAATGTTAGGGGTTTGAGAGATGGTATTAAAAGAAAATCAATATTTCTTTTTTGTAAAAATGCAAAAGCATATTTTTATATTTTTACAAGAAACACTCTATTGAGGCAGATGAGAGCTTCTGGTCTAATCAGTGGGGGGGGGGGAATCATTTTGTCTCATGGTGCTAACAAATCTGCTGGTGTTGCTTTACTATTTCAAAATTTTCTGAATAAACTAGAAACTCAGGAAAGACAAGCAGAGCCACTGGATTATTTGTGTGCTCAAAATGGAAACTAGTTTTCTGATTCTCTGTAACGTCTGTGGTTACAACAGTGTCGCTCAGAATAAATGCTTATTGTCTGAATTAACTAGTCATCTAAAAGAACTAGCTCAGAAATATTCCACAAACAATTTCATATTGGGAGGAGATTTCAACATGGTGTATAATGAATGGCTTGATAGTTACTGGAAGTTTAACTCAACCCTGCATAACAACGAAAAGTTTAATAACAAAATCCTGGAGCATCTCAATTGAATTTGTAGTGATAAAAATCGGAATTCTTACACGGAAAAATGGGAATTCTTTCAATTTAAAGTCCGCCAAATCTCAATCAAACACAGTAAATTAGTAGCTATCCGACATAAGGAAAAGGAATTAGAAATCGTTCAAGAACTTAGTCACATCTGCTCTGAACCGTTTTTGAATGATGATGACAAACAGCGCAAAAACAATTCTACAGTCCGAGTTGGATGAGTTTTATACTAAAAAAGCCAAAGCAGCAAATCTGAGGTCCAGAGCTCAGTGGATTGAGGATGGTGAGAAAAGTACTGCATATTTCTATAGATTAGAAAAAATTAGACAAGAAAAAAAAATACGATAAATTGCTTGCAAATTAATAATAAACCCATGCACTGACTCAAAATGAATATCCAAAGAAATGTTTACCTTTTATAGCAATTCCTATTCTTTCACATTTAACAACTCAATGGCAGAAACATTCTGCTCAACATTTGAGTCCTAAAATCGATGACAGTTTTAAGCAGACATGTGAGGCAGACATCACCACAGAGGAACTGGATAAAGCTTTATCCAAGGACAAAACTCCAGGCTGCGACGGCTTAACAAGTAACTTTTAGAAACATTTTTTGGGTTCCCATCAGAACCTCTGTGTTTGGAATGATGACAGAACTATTAGAAAACGACTGTTTGACCCAAACAAGGCGTCATCACGCTCATCCCTAAACCAGGAAAAGATCCAACTCTTCCTGATCATTTAAGACCGATAACACTATTAAATAATGATTACAAGCTTCTGACACACATTTTTGCTAACAGGTTCAAATGAGGCATATCCCAAATGATTTCTGACACTCAGTCTGGATTTATAAAAGGGCGTTCTACACATAATAACATTCGCCTTATTTTGGACTTAATTGACTACAACCACTAAGTTGAAAATGAAGGCTTTGTATTATTTTTAGACGTTTATAAAGCCTTTGATATGATAGAGCATGAATTTATGTTCAAAGCTTTAGATTTATTTGGTTTTGGAAATAAGTTTATTAATGTAATTAAAACATTTTACAAAGATACAAACAGTTCAGTGTGTCTTCCACATGGAACCTCTCAAAGATTTAACTAAGAAAACCAGGTTGTCCAATCTCTCCTTTGCTGTTTATTGCTGCTGCAGAAATAAATGCTTTCCATATCAATTAAAAATGCTCAATTTGGTAAATTATCGGTGGTAGGCAAAGAGTTTCCTATTAGTCAGCTAGCTGATGACACAACCATCTTCTTAAATAACCTGAATGAAATTCCCAACACTCTTAAATTGATTGAAACATTCTCAAAGGCTTCAGGAAAATATTTTATGCACAGCTAAATGTTTTTATGAGAACCGTGTTTACAGAACCCCTGATTTACCTGGATTTCTGATTAATGGACACAATTTCACAGATAATAAACTAAAAAACTCAAAAATTAGGGAATGCTTTACTAGTACTTTGTTTAAGGGTAAAACTGAGAACAAATTATTTAAATCTTCCCGTTCCTCCAGAACCCAAGGAAGTCCACTTTAAAATCTGTTCAGGTGTTTTTCCCTCTAAGGAATTCCTTAGACTTCGATTTGCTATTGATGATAACACTTGTTTATTTTGTGATATCGAGTCGACTGAACATCTTTTCTATGAATGTGTTTATTGCAACGTTTTGTGGGATGATGTGCACCACTGGCTTTTCCCTAAAATTCCAAACTTACCTGAATTTTCTAAGACAGACATTATTTTTGGGACTCTGAGAAAAGAAAAGAAATTTGAAAGGCTACTAAATGTAATAATTATCATGGGAAAGTTTTTCATTCACAAATGTCGTTTTCTTAAAGCCAAACCATCTTTCCTCACTTTTCACAAGGAACTCTGCCACCTCTTCTCTCTAAAATTCATGGACAAAGAACAAGATGCAGAACTGTAGAAGATGATAAACAATTTGAAACTGATGGAAAACCCCTAATGGTTTTTTTTGTTGTTGTATGTGTTGTTATTGAAGATGTTTTTTGTTCTTTTTGTTTTGTTCTTTCGACCTTTCTGTAAGTATGAAAGCAACCCGGCTTCAGGTTTTTCAGGTTTGTGTACATCTGATGCCGATACCATGTTTGTTGTATATGATGATAATAATAATAAAAAAAAAGTCTGTTAGTCCTGGGACCATTGCACTCTGAAAATGAAGGGGGCGCTATTTCCTATATTATCTGCGGGCTACCATTTTATTTATTTTTTAAATCTGCAATATATCTTCATCGTTAGGAAGGATTTTCGCTCTCAGTGTGTATTTGAAATCCCCTCTTTTATTTACTTCAGCGCAGCTCACAGTTTTTAACAAATTCCGTAGCTTTTGGTTTAATTCTAAATCTGCTCTTCTCGGGCCTGCTACTGCCTCTAGTGGCGTGGGGGTGGTAGCACAACTAATATAATTACAAAACTAATCAAAATATCATTAAGTCTTTGTTATTTATTATTAATTCTGGCATTCTCAAGCAAAATCCAAAACGCCTCCCCTCCCTCTCAAACAATGTGGATTTTCCCAGTGAGGCTGATTGAAAACACCAGGAGCCTCAGGTGTAAAGCGTGCGGCATTTTTAAAAATGAACGTGGCATGAAGGTTTGCGTAAATATACGCGGCAGCCACGCAAACCTTTTCTCTGAACAATATCAAACTACAAAGCGTCAAAACTCACCTAAATACCGAGAAGCATCAAACCCGATGATTTTTTTTTTTCATATTTTATTGTTTAAACTTAAACGATGAAACTGAACCGCATTTATCCTCAGACAATAAGCTAACACGCACACAAACAAAATAAAGAAAATAAAAAATAAAAGATTGTGAAAACATCACTCCAATCTAAATAGCACTTTCCCTCAGTTTTTGTCTCATAAAGATGCAACGCATTGGTCCGTGGGGTCATTTCATTCTCGCTAAAAAGAGAAAACAGGGTTGGATCAGCAGATTAACTCAAACCTGCTGATTAAAAATAATCAACAGGTTTGATTATTTTTAAGGTGACCATGGTGTGAATGCAATCACACGTATACAAGTAGCTGCACAAATGTGAGCTGCGTAATTGAGGAACGTTTAGGCTCTGATGGAGAACATCACCAATGGAAGGATTCAGAGGGAGCGATTGTTCAGAGATCATATTGATCTGCTGGGAAACGTTGATGACTTATTAGTGTGTAGATTACAAAGACTGATCATCCTGGATCTCTGAGCAGAACTTAAAGAAGGAGCCGTCCGGTACCAGAGCAACTGCAATCATCCACTTTGTGAATGTGCCTTTAAGGACAGAAATCATCTCTGTACAACTTCTGCACATGATTCCTCTATTTAGAATAAAATCCACATTCCCCACTCAAAGGACTCTCTGACACACCGTTTTATTATGTTTGTAATGAATTTTGTGCATTAATCTGATTGGAACAGAAACTGTTCCACCATCTGTTTTGAATTATAGTTTTTTCTCAAATCATTTTCAACATTTTCCAAACAGTGAGTGCATTTCTCAGAACAATTTGTTCAAGTGGCAAAACACGAACCAATGGATCGCCTGCAAAACCAGTTCAGTTCGTCTCTCAAAACTAAATACGAGTCAGCGAACATGTCAGCGCCTCTAAATGACCAGTCCTTGTTGCATTGTGTTCGGATAAGTCAGTCAAATTGATTAGTCGTGTTTTCGACATTACTGCGTCGTCTGGAGGGATGTTCTGTCATAAAGTTTTTATGACAAGGTCTGTTAATTGGAGTTATGGGAGATCAGTGGCAAGAGACTGGATTCACATCTACGCTTCCACTATCATTTGCAAAACTCCAAGACAAAAAAAAAAAGAAGGTAGAAATGGGAACATAACTCAGACAATCTGAGGAAAACTGGACATGCAGGGAGAGGAACTCCATCAGCAGCTAGTTGTGTGTTGTAAACCATTACGATGATGGACATCAACGTTTTATCCTCTGCCTCTTCCTGTTTCACCTCTCAACTCCTCCGCCACAGCCTCACTCCTCCTCTTCTCTCTGGCCAAAGCCTTGTCCTTCTGCTGTCAGTATCATGTAACATTGTTTTGTGGTCTGACTGCTTACGCCGCACGCCTCCCAATTTGATGGTACCTACCTTTGATCTTGCAGTGGTTCAGCAACTAGAATAAACAGCATCATCTATTTGCCAACCCAATGACATTCGATCCGATTACAAACACCACTTCTGGTGGACAAACCCACGTGGAAAACTACAAATGTTCACCGCAAACTTGATTAACTGCAGAATAATTACATGTAACCTAAGCCCAGCATCACAATCCAGGCAGGATCAGGTTGCAGATATTTAAGATTAACAGCAACATGGATACATGGGTTCCTAACACAGTCCAAAAAAAATGTGACTGTCAGGTTAACTGGTCTCTCTAAATTCTCCCTAGGTGTAAGTGTGTGTGTGTGTGCATGGTTGTTTGTCCTGTCTGTCTCTGTGTTGCCCTGCGACAGACTGGCGACCTGTCCACGGTGACCACACCTCTCGCCCAGAACGTTAGCTGGAGATAGACATCAGCACCTCCTGACCCCACTAGGGGACACACAACTGTCATTGTTTTTGCTTTGTGTCCATATCCAGTAAATCGTGCGATTCCCTCCTGGCTCTTAGCGTGCAGTCGACTATTTGCAACAGCTTAAAATGTGAAAAAAGGGTCGTTATCAGTTCATCAGGCCTTGATTTTGTTTTTTTTACCAAATTGTCAACATCAGCAGCAACTTTATTCATCAAGTGCTTCCACAGCATCCACAGCTGAAATCAAGTGGCAACCATGAAGGCAAATAAGATCCAAGATAAGATGTCAAAGATAAACACACACCTGTGTCAAGGAATTAAAATGCAAACATGTTAAAACAGATCAAATCAGTGGCAATAAAAGTTCAGCTAAATCAAAGCTCAGTCTGGATGAAGGCCAATCAGTAAAATATATACTTTTTATTGAGTTTTAAAAGTTACCAGTGAACCATAGAGGGATTATTCCCTCTATGGTTCCCATTCAAGGTCACAAACATGAAGTGATGTTCCTGAACAAAACGTCGAGTTCACTTTAACTCACGGATACTCGTGAATTATGACGGCTCATTTTAAAGGCTAACGAGTTGCTAGCAAACAGCATCATCTGACTGTTTCAGATTTGGTATGTGAATGTTGACGACTGGGAGGTGAGCAGAGGGAAGTTCAGACTAAAACTGGAGCCTCAGCAGAGTCACTAGTGAATGGTGCATCAAGCAGGTGTCAAAGTCAAGGCCCGAGGGCCACATCTGGCTCACCATAGCTTTTCTGAGGGACACGTGAACAGAACCTTCAGGATATTCAGGATAACAGTTGTTAGCTTAAATAGTCTCTTTTAATCAAAGCCGTTTAATCCCTCTAAACCATAGAGGGATTATTCCCTCTATGGTTCCATTTAGAGCTGGGGAGGAACAGAAGCAGCTTTACAGGAAATTACTTCAGTCTGTTGTAACATAAATGAACGTTGCTACAGCACGATCCAGTTTCCTGTAATAAAATGTGCTTCCTGAGATGCTAAATGTAATGTTGTAGATAAAAAAATTATGGTTTCTGAACCGCGGAGGTTAAGGATAAAGCAAAGGTTTTGTCATACTTTTGTTTTCTTCTTTGGTGGTTTTTAATGAAAGTCCTCAACCTCTCACAGTTTTGCTCTGACTGTTTTATTTTCTTTCTTTCTTTCTTTCTTTCTTTTCAGGTCAGTGGGGGAAAAATGCCTTCTGTACGGGTGCAAGAAGGTTCCAACACCCAAATGTGTATAAAATTATTCTTTTTGTATTGCATGCAGTGAGATCAAACGACCAAAGTGCCCTCACCTTCATAAGGGCACAGAAGCAGTGGCAGTCGTAGCGGGCAGCGGGTTCCAGGTGTGCACATTTAATCATTATGATGTGTAAATGTTTGCACTTTATGACTTCATTTTTTTGTCAAGTTATTTATTTATTTCTTCTTGGAAAAACTGATGAGATGTGAAATCCACGCTGGTCTGCAGATTCCAGTTAAGGGAAACGTCAGCATCTGTGTCCTTCTTGGCATATTAAGATATGAACTGAATCCTTATTGAATTCATCGAATTTCTTCTTTATGTCAGTTTAGATCAAAGTGACCAGCAGCACAAGCGGCAGCTGGTTTTTCCTTTAATGCAGAAAACTTTAATGCATGTTAGCGGCGTACTCAAGGCATGACGTGAATCTTGCCTCGAACGGACTCACTTCATGCCTTTACCTGAAACAGGAAGAGACGCCACTGTGCAAAACTCTTTAGCTTTAGAGCAAGTCTGCTTGTGTAAGATGAAGTGTTTTAGAAACCTCTACACAAAAAATATTTACGCAGCCAGGATGAAATGGGAGAATCCTGGCGTTTACCGCTGCATCACAGCTGCGCATGACTAAAATCAGTTTGAGCTCGTGTGTAGAACTTTCACCTGTGAGAAATTTTTCATGTAAACATTGTCTGAGTAAGTAAGCTAGCTTTGTGAATAGCGTTGGCTGTGAGCCCTGGCTAAGTGAGCTAGCCCCACAACGTAGCTCGACATGAACAAGAAGAAGCCAGAGCTACCTTGGGGAAGCAATACCCAAGATGTGATTGGGTGACCTAGTTACGAATGGTCAATACTTGGGGTTTTTTCCCCCTCAAAATACTTTTTTTTTGTATGTGTTGATGGTTATGTGTAAACTACCCAAACGACCCTACAAGTAACTATTTACTGAGCAGGCGCTTTCAGCCTGATTTATTCCAAAACAGGAAACAGAACCACATGTGAACATCCAGCTGAAAGGTCTCGCTGGTTCTCCTTTGAACCTCCCTCACACACACACACAGTTCTATCTGAACAAAAACATCCGCAGTCATTATTTGCAACACAAGCACAATGCTGCCAGCAAAAGATAAGGAGACGACAATGTTTGGATGAAAGCAGTCAGAGCTGGAGGTGACCTCTGAAAGGTGGCGCTCAACACGCTCAGGTCTGTTTATTCAGAACAGAACCTACAGAAAATCCGTAAAGCTCCATATGATGTTTCTCAGTTTAGAACTAAGAAAATGATATTTATCAGAACGTTGCAGTCAGGATTTACTTACCAATGAATTGAGTCACATTAAACCTCGGATCTCTCCTCACCGTAACGGTAATCGAACACGACTTGAGATGTTTGAGGGAAATCCATCTTTTCCTTATACAATACTGACCACTGTATAAAAAAAAGCCTGTGTTTTCTCTGCTTTTGTATCACCTTCTTTCTATTTGTAAATCATTCAGCGTCTCTTCTTCCTTCAGGACTACAGATACCACCATTTGTCACCTTTTGAGTCTGAAGGTGTTTGAATACCTTTGACAGCTGGTGACTCTAAGGCACTGATTCACAATAGATTATTTATGCTTTTTTAAATTGTTAGAAAAAAAACACACATTCGTTTCCTTCTCATTGCTGCCTACTGTCTTTAAATAGGCAAGTTCCTAAAATGCCAACAGTACACAAAAGTTTGTGGATGTAATATGATCAAATGAAGGGGTATGGATACTTTTTAAGTCCTTTCCTACTCTCTGTTATTAACACTCTATCAATAGTCCAAACACAAATGTGCTGAAGCAGCGGCAGACTGGGCCAATAATCCCAGACTACAACCAGAGAATTGTCGCAAATCACCAAGACTGAGTGACATTTAGTTTGGGACCAATAACCGTCTGTCTAGACTTCACCTTCAAACAAACAGAAATGTTTCGTATCGTGCATTCAAGAAAGACATCATATAGAAATGTCCTCATATAAAATTCAAAACAAGGTTTAAGGCAGGTTAAGAAGATCCATTGTGTCAAGTAAATAAAGAAAAAAATAAAAAATTACCAGAAAAGACAGCTAAGGAAAAATGAGAACATTGTTCCAGATGCAACAGGCAAGACCGCCATACAATTGTGCAATCTGAAAGCCAGTTCTGTCAAAAAAGTTATGTTTTTCAGTCACGAGTCGCGTGATCAACAGCCGGATGTTGATTCGCCAAAAAGGACGACAGGAAGTGGAGTCAGGATGATGGTTTGTTTTTGTGTTTTTCAGACCGTGTGCCCAACGTGTTGAATTCATCACTCGTCTGTAAAATTGTGACAACGAGTTCAGCAAAACGCCGCATACGTAGCTCCTGGGAAAAGCAGGCGGGGGCTCCAATGCCTGAATAAGAGGTGTACGGTGTAAATCCACCTGTTTAGGATTGTATTTGAAACGTAATCAATTACAAATTTATTGATGGAACTTGACTTAATGTCGTGTTTTGATTGTTGATTCTATGTTGCATTGTGTTTCTGTGTTTCATGATGTAAAGCACTTTGAAATGCCTTGCTGCTGAAATGTGCTATACAAATAAAATTTGATTGATTGATTGATAAGTCGCCGACGTCTCCTCTGATTGGCTGGTAGAGGATGAGCGCCACGGCTGAATTATAAATATTTTTCATGTGACTGTTTACATGCGTCGCTGCCACGACTTATCGTGCGAACAAACTTGTTCAAACTTAAGGGATTCATGGTCCGTCCCTGTGGGATAAGATAAGATCCCATAACAGAAGATCCCACAGTAAAGAGCCAGAGTTTGGTCAACATTCCTTTAATAAGAGGATTGAAGACGGATCATGTCTTCCAGCAGGACGATGGCCTGAAAACACACAGCCAGGGCAGATGAGGACTCTCTCCTGAAAATTGGAGCTACAGGAAGAAAAAAGACAGACCACCCCACTGTACAGTGATGGTGGGCTGTTGGGGGCGTCTCCTGAAAACTTCCCAAATCATCAAACAGAGTAAACTGCTGCCCACCACAGCATATTTTCAGACCCGTGCTCTTAAATTTTGCTCGAAATGGCCTTAAATGATTGGCCAAAGCAAAGGGCAGCATTTTTTTAAGGGGAAAAAAAAATCAGATCTTTTTTCAACTTACTCTTGCACTACGTGTTTTAAATCAGCAGGGAATAAAGCGGGGAATACTGACAGAGACCGGAGCTCTGTGCTGTTTGTCAGAAACATTTGTGTCTCTTGGATGCTGAACACTTCCTTCCTTCCTTACAAATGACTTTTGGCTCTTGTTCCAAAGTTAAATGTAATCAAGTTTTGCATTTGCTCCACATTAGTGTCGACTAAATTGGAAAACTATTGGTGGTTGTTTGGAAGCTCTGTGGTGCACTAACTGGATGTCTGGCGGCGCCACCCCTTCCCAGGATGTGACGCAACACATCCTGGGAATTGTCTGGGTACAGATGTTGGCAAGCTGCTTGTTTTTCTTCATTGTCACCATTTGTTAGAGTATTAAGTGATAAAAGACAAAAATTGAAATGTGGCGTAAGTGGTAGGTGGTTTGTTAGCATGTTCTCATTCCCATTAATGCTGCCTGAACTTTATGGCAAAAAAAAAAAAAAAGGTTGCAGTCCTTCAGTAGAATCAGCTCCCTCTTCTTCATCACTCCATCTCGCTTCTTCCTCCAAAACTGCAGACAAGTCGCTCGGATCTGTGCTGAAATCACCGACACCTCGCTCCGCTCCGGTGTGCTCAGCGTTGGCCGTCTATGTTCCGACTTGCCCTCATTGCCTCACAAGATGCCGCTGGCGTTTGGTCCAAATATTACAGACAAAAACTGCAACATCCTGCCATGCCATGCTGTTTGTGGTAATCTTTATGACCACAGAATGAAAGCACAGCAGTTCATTTTTGCTAATGATGTCTCGGATTTTTATCGTGTCACAGACTCTTAAGTCTGGCGACGGCCCGTAAAATGTTTTGTAATGTCAAAAAAAAAAATCAAACTTAGGACAAAGTCTTGTGGAACTTCTTTTGCTTTCTGATAAGGTCAATGTTCACCGGGGGAGGCTTTTCGCCATTTTCTTTGAATTCTGGAAATGTTCTTCAGGTGACAGAAGGCCAACTTTGTAACTGTCTTTATGCGGCTCTGAAGGTTCAGGCCTGAATCCGTCACTACACCCAGATTCCTGGCCTGATCTCTAGTTTCCAGCTGTGATAACTGACTCCAGTTCATTCCTCTTTAGGTGTATGGATGACAAATTAGTTTCTGTTTGGCTGGAGAAAGCTTTTTCACATCCACACATGCAACTGATCTAAGCATCTGCTCAGTGGTTGGATGGGCTCAGAGTCACCTGGCGACATCGTAACGTAGAGCTGTGTATCACAATGTCAGGATTGTTATCATTCTTACATTAGTAGTTTTACTAGTTTGTCTTTCATTCATAGGTTTAGTATTCAGACCCCACAGAGGAGGAATTTGTTAAACCGTGTGAAAGACAAAACTTGCTTTTTCTCTAACCCTTGAAGCTGCTTCTTCTCTTGGGATGGATATACCTTAGACTGCCTGTGTGTAAAATGTTAGTTTCTGTTTACTCTTCCTCTGTGTGTTCAGAATAGCCCTCCCTCCACATTTCATTCCTGCTCTGTTTTGTAATGAAAGACCAGTCCTGATGCAGAGCCAGAACTCATGGTAAACACCTTGGAGAAGTGGCTTGCTATGTTTTCTCCTTTTGCAAAAGACTTGATTGAAAACTAAAACATTGTCTGTGGTTCTCTTTCTTTTATGAAGGTTTGAGAAATACCTATCATAACTTCTTATCAATGTGATTGTTGACTGAAAATGCAAACCATATTCCTCAGATTAGGGTGATGACCTACGGAGACCAAGAGCATCCACTAAACTGAAGATGGAATTATTTTTTCTGGGGTAGGTCATTCGGGTGTCAGCAGAATACAACTGTTTAGTTTATAGGCCCTGATGTTCATCTTTATCAGAAAGAAAAGATGTTATGTTTTTTTAAGGACTTACCGCAGGAGGAACATTTGCTAAACAAAGAGCTATGAACCAAACATTGGAGGAAACCCCGACACATAGAGGTTCTTTAAACCAGATGTTCCATATAACGTGTTTTCTTCTTTCCCAAAGAAGAAAATAGCTTTAGAATAGAACTTGGGGTTTTACAGTGCGCCAGTTTTTGATGAATTAGCAGCACATTTCAGAGCAGGGAAAACATCATTTCCCTTTATTCCTGTGAATTAAAGGAAGCAATGTTCCTTTTATTCACAGGAATGCTACTTCCACATATTCCTGTGGAGGCAGCAGAATTCCACAGAGGTGAAATGCAGAAGTGAAAACAGAAATGGAACCAAAGTTGTTCAACAACTGTGCTTTTGTTTAAATACTTAGAAAATAGCTCCCCTAACTTTACACCCGACTTGCAGAATGGTCAAAAAAAGAAAACATATGCAAATTGCTTTGAACGCATTAAAGCTCTTTTTCAAAGCCTGCTCTGCCTCTGTGCTGTAACGGTTTATTTGAAAAGGTGAAAGTAAAAGGTGAGCAACCCTGAGGCCGGGTGACTTCATAAACTTTCACATGACACCAACAGGGATGTACTTTAGACTTCTATCTATTGCACTTCTGATTATTCTTCTGGTTTCCAAATGAAAGCGCTCCTCCATCTCAGCATGTGTGAGCAACTCAGAGAAATACTACATGGTTGGTGTGGCAGGATCTTGTGGTATGAGGTCATAAGATATCACAAGTAATAATGACAATAAATGAAACATGGATGTGCATTGATGATTGTGTTGATGACACTCATCAAATGTTTGTTAATGTTTTCTTTTTTTTAAATTGTTGACTGCATGGTGTCTTTTATGACTTTATATTGTTGTGTTTTTATGAAGTAAAGCACTTTGAGCTGCATGAGGATCGTAGCTCTGATAAGCTACAATCTTAAATCTTAAAATCCCGTTTTAAACTCTTAACATTGGTTGTTTCTGGAGAGCACTGACAAAAGACACAGGAGCTTGATATTTTGTCACAAACATACGGTCATGACTTAGTGACCGTTTTAACAAATATGTAAAAAAATATTATATATACACTGCCTGGCCAAAAAAAAAAGTCGCCACCAAAAGATAGTCACACTCTAATATTTTGTTGGACCGCCTTTAGCTTTGATTACAGCTTACAGCTTTGATTTGCTGTGGCATTGTTTCAATAAGCTTCTGCAGTGTCACAAGATTCATTTCCATCCAGTGTTGCTTTAATCTTTCACCAAGATCTTGTATTGATGATGGGAGAGTCTGACCACTGCGCAAAGCCTTCTCCAGCACATCCCAAAGATTCTCAATGGGGTTAAGGTCTGAACTCTGTGGTGGCCAATCCATGTGTGAAAAAGATGTCTCATGCTCCCTGAACCACTCTTTCACAATGTGAGCCCCATGAATCCTGGCATTGTCATCTTGGAATATGCCCGTTCCATTTGGGAAGACAAAATCCATTGATGGAATAACCTGGTCATTCAGTATATTCAGGTGTGTTATTGTTGTATGAGAGGATAGGGGAGTACAGTCCTTATAGTTTATGTTTTATGTCAGGAGGCGTTCAAAAGCGTGACCGCTGTGGGAAAGAAGCTGTTCCGGTGCCTGGTGGTTTTGGACCGTAGGCTTCTGTAACGCCTCCCAGAGGGCAGGAGGGAAAAGAGTGTGTGTGCTGGGTGAGTGGAGTCCTTTGTGATTTTCCAAAGGCCTCCAAACGTGGGGCGTGCTAACCCCCTGCGCCACCTCAGCACGCCCCATGATGTGTTTTTACAGCTAATTATCTACGCAGGCTGATGATGAACAGAAACAGTTTTGTTTTAAATTACCCTATTTGAAATATAAAGAGATGTAAATGAATGAAAAATATAATGTTGAATAGCTGAATGAATCAAAAAAAGGAACTTTTTTTTTTGTAATGAATAAGCTAACACTTGTTTATCCCTAAATAACTTATCTTATGCTGAGATAAGTTACATTCATTTTGTCCTACAATGAACCAAAGTCATTTAAAACTGTATTTATTTGATGAGACATTAATTTGGTCATTTCCGGGCAGCTAAAGCTAACAAACAGAAAATGTTTTCATTTGCTAGCTCATAAAGCTACGGGCTAGCTTTATGTGCTAGCCCCTAAACCATGTCACTTGTCACTGGATATTAATAAAGGACATCCTTTTACAGTAAAACTTGAAGCATAGCGAGTCTGTAGCTACTAGTCTGGGTAGCAGTTTAAAGCTAACAGAATATATTAGCTGTCATGTGCTAGCTCATAAACCTATGAACTGGGTTCATGAGTTAGCATCATTTATGGCATCATTCATCAAAAAACTCTTGTCCAGGGTTGAAAGTGTCTTTCATACCTGCCATTTTACTACTTAAGACACACATGCATTTTCAGTGATCGCTTTTCAGGATGTTTATAACATTTAATAAACCATGCAGCAAAATCAAAGCTCACATCTCAGCTCTATGACGTTTTGAAACAAACAAGAGATTTCACTTTAACATAAATAGATCTGCCAGTGACAAAGATGTTCACAAGAAATTGAACATCTTGTGAACATGGGAAACTGGCTTCCTCCCACTGTTTACTGTAAACAGTGATTTACTGTTTCCTGTAAATCTACAGAAGCCACCCAGTATTCAGCCTGTGCCATGTTAGAGAGCGGCAACCCCTGTAGCTGCCCGTAAATTCGATCTTCAGGAATGCGTCTGGACTTGAACTCTGCTCAGCAGTTGTAAAAAAAAATCAAATGGATGCACAAGCTCGGGTGACAGCTAGGAATTTACAGATAAGAATGTAAGATAGAGGCAGACAGACAGAGAGAGCACAGGGAGAAGCTAAAGCATTGGTGATGTGAGCTAGTTTAAGGTATGAGCTTAAAGCTGCAGAATGTAACTTTTACTAGAAAATATATTTTTTATATATATATTTGTTGAAACTGTCACTTTATGTTATGACAGTATAGTAAGAGAGAGATAATCTAGTTCCTCTGCCTTCTCCCAGGGCTAACGAGAAACAACCAATCAGGAGGACATCTGAAAGGTAAAACATTTGCACTTTTTTTTTTCTTACTTTCTCAGTCTAATTTAATGACAACCAACGTGTTTTTTTTAAATAACACAGTAGCAGTACAGCGCCTTCTTCCACATGCCCCGATCATGGCTTGAGGCAAACCTTAAAGGCGTATCATATAAAATCAACCTTTTTGAGCTTCACATCATGTTATTGTCATGAAGTGTGGGTGGTGAGAGTGGTGAGGCAGACGCAGCGGACCCAGGTATGATGAATAATGAGATTTTAATGACGAAGCACAGTCCAAACAACGAACAGGAGGAACACACACTGACCACAAAGAGACTAACATTGACGAGGACCCGACGACGAACAAGGAGCACAGGTGGAGTTAAATACACGGGAGGGTAATGACAGAACGAGACACACCTGGGAACAATCAAGGGGAGGACAGGACAACGAAGAGACTTAAGGACACAGAAAACTCTAAATAAACACAGAAAAAACACAGATCCTGACAGTACCACCCCCTCAAGGGCGGCTACCAGACGCCCAAGAAAAAAAAAAAACCAACAAGGGTGGGTGGAGGGGTGCTGGACGGCGGGCCAGAGTCCAAACTAACAAAAAACAACCCACCATCGTGGGCGGAAAAACAAGAAGGGCCAAGAGTCCATAAACAACAAAAAAACTACCCACAGGGTGGGCGGAGGCAAAGGAGGCGGGAACCACTGAGGTGGTCTGGCGGTCGTCCACGGCGCTGGAGACGGGAACCCCGGAGGCGGTCCGGCGGCCGTCCGCGGCGCCGGAGGTGGCAACGGGGAGTCCCGGGGGCCGCCCACAGACGGCGATGACGAGCCCCCCGAGGCAGGGTCTCTGGTGGAGCACAGGGGGTCTCGGTGGGAACGCAGGGGGTCTGAGTCTCAGGAGGATCGTAGGTAGTCGGGGTCTCGGAGGGAACACAGAGGGTCGGGGTCTCGGAGGGAACGCAGAGGGTCGGGGTCTCAGGAGGGAACGCAGAGGGTCGGGGTCTCAGGAGGAACGCAGAAGGTCAGGGTCTCAGGAGGAACGCAGAAGGTCAGGGTCTCTGGAGGAACGCAGAAGGTCAGGGTCTCTGGAGGAACGCAGAAGGTCAGGGTCTCAGGAGGAACGCAGAAGGTCAGGGTCTCTGGAGGAACGCAGAAGGTCAGGGTCTCAGGAGGAACGCAGAAGGTCGGAGTCTCTGGAGGAACGCAGGGAGTCTCTGGAGGAACGCAGGGAGTCTGAGTCGGAATGCAGGGAGTCTCTGGAGGAACACAGGGGCGGAGCCTCGGGGCCGGCTGCGGGGACGAGCCGGGACGGAGCCTGGGAACTGGCTGCGGAGGCGAGCCGGAGCGAAGCCTCGGGACCGGCTGTGGAGGTGGGCCGGAGCGAAGCCTCGGGACCGGCTGTGGAGGCGGGCCGGAGCGAAGCCTGGGAACCGGCTGCGGAGGCGAGCCGGAGCGAAGCCTGGGAACCGGCTGCGGAGGCGGACCGGAGCATAGCCTCGGGACCGGCTGCGGAGGCGGGCCGGAGCGAAGCCTGGGAACCGGCTGCGGAGGCGAGCCGGAGCGAAGCCTGGGAACCGGCTGTGGACGCGGGCCGGAGCGAAGCCTCGGGACCGGCTGCGGAGGAGGGCCGGAGCGAAGCCTGGGAACCGGCTTCGCTCCTGTCCTGTCCTCACAGTGGTCAGTGAGGACAGGACAACGAAGAGACTTAAGGACACAGAAAACTCTAAATAAACACAGAAAAAACACAGATCCTGACAGTTATGATGTTATTCACTCATCAAAAACATAACTGGAGTGTTGCCCTGATTCTTTTATTCATGTTTGACAAATCATTTAAACTCCATGGCAACCTGTCAGGTCTAAATACCTATTAAAGACAAATTAAACAAACACAGGAAAGACAAGAGAGTTAGATTCTTTGTACTCGCGAGGAGAACAGACAGAGATGTGCTTTCAGTTACAATCTCCTACCGCTCTGAAAACACATATGCCTGCTCCTCTCTTTTTATTGCTTTTAGGATCCCTCTCACATTGGGCGCTGCAACTCTCAAAGGGCGGGGGAAACAATTCATCACATAGTTGCAGTGCTAATGACAATCACTATCCAGACACAGGTTACCTAAACACTAGAATATTGTTGTTTCAGGCATGGGGTTGAGCAGGGCACGTTGTATGTCTTCAAGGCGATGGCTTTATAGCTATCTAACAAACAAAGGAGAGCAGAGTTTCTTGCAGGGCAATAAACTCTGCTGGGAGTAGTTGTCACTGCTATCGCTCAGGAAGGCCTCACTGCTCTCTCCCAGGGAGGCCTCAGGAAGGAGTCAAAGTTATTCAACACACAGAAACATTACTTATACTAAGAGTAAAGAGAAAAAGCATATAAGTAAACATTATCTAAATGTAACTACAAGGCTACATGATACAACGAATATTTGATAATACTAGTAATACAATTTACCCAACACAACCATTCACCTGTCCTAAACGCCTGGACCTCGAGCCGCCCTACCCCATGGTTCCCCCGCTCAGCTCCTTCAGACTAGCCAGCAGCAATTAGCAAACACCTGGTGGAACTGCGCATCATCTGCTGAGCTCGTTATAGGAGCTACTTCTCAGTGCAACGTTGGTAAAAAAAAAAAAAAAGTTGTTAAAGTGCTACTAGAGGAGCCACGTTGTCATGACTTCCTGAAGTTTCAGAAAGAGCAGGAGCTTTTAAAGAGACAGCGGCCCAGAGCCAAATCAGGATGGAAAACACGAGCATTAAAAGCCGCGAACCGTAACAAACAGCGAATTGCTATTGTAGGTTTATGGTGTCCAGGATTTTTAACTGTACTGATATGCTTCTTTTATGTTTTTATTTCCTTTGCAATGGATTTATTGTAGGACTGGTCTGATGTGTGAGGTTTATGATGGGCATGGCTTCGGATTATGCGGCAGCCAAAGTCTCCTTCGGAACTATAAAATCCATCTGAATGCAGTAATAGCTCAACTCTGCGGTTACAATAACCCAAACATAGTTGCACCGCAATGTTCCGACAAACCACAGCTGAGACAAAAGGCCGCCTCTGAGGCGCAGCAACCACAGGCTGCGGTGTGTGTGTGTGCTGTGAGAAGTGGTCAGTGAAGACGAACTGAAGATATTTCAGCCAGCAGAAGCGTGAGACCGAGGCCGACTGGGTCCAGGAAACAGCGCAGCAGGAAGTGTTGATTGGATCTGCACATGTTAATGTTTCACACACTCCCCGACACGAGCACTGCGAAGCTCAATGGAGCATTCAGAACAAATCCAACAAGCACTCAGACCTCAAAGGCATCTCGGAGTTTCCCCGCAATCATTAAAAGAAAGGGAATTTTCTACAGTACCGTACTTTGCTGAAGTATTTTTGTCACTTTACAGCCACAGATTGTATTGGATATTATTGGAGCTTAGTATGGAGAAAAGTGCAACTTTTTTTTTTTGCATTGCTTTGCAATTTAACATCGTTTTTCTCCACCTTTTGTCTTTGATAAACAGTTCAGGCCGGAGTCCGTGAACATCGGTTTTCACGTTTTGCCATGAGTTGCATGTTAGATTTCAATCAAGTTTATTTGTGTCGCACATTTCAGCAACAAGGCAGTTCAAAGTGATTTACAATCGTAAAAACACGAGAACAAGAAATCATAATGCAGTCAACAACTGAGAAACCAGTGACGATCATTACAGTTTAAGCCATCATCACGGTCATCAGTACACGTCAAATATGTTGGTCAGTGTTCCATTTATTATGGTTCAGAACTATGATTTAGTTCTGAACTTTGACTGGACCATTTCTAAACAATCTGAACCAGTCTATTGTAGCTCTGGCTTTACGTTAAGGGTTTTATATGAATGTGTCAAGAGAAGTGGAGTTTTGATGTTTATACTGAGCCCTTTGTGACAACTGAGGATGAAGAATCTGCATCTTCACATCCCAGACGAGCCTCTTCTCTTTCCAGGGGACGAGGACAAAGACCTGCAGGAGGGTGATGGACTCCCAGCATGTGAAAGGTCTGACCTCGAGGAGGGGGTGTCAGGAAAACCCGAGGTCATCCCACTTCCCCACGCTGGAGGTTTTAGTTTAACAGTAACAATAAATAAAGTTATCTTTAAAATTAATCGCACAAGTGACACCTAGGCCCAACAGTAAACTTAAACTTCAATAAAATCAATCTGGTTGTGTGTGTGTGTTGTTTTTGTCTCCTGCAGACTTTGCTTTAATTCTACTTCTTTTTTCTATCTAATCACAAGAAATCATAGTCAGTCAGAGAGAGTCATGAAACAGGAAGAGCAGGTTTCCTGGAAAAAGAGGAAGTAAGTTTTCAGCCTGCAGATCTATAAAAATAGTTGAGACTATTCCTTATTTTAAAGCATGAACGTTTTAAAGAATGAAATCGAAACATTTTGAGTCATTGGATAAAACCCAAAGTAAAATACTTCTATTAATATTGGTTTACTTATAATAACACTTACACTTACTCTTGTGGGAACACTTACAAGTAAAACAAGTAACTGTAACTTTGGTATCAAATAATTACAAGAATGGATTATTCTTGGTTTCTTTCCAGAACACATCTGTAATAACTCACATGAAGTTTATAATAAGAGTAACTTTAAGTTATTGAGAGGAAAAAGTAGACTCTGGACTCTGATTTTTTTTTTTTAGGCAGACCAGTGAAGACTCTATTGCAGTAACCAATGTGACTAAAGATAAACACATGGATAAATGTCTCTACATCTTGCTGGAACATTAGTCTTTTCCTTAAAAGCCAACTCAATACAGGAGTAGAGTGGCATCCAGGCCATAACCAACTACACAGGCAGGCCAATCACTGCCTCCGCTCACATCCTTCAGCAGCAGGCCAGCAGACCTGATGTGTGTCTGCCCCCAAACGTCTGCGGTCACTCTGGTTTCCTAGTTCCAGCTGTTTTCTCTCTCAATGGGCACAATGTAGCTGGTCAGGTTCCCAGCTTATGTTTCTACTTAACGTCCTGCATCTTCTGGGAGAAAACACACTGGACACGAAGCTGCTGCTGGCTTTTTAAATCACTCCTCTGTGGAAAATATGCTGGCATATTGTCTATGCAGGCCCCAAAGCTGAAGAAAACAAGTCTGAGCAGAATCTTTAACACTGCCAAAAAAATGTATAATTTAATTACTGCCCTACAGCAATCATTAACTGGAGCTCATTTCCAGTAAATGATTGCCTGGAGCTTGGTTTTTCTGCAGTCTCAAAAAAACCAAGGCCATATTTTGAGACCCCTCACAAACTGTTCACCCCACTGTGTGAAATATGATATACACCACCAGTCTGATGAAATCTTTTTTTGTTATGCCTTTAGCTTAACAAATGCTAAAGGCCACGACCCACAGGGTCCATTTGACACCCACTGAATGGAAAATTGGGGTCGGATGATGTACACAACAATTAGCAATTGGGCGGCTCCATTGCCGCCCAGACCGCAGGGAACTTCCTGCAACTGCGACTCTGAGCGTCCGACCAAGCTGGACCTGGAGTCTACTGAGTTTAGAGTTACGCAGCACTCTTGACTTCTTGTGCAAAGTAAAACGCTCCCACTTTGAAGGAAAATGCAAACTTGGCTTTTACTTGCAAACAGAGGCGCACTTACCCTTGGTAGGATTCACGTGAATCTACAGCTGCAGCGATCCACAGACAGACCGCTGAGTCAGAGCATGTGTGTCGGGTAAAAGAAAACAGCCGTCAGGGGAGATATAGGAGTCTTATTCAGGCATTGGAGAAGCACATCTTTTATATTTGGGAGCAGGTTTTTATTGGAAATTATAATTGGCGGTGTCGCACATTTTAATATGAATCCAACACTTTTGAATGACAAGTTCAACTTTTGATGAACTGTCGGGTCTCTTGCGAAGCCAGCTGTGCATTATCCCAGGAAACCATTACTTGCAAATAAGTTGTCATGAAACGGTGTGTGAGGAGGCGAGGCAAGGCAAGACGCTGTAGACCCAGGTAAAATGAATAGTGGTGGCGTTTTATGATGAAATAGTTCAAGGTAACAGACATACAGGTGATCCGCCACAATCCAAAAACCCCGGCAGCACTGCTGAGCAGAGGATAGAGCTCACGACAAGTAGCAACGGAGCACACGAATGGATAGCAACCAGACGGCAATGAACGAGGACCCGACAAGGAACAAAGAACACAGGTGGGGTTAAATACACAGAGGGTAATCAAGGAGACGAGACACACCAGGGAGCAACCAAGGGGTAGACAGGACAACACGGAGACTCAGGAACACAGAAAAACTCAAAAGAAAAACCAAACATAAAGGATCGGGGCAGAGATGAGATGTGGTTTAATGCTGAGGGGCAAACTGTAGACTGTAAACTGTAGGTTCCCTCTAATTGTGGTGAAGGTTAACTGTAAGTGACATTGGTGAAATGTGGGCGCCCTCAATAGGTCTGTGTTATTGTATGGACGTCCTCCTTCTTCTTACATAGCGCAACATTTTTGCTATGTATTGCAAATTTTTTGCCCAGGTCCCTCTTGAAAATGAGATCTAGATCTCAACGGGGTTTACCTGATTAAATAAAGGAATTATATAATTATATATAAATCCCAGGGTGGTCAGTGGGGTCCGGACCCCTCCATTCTTGGAAAAGTCTAGAACTGTCCCTCCCAAAAAAAATCATTGAGGAACATTTGCATTTAAATAATATCAATATGAAAAGCCAAAGGAAACAGAGAACGAAATAAACCTGCCATTTATCTCAGAAAAAAATACACATTTTTAGGTCGTGTCTTTATAAAATAATTTTTTTTAGACATGTAAACCTTTTATTTACATTCACTGCTCAATAGAGTGAAACACATTAACAATAAAAATCAAACTGCAGTTTGGCTGAATCATGATAAGCTGCCTCATTAGCAAAACTGCTACACTGCTTTCATAGACTTAGGCTATTTTGTCAAAGGTAGAAAACATCTTATTCATATTGAGATTCTTTAACTTTTAGTTAATTAGAAGAGTTTGAGACTGGAGGGACGGGCTGAGGGATGACCGACAGCTCTGTGTTTGGGAGCTGAGAACAGAAGAGAGAACAGATAGAAAAAACTGAAAGTTATTCCTTTATTTCTCACTGCCTTCAACATAGAGCCTTTAAAAGCACAAAATAACATCTGAATATTTTTCTATATAAACCCTGATGCTTTAAATGTTATGATATTCCCCAGATATTCATTTCTATCTACTTGTTTGTTCTCAGTCGTCCAGGACATGGCAAAACTAAACAAGGTTTTAAAATAAAGCAACTGAACAAGTTATAATTTAAACAGCCCATAACTTGTATTGGGAGCCATTTCAATGAAACAATGTTTATGAGGAATTTTATTAAGAGCAGTTACTCATTAAAGCTTTTTGATTTAGAACCTTAATTTTTTGTAAAGATGTAGCAGAGATTAGATCAGTCAGACTGAACAACATTTGAATTTTAGTTTTACTTCTCAACAGTTTGCTTACTGAGAAAAACACGTTTGATGTGCATTACTAGTCATTTTTTGCACATTGCCCAGCAGCTCATGTTACCGGCGAAGCGTGCGGTACCTACCGTGGCCACCAGGGGCCCCCCAAGAACAATAAAAAATTTTTTCTTTTTAGCCATAAAATAATGGTTTCTACATACATTATCAAATATATATTATTGTAAAAACAAATCACTTCATAGTGAAATTGTGTATTTTTGGTATTATAATAACATAGAAATTATTACAAAAAAAAAAAAAATCAGCTTCAGTGAGGGTGCCCCTTAGTGGCCCTGGGGCCCTAAGCGGCTGCTTAGTTTGCATATGCCCTGCACTTTGGTGCTTCATAATATGGAAAGACCCAGCAGAAAAGGTCATAAAAAAACAGAAGTCAACAGCCCACGAGTATGACGGTGCATTAGGCCATTGGAAATATAAATATAAAAAAGGAGAAGTACATTTCTGTCAAAAACCTCAGAAATTTGAGATTCTTCTCAGAAACTTTGTAGAAAATTACTTGGAGATTTAAAAGCAGGAAATGTTCTCTTGCAAAACAGTAAGTCATTGAATCTGGATGTCATTCAATTGAAACAAATCTTAGTGCTATTTAACACGAGGATAGGTCCCCTGGATCCCACATTAGACAGGATGTTAGGGTTTCCTTCCTTCACCTTGCCAACATGTGTCATGTCCAGGAGTGAAGCCCATGCATTTATTTATTACACCAGGGTTGGAGTATTGTAATTCTTTATTATCAGGAAGTCCATAAAATGCAGCTGAAAGCCTTCAGGTGAGCCGAAACTCCACAGGAAGAGTTCTGGTGAAAATTCTGCCTACTGTACAAAAAAATACGAGTCACAAGCGCCGCAAAAACTCTTCAGAGAAAAAAAAACAAAAACAGGAAGAAAGAAGATGAAGGCAAAAAGTGGAGATGGGGCAAATACCCCACCCTAGGTGAACCTTCTCCGCCAGGCACTTGAAAATAGCTAGAATTGCAATATTGTGAGTGGCACATTCCCTGATATAATTAGATTGCTTCAGCATCCCACCGGGACTCCCAGCTCTATGAGCCTCTTCCTGCCAGATATTGTCAGCCAAATTACAGCCTTGTTTGCTTCCTGGAAGCCTTCAGCTGTTTAAGTCAGAAATGCCAAGCTTCTACCGCATCAAAGAAAAAGTGTGCAGAGAGATGGAGATGGTCAAACCGATTAGTGGGAAGTCATTGGTGGAAATCACATTGGGTTCTCACACTGGGTGGTAAAGATGAAAAGGGGCAAAATGCTTTCTAAATAATCACCACACATCTTTTAGTGTGTTGCATGAAGGGAGGCTGAATGTTTAATGGTTACATCCACGGGAGTGTGTGCAGGGTGGTGTGTGTGCACGTGTCTCTTCATCTTCTGATTGGAGGTGTGTCAGGTTTGACACCTATTAAAGACAAATTGAACAAACACAGAAAAGACAAGAGAGTTAGATTATTTTGATCTCGCGAGGAGAACGGACAGAGATGTGTTTACAGTTACAAATCTCCAACCGCTCTGAAACACATTTGTCCGCTCCTCTCTTTTTATTACTTTCGGAGTCCCTATCACAGAGAACACTGCAACTCTAAGGGGTGGGGACAAAACACTTCATTACTTAGTTGCAGTGCTAATGACAATCACTAACTAAACACATGTTATCTTGCATTAAGACACAGAGTAAAAACAGAACAAGTCGTACATCTTCAAGGTGACGGTTCTACAGCTATCTAACAGTTCAAAGTAAAAAGAAGTTCCTGCTGAGTAATAAACCCTGTGAGCACGGTTATCACTGCTTCTCTTCAGGGAGGCCCTCTTGTAGAAAGGAAATAAAGTAAATCAAACAATACAGAAACATTCTTTATGCTGAAGGAAAAGAAAACAATAAAGGCATATAAGACGGAACATCATATAAGTAACAGTATTGTAATAAATGAAACAACAAATATATGATAATATATATACATTTCACCTAACAAGGTGAGACCAGCAGGCAGGTTTCCTCACAGCCGGATGTCATCGACTCCTCTTAGAAGCAAATTCCTCAGGGTTTTGCTCTTGTAAGTTGAAGTCGAAAAGGAACAAAAGGCAACCACTTCAGACGTCTAGTAATTAAGATTTTGGTTACTCCTTCATTGTGGGTACATTTCCGGGTTCAAATTCAAAAGGTGAGACGACAGTAAGTGTGTTGTTCAAACAAAAATTTTGCAGGCAGAACACATCCGGTCAGAATCCTCGCTCGTCATTTGTTTCCACATCTAAGTTGAGCCTAAAGTGTCACGATAGGGATAAATTTTCCTAACCCTGATGCAGAATCTCACTCAGAAGACAAGTTAAAAGATAAAAGGATTCCTTCACAATGATATTTAGAGAGTGTGAGAAATGTGACAATGAGGATCGCCTCACAGTCTTTGAGCAATTTGATCTGGAGAAGGATCAGTATGTCACTCACTGTTTGAGTCACTTGATTGATGTGAATAATTTCAGTGAGAGGAAGCGAACTGCAACTTGAGCCTGAGAAGTGCTTGGGAGGAGCGGCTCAGGTTCTGGTGTGGAGCAAAGTTGGTTGCTTGGAGTCCTGAGTGGGTCAGTAAACAGAGAGCCTGACAATCCGGAGAGGGTCTGACCTTGATGGTAGAGAGTTTGTGGTGGGAGATTGAGAGGACATCGGAGCTGCAGAGAACAATCAAGGATGTGTTTTCACTGGAGAATCTGGATACATGACCTCAACCTGGAGCACAGGAGACAGCAGGACTTGAACACAGGAGGTTAAAGAGACTTTCAATTAGAGAGCTTAACATGAAGGATAGAGGTAGAGACTACCTCAAAATATTGGTTGACAAGCCTCAAAATCTCTAATGAGAGTGATGAACAAAGGGTAGCCTCAAGCTACCGCAAATGGTTTGAAATTCCCCAATTTTTCTTTTAACACCATAATGGCTTAAAGCATTACAAAGCAGAAGCCCATTATGTAGAACATTTTATATCATCCTTAACTGTATAGTCTATTAATGTTGGGGGGATGCATTTTAATTTCTGAGCCTGCCAATATTTGTATCCCCTGTCTATGGACCTTACCAAGCTCCGCCCACAACCGACCCCCGTGACCGCAAGTCTCCCAAACAAAGCCTGCGGCGTGTTGTCTCTATGTAAACATGACTCACTTAGTGCATCATTTCTACCGCACTAGCATATATTTTTATTTCACCCGGTTGGACAAATTTTCCTGCAGTCAAAGATGACTGTGAAATATGAGTTCAGTTTTTTAAGAAATGTACCGTTTTAGAAAACCCCATCCCAATGCTCTGACTCACCTTGGATATGATTTCTTATTTAGAAGAACTCGGCATCTCAGGATTTTGCTGTTAACAAAATCGCTTTAATATTCTAAGTATGTAATGTTCTGGGCTTTTTTATTTTTTCATTTATCATTTTCATGTAACGCGTATGGGTCATAAAGACGTATCACTGATGTAGCATAACATACTTTATTACAGTTCATAAACAGTGATAAAATAGTGATAAACAGTTTTAACACGCTGACAGAATGTTAGCCAGTGAATGGCAGGTCACCATGGCAACCAGTGACAGTTTAAATCCAGGGAGGTGATGAATATGTGACAGAATGCTAGCTAATGCTAAGACAGCAATATAACGGCAGGTAACCATGGCAACTGGGGACAATTTAAATGTATGCCACAGTGTTAATAAACAAATAATCCTTCTTATTTGAGCACATTCTGCTTGGAAAAACAAGGAGATCAGGAAAATGTTCCACAAAAAAAACTCCAACTGTTGGTAAAAATGGTTATAATGGTCCTCTATAGGTCACATACAAGTTTACACACACACACACACACACACACACACACCCCAACGCATCCTGTGTGTAACCCAAAGTGAAGTGTGGGTTAGGTTTGCACAGTGCACAATGTAAATCATTCTCCCACTACCACAAAAACTAATATTTACAGTTTTCCTTTTTTTTTTTTCCAGTCTTGAGGTTACAGCCAATCAGCATCATAGCAAAACTAAATGGCGCTCATGATGGATTGGTTACTTTTGGAATGCCAGCCCATAGCATGTCAAGTAGCATTGTGGCTAGGTATTTCAGCTTCCCTAACTGCATTTTCCTTCTGAACATTTTACATCGATTAGGAAAATATTGACAAATTTCTTGCAAATTATCTGAAGTTGTGTTCCACTGAAATATCTGCAGATAGGAGAATCCGACAACCGTAAATAAAGAGGTGTCCACTGTATGTGTCGGGTTCTGGGTCCTTTTTTCCTTTTTGTGTTTCTTTTCCCCTCTTCCTGGGGTGAGCCTGTAGCATCACCGTGGCCCACTGGATGGAGCCAGAGGCTGTCTACCTGGGAGGCGAGCCCAGGGGTTTTACGCACCTGGCGGTCATCATCTCATCATCCTCTGGAGGTTAAAGAAGCTGACTGCCAGCACTTCGACGCCGGAGTGTTTTACCTGCTTGGTAAACTGAGCCCCTCGGAGCTAGTCCTCTGAGCTTTTTTCCTCTAAGTAACTCTTCGTTGTCTTATGTGCTCTTCAGGAATTGTTTACTCCTTGAGACGATTTGGATTCTCCAGAGTGGCTACTCAGCTGTTAATGAACAAAAAGCCACAATGGTAACAGAAGCAACTAGAAACTGACAAAAGTAGTAAAAAAACTTGTTTACTGACAAACTGATGAAAGTCAGACACTGTTTTTAAATTGTGGCTCAATTAAAATGATCATATCTAAAATCAAACCAAATATTCCTACTGCCATGAAACCAGATTGTTCCTCATCAATAATATTATTTAGCTCTGCTTTCAATCTTTTAGCAAAGATGAGTATAAAAATCTTAACATCATTGTTTAATAGACTAACGGGTCTATATTTTCTATATTAAGTATATCTATTATTGGTTTTGGAATCAATTTAATCAAGCCTTGGCGAATAGTAAGGAGAAGCTCTTCCTTTATTATTGTTTCCTCAAACATTACTTTCATGAATGGGGACATGAATCAGTAAAATACTTATTGAATTCGCTTGTTAAGCCATCATTCCCAAGGGATTTATTTTGTTTCATACCACAAATAGCTTCTTTGATTTCTTTTAGGCTAATTTCTTGATAACAAAATGTCACAAAGGAATGGTCAATAACATGGGGATCCTCATTTTGGCCCCTAAGGAATAAATTCAAGCTTGCATCATTTTCTGCTGAAAACTCCTTATTCATTTGGGAGGACAGAGTTTGAATCGTTCTTGGTTGACTCCACCCCTGAAGCCATCTTTGACATTAGAGACCATTAGGGCTCTAATTTTTGCCATTAGAGATCATAAGTTCTCTAATGGCAAAAATTCAAATACAATAAAAATAATAATAGACAGCCATCAGGTTCACTGGAGTACTCAAACCCCTCCACCACGTTAAGGTGACGATTCCCCGGAGGGGTCCTCGGCGAACCCCATCAAATTGATCATGAAACCAATTTGATGACATCCCCCATCCTGAGCAAGCATATAGCGACAGTGGAGAGGAAATCTCAGTTTGAGCTGAGAGAAACCTCCAGCAGAACCAGACTCAGGACGGGCAGCCGTCTGCCTCGACTGGCCGAAGAAAAAGATGATAGGAAAGAGACACAAACACAAAGACAGGGACCTGCAGAAACACAAAACACAAAGTTAGCAAGAATATTGATACATGATGCGTGTGTAAGTCACAAGATACAAAATTAAAGAGAAAACTCAACTGTGCATGACAAGGATGGGAAGAAATCCAGCAGCAGAGCAGCACACAGTGGAGGGGTGAAGAGAGGGATGGCACAGAAAAAACAGCTAGCTCCAGATCCAAAGCATCATAACCTGTAAATAGTTAATGCAAGACACACAAACACAGGACAACAAACATAACCCAGGCAACATCCTCCAGGACCCAGAACTATTAACAACCAGAGTAGACAAACAACCATGAGAAAAAACCAGGCCAAATACCCCAACTAAGACGACCAGCCACGAGAGCCCACACAACCATAGACAGTGCCCAATGGTTGCCAAGAGCATAACCCCTCTCCCACCCCCCCGGTCGCCCCCACCCCCAACCCCACCGCCCCAACCCAATTATATAAAAAATATTAACATTCTGTTACAAATGTTCAATTTAGTTGTATCCATCCATCCATCCATCAATCCATTTTCTTTTGCTTATCTGGGTTTGCTTGCAGATAATGTCCTCTTTACTGTAGACACTGCACCAATCTGCCTATTGATCGCCTGCTCCACTTTTCCCTCAGTTGTGAACAAAATCCCACAATATTTAAACTTCTCTGACACCGGTCATACAGTGACCTAACAAGACACTGATCCCGATCCTAGCTGCTTCACACCCGGCTGCGAACTGCTCCAGCGAAGGCTGTAGGTCACGCCCTGATGAAGACAATAGGACAACATCGTCTGCAAATAGCAGAGACACAATCCTAACGCCACCAAAACGGATACCTCAACTCCACAGAAGGACCAAAAGATTCTGTCCATAAAAGTTAGAAACAGAATATGGGCAACCTTTGCGGAGGCCAACTTTCACCAGAAGCAAGCCCGACTTACTGCCGGCAATGAAGACCAAGCTCAGACACCGGTCATACAGTGATCTAACAGGTCACCGATCCTCATCCTGGCTGCTTCACACTCGGCTGAGAACTGCTCCAGCGAAGGCTGTAGGTCACGCCCTGATGAAGACAATAGGACCACATCGTCTGCAACTAGCAGAGACACAATCCTAAGGCCACCAAAACGGATACCTCAACTCCACAGAAGGACCTAGGGATTCTGTCCAGAATCCAGGATCTGGGCAACCTTTGCGGAGGCCAACTCTCACCAGAAACAAGCCCGATTTACTGCCGGCAATGCAGACCAAGCTCTGACACCCACTGGGAGAGCCTAGCAAACCTCCCACAGGGTTCCCAGAGGAACACAGTCGAACGCCTTTTCCAAGTCCGCAAAGCAGATGTAGACTGGCTGAGCGAACTTCCATGCACCCTCTAAGAGCCTGTTGTGGGTGTAGAGCTGGTCCAGTATTCCACGACCAGGATGAAGACCTGAATCCAAAGTTTAACTATCCAACGGACCCTCCTCTCCAGAACCACTGAATAGACCTTACCAGGGAGGCATAAGAGTGTGATCCGACTGTATTTGGAATACACTCTGCAGTCCCCCTTTTTGAACAGGGGAACCACCACCCCGGACTGCCAATCCAGGGGAAATGCCCCTGATGTCCATGCAATGTTGCAGTCATGTCTACCAACACAACCCCACAATATCCAGAGCATTAAGGAAATTGTGTTTCTGCCCCGGCGACCACATGAGGTGCATGCCTACATATCTATAATTTAGTTGTAGTTATAATAAAATGCAGGCACATGTAGTCCAGATATGCAAAATATGTATGAATGAAATGGATGTCTACACTGTTGAAATTTTAAACCCCTGTTTTGTACCCTAATTCTTTCTTCTGCTTCTAATTTTTACCCATTAACAAATGATTGTTTTCTACTCACAAAGGTTTTTGTGGGTAGAAAAACTTGTCTGTCAATTAATTTAATTAATTGGCAGGCATTTTGAAAAATAACAATTTTCCAAAAGAAATGTAATAATTTGAGTCTCAAAACTTACCTCTGTCCATACTTACCCTCTATCCATCCTCTTTCTCCACCTCTTCATTAAGCGATCTCTCCGTGGACTCTGACGTTGTAGAGGCAGGTGTACTTTGTGTGGCCCCAGTTACTGTTTATCTGTAGCTTTATGGAGCTAAAGGCCATTTTTTCATGGCTCTGTAATGATAAAATGATGTATTAGTTTAATATAGTACAGTAGAGCTAAGAGGGAGTTTATTAGAGGCAAAATAGTTTGAGATTTCAAAGCATTGCAAGAGCACCACCAACATTGCTTCAATGTTTTCCCATTTTGTCATACGTCCACAAATGTTCATGTATTTAATTGGTATTTTATGTAATAGTCCAACACAAAGAAGCATATAATTGTGAAGTGGAAGGTGATGAGGGTGATCTTCATCAGCTGATGGAAATAGCTATAAATACAGATCAGTCCTGGAAGAAAACCTGCAGAAGACTTAAAGTGAAACTCATCCCCGAATCAACTTTTTATTTGCTGACAAACTGTCTAAATATGTTATTTGGCATTCTATCTAAATAGATAGCATGTTCTGTGCAAAAGGACATTTTTTGTGCAAATCTTTCAGCTGGGCATTAATTTGCCTAAAATCATCTCATTACTGGTCTCATCGTCATCGGTCAATCGGCTCTTAGGGAATGAAATTTTTCTGTTGGTTGCAGCAGTGGGGCTTGGTACAATTTTGTCATTAAGGTAACCAAAGCACAGCGCCCCTAAAACCGGTGGCACTCAGGAGTTGTTGCCAGCGTTACCATGGCGATTGGTAAGCATTGACCGATAGCATTATTCAGTTTTACAAATGTGTGATTTGTTTGCAATGTGGACACAGAATGGGATGGGTCTCCTCTGCTCTGAGTGTTGGTGAGGGTTTGGTGTTGAGGATGACTGTATGAGACCAGCTGAGGAAGCCGGAGAAGCTTCTGGCAGCTAATGGCCGCTCTTGTTGCTCGCTCAGGGCAGACAAGCTGTCTGCAGCCGAGCAACAGAGAGTTATTGCCATTAAAGTCTCCAACAACAGAGAAAAAGACTCTCTAGATTTACCACTAACTGTTTTGAGAAAACGTCCCTAGACCAGCCTGAAAAATCTAGAAATATCGCGACAAAGTGGATACGTTTACCACAGCGCTTCTTTCGCCAGATTACAGCCCCACTCACTCCCTCCGCTCAGCACTCATCCCCACACTCAACAGTGTCTCTTGTCCCGCCCACTTTGATGCTATTTTTCAAAATTTGCCAGGGGTCAAGGGGTAAGTTACACTTTAAACACTGGGTCAGAGGTTAAACCTTCCACCCTAAACACAGAGCCAGCAATATAATGGGAAGGTTTAGATCAAGCACCTCATACTCAAAGTCCAGACCTAAATACAAAACAGAATCTGGCAAGGTTTTAAAAATTACATTTTTAGATGCTCCATATTCAAACTGACTGAGCGTGAGCTTTTTTTTTCTTGTATAATTTTCTTTCTTGTTCACAAATATGAGCTTCTTTCTGTTTGCATGTTTTTCTGATCAAGTCCCAATAGAATACGATGAAGTTTATATTTTTAACATGAAAACACTGAAAAGTTCAATGGATATAAATATGTTGCAAATGATTAAGTAAAGTAGCAATAAAAAAAAAGCAACTGGGATAAACATACCGGTAGCTCAAAGGTCTGAAGCGAATCTCCATCCTGCTCATAGATAAAAGTTCCCAGATGAGTCCACTCCTGTTCAGGTTCCCTCATTCCCTGCAAAACAAAATTAGACAAATATTCTTATAAATATGTCTGAAAGTTAGACTGAGTGTTGCTGTTTAATATTCAGATACTTGTGGCTTACATAGACAGAAAACTCCTTGGGAGCACTCCAGATGTTACCAGTCGGGGACAACATTTTAGGCAGGTGACCCAAGGTGACGTGACTGATAAGGACTCTGTGGGACAGGGCGATGGCTAAATGTCCCTGGGAACCTTCAAAAGCCCAGCACTCTCCTGGATTTAGGTGAGTCCTCCCCTGAAGAGAAAACCAGTTCAAAGTTTCAGTGGGATGTTAAAATGATAAACAAAAAACCTTCTAACTGTTACATCACATACAAACACCATTCTGCTTCGTATTCATGTTGCATTATGATTGCAGTTCAGTTCATACCTGGATGACAATGTCTGGGTGGATAAATGGCTCTTCTAGTGCAAACCCAAACCAACCGCATCTTTGTAGTTGGCCAGGATGTGCGGCTAATGGCCTCCACTGTAAAACCTTTGCTCCTGTTTTCAAACACACACAGAAAGTGAATTAAAACCATCTAAGCTTAGAACATTCAGTCAGATTTATGATAGCAATGACTTACCTTGTGATTTCAGAGCAAAGTTGGGCAACAAATCTGCCGATGGAAGAAGGTAGTCCATCTTATTCTGCAGGACTATCAGTACATCCTTCACTTCCTGTATTTGTCTTCCTTTATCTTCACATCCTGGGACCGAAACCTAAACACAATTGAAGTTAGATGTTGGGTCATATCACTAAAGAGGACATTCATATATGGGTTTTGATTAACAGAAAGCTTACTGTGTTTATGGTGGGGGGTGAAGAAACCAGAGGGTCCATGGAAAGAGGAGCAATAATGCAGGCAAATCCTGACAAATGAGGAGAAATGAGAAGAAGGTGGCAGGATTAGTGACACTGTTTTCAGACTAAAAACTCTCTACAAAACTTAGAAATATCGGTGCTTGGCTGTTTGTAGAAGAAAATCATTTACCATAAAACAAGACAAGAAATATGACGCTGACAAAACAACGTTTCAGCGTGAACTTCAATAGGTCCTCATTGCTGCAGCTGCTGCTGCTGCTGCTGCTGCAGCTGATGTTTCCTGAAGACGTCTCTTTTGTTGCTGCGTGGTTATACCGACGGTATGTCCACTTCCTGTTCAGCCAAGGTAGAACAAATACAAATATGTAAACAGATTCATAGATCCTAAGATTATTGAGTAAAATATGCAAAGTCATTTTTGCAAAAATATTCACTTCCCTTGAACTTTTTCACATCTTGTTTTTAATGACCCTTTACTTAACCAGGAAGTCACCATTGAGAATAAGAATCTATTATTCAAGGGAGACTTGGGTTATAATTCAACGTTATCACATTACAAACACAAACTTTGTACATTTTTTATCAGTCATACTTAGTTCTACATCTCTTTTGATCTGAGTTTGCTATTTTAATTTATGTACAGTATTATTTTCCTATGCTGTAAATTAGCCCTTCCTGCACAGCCTCTTATTTTTATTTTTCCCATCATATATTTTTAAGTTAGTTTGAATTTGCATTCAAACTAAGGTCTAAAAAATAGACTAAAGACTTTATAATATCAAAGTGAAAACTAATCTATATAAAAATAATAGCAACAAACAAAAATATTTTACCTAAAGAAAGTGGCTGCATAAATATTCATGCTTTTTAAAAGTGACTGACCTAATTCAACAAAGGTCCAGCCAACATTAAAGTTTTTTTTGTTTTGTTTTTTTGTCACAATCCAAATTTTGTTGTACATTATTTATTTCAAAAGTAATAAAACAGTAAAACATTCAAGGGGATAAATACTTTTTACAGTCACTGAACACTGAATTCCTCCACTGTGTCTATTCCTAACTGAATCCTAATTAGTGACATCAGAAGGCAGTTGTGATGTATGTATGGAACATACATCACAATCATAATTTAGATGCATCACAATTGGAAGGCTGAAAAATAAACTGCTACAGAAATTTGTCAAAAAAATAACAATTTCTTTCTTATTTGCTAAATTGCTAAATAGTACACATGAGTTTGTGGTTTTTACATGAAAAGAAGTAAAAAGTTCAAAGGGGAAGAAATATTTTTGCCATGTCTTGAATTTAATACTTCTGTTGATTCTGTTTACCTGATGCTGGTCTCATGATAAGAGATCGTTGGTTTTCCATCAGCTCCATAGTAACCATTTAGCACCAGTCGAACACTTCTTCTCAAAATGTCTAAACCAAAACAGAGGCATGGAAAGTTGGTCAGTGACTTTAACACAAAGCAGATCAAACATATGACAAGATCACATAACTTTTGATCAGTTTCAGCGTCCTAAAACCATTCATGAAATTTAAAACTATCATTTATTTGAACTTTATTCCCCTGCAAATCAAAGGATTATTTCTGGAAATTATCACAGTCATTGATCTTCAAATGAAATAACTTTAAACAGCTTTTCAATTTTTCCAGATTTGATTCTTGTCACCATTATCAAACGTGGAAAAAAAAAAAAATGTTAATTTTTTTTTTTTTTCTTCTATCTTTGCATACGACTGAAAACAAACTGTTCCGTCTTAAATTAAAATTTAACTTTAAACAGCTTTTAAATCTACAGTTGGAGAAAATTTGTCAAGATTTGGACCTTCTGTTTTGGTCATTTCAAACAAATTGTCAAATATACAAGACTAAAAACAATCTTTTTTATATTTTTGCATAAAACAGAAAACAAACTATTCAATTTTAAATGATAAAAACTTATTTCTCATTTATTGAATGTTTAGAGCCAAACCAGTCACGGTGTTATTTCTGACAATTATCACAGTCAGTGATCTTCACATTTTCACATGAAATCACTTTGAACAAAAAAGCTTTAAGTCAACTGTTGGGGCCAATTTTTCCAGATTTCTTCCATCTCACCTTTATCAAACATGCAAAAAAACTAAAAAACAACAGTCCTGATATCTTGAATCTTTACATAAAACAAGAAGCAAAACTATTCCATCTTAAACTGAAAAAACTTTTTTCTAACCAACAATCTTCATTAACAGATCACTAATAATTCTGTCAAACCAAAAATAATATCTTTCCAAAATTGTGATCAAGTTATCCTTGATAAATATTCAAAGAAAATACTTACGTTTCATTCTTGTATTTTTACAGTATTTCAGTTGAAATGTAGTAAAAGTCTCTTGAACTCTTGAACGTGTCTCTTCTCTGAAATCCACAAGCACAAATGAGAAAATTCAGTTAAAAATTTCTCCTTTGATGAAAAAACTCCAAGACGCTTGTGATGTATGTTTCATACATTCATACAAGTTCCATAGATGTGATGTCAGCATCAGCAAACACAATGGAATTTCTGTGTTGATTTAACATAATGCAGCTTTAAATACATAAAATGACTAAAATCCTGCTTAGTTAATAAGTTCATTAATTTGTATGTACAAACATATGAGACAACTAGTCAATATTGAAATTACAGTAGTACTTTATATTTAGTGCAGTTCAGAATTCTTCTGAACTTCTACTTATTGAAACTTAGGTCCAAAGATACAGTAGCAGTTCATTTGTACTTCAACAACGGACCTCTAAATAAAAACTACTGAACGTGACAAGTCTAGCACAATAAAGTTCTGTTATTAAAATGTAATTCATAGTGAACAAACATACTGCATAAGTTCCAGAAAACTGTTGCAGCAAACAGTTGCCACACTAAATGATGTCATCAAACACCAACCAATCAGGCTCACTTCTATCTAATGACGTAAGCTAGAATGAGCTGCCGTATTTTCCGGACTATAGAGCGCACCATACTATAAGCCGCACCTACAATTTTTGGAGTTTTTTAAAACTGGAAGCGTACATATATAAACCTCACCGGGTTATAAGCCGCTGATATCTCCACCGCTCTCAAGGACACACCGGAGGGCAGCGTAATAAATCTGCTATTAAGGACGCAGCCTTGCCTTTAGTATAATTTAATAAACTCAATTTTCATTTAATCAGAAAATCCTTGTGGGGTCTCCTTTAATGTTACCCCACCAAACGAGCCTGGTGGACGTAACATAATCAATAGTTAATTTTGTTGTCAGTTAATTGAACGGATGGATGTAACGTCCCACATTGCAAATCTTGTGACACAATACAAAAAATGTTTCCTAAAGAGAAAAGGATTCAGGATTTCAAGAGTAAATAAAAACTTTCTGCTCAGTCCAGTGAAGGAGAAAAAACGAAGTGGAGGAAAAACATTGTCATCCCTTATGTGGCTGGAGAATATTTTCCTTGTGCAATATTTCAGTCCTTTTAAACCCAACACTCAAACTAAAACTGGTTCATACAAAGAATAAAACACCCAATCAAAGCCTCAGTGGTGATGAATTTCTCCTCTGTCAGCAACAAACACCACAAGAGCTGGAGTTGGAGCACAAACTAGCTTCTTCCCTCTGAGCTGAGGTTTAAAGAGGCAACGATACTAACAGAAACAGATGGAAGAACTCTTTGTAGCAATCAGGATCCTAAATTTGCAAGCTTTCAAACACACTTCATTGCTAATGTCGTGTGTTTGTAATTATGAATTGGTGGTTGATGTGCTCTTATGTTGTGGTGCATGTTTGAAATGCTCAGCTGTAAAACAGATTTCTCCCTCAGTGGACAATAAAGGAAGTGAACTGAACTGATCTGCTGTTCACGCTTAACCTTAGCAACCCAAAAGCCTTGAAATCCACCTTAAAGGTGGTTCATGTGGACTGGGTTAGAGATCCACTGACCGGGTCCACTCTCTAATGAACAAGCTGCTCGTTTAGAGCGATGGCATTTATTCATTTTGCCCTGTGGAGAAAAATAAAAATAAATGTAAAGACCTCCCCAAGTTTTTCTTTTCTTGTTTTGAAGTTCTGTCAGGTTTTGGTTGCTCTCTCTGGAGGAAATGCCTCTTGCACACACTAATCTGTGTTCTGTGAGGAAACATGCACACAGCGGGGATTTCAGCCTTTTGAAACGTTTTCACTTTCTGGGTGAGATTTGAGGAAGTTTCTTAGAGAGAGAATCGGTTTTCTAAGTGAGCATTGCTTCATTATACTGCTGCAATTCTGAGAAGGTGGTTAGAATGGATTCGGTGGATCAAGTCACTTTGAGAGGGTTTTTTTTTTTTCACAGACGTGAATGATGATGTTGGGAACATTTTGTTTCATGTCTCAGAGGAAAGATTCTGATTTTTTGTGTGTATCACACCATCCAATAAGAGGAGAAGCCATGTATAACCTTCCTGTGGGTTATACATTGTTCTTGTGTTCAGACTCTTGTTGTTCTGTTTGGAGGAATTTAAACTTAAAGTTTAGAGCAAACTCATTTTCCTTTTGGACCATATCGAGACCATGAATGCTCTTAAAGGGCCGGTTGAGCCAGAGGAGACTGATAAAACCCACAAACTGCTAAAATTAAACAGAGTTGTCTCTGCATTTGAGAAGTATGTCTTACAATTAAATAATACTGATCAGTCCCTCCAGGACTTGGCCATTTATTTTTATAAATTTTTTTTTTAAAAATTCACAAAAACAAAGATTTAGTGGTGCTAATTTAAAAATCCTTGCAAGGAATTTTGTAATATTTGAGCTTTTTTTGAATGACGTAACTGTGGCTTTTTGTTACTCGCCGTATCGATCACAGGCTACGACCTGACATCTCCACCCACAGAGGACTTGGACCAAACGGAGCGGAAAATTTGCAATAAACTCACAATTATGTGTTAACGCAAAAATAAATAAATAAATAAAAATACGGGGCTCTAGTTAAATTTTCATGATTCAGAAATCATAAAACAAAACTGGAGGGTGATGTCATTAAGCAGTAATCTGGTAAAAACGACTTTGATGTTATTAATATTTAAAGACAAAAGTCCGTATGTGACTAGTAGGTTATCCTGCAAGTGCGTCAAAGTCGGTGAGTCGTTATGTGCATTTCTTTTCTTTCTTTGTTTTTAATAAATTTTTGAAAATTGAAAATATCGATCACATATGGTGTGATCGATATCGGGATAATGGTGTAAATGTTTGAGGTCAAAGATTTATTGCATTAAGTTTAGAGAAAGAATATCTCAGTCTTACAAAGCGAAGCCTTGTGTATATTTTAGAATGTGCATCATCATCATGCACTAGTTTTAATAAAGTGGCATTCCACATAATTAGACACGTTTTGGTCCATTCTGTACTAGAATCTAACCGTCTGTCTTGGGAATGCAAGTTAAGAACAACAAAATCAGTGTTTTCATAATATATTTAGAAGTTAACCGTAATTTTTTCAAATATGTTTTCATAACCGACATGAATACAAAGAAGGAAAAAAGGTTGTTTGTTTTTTTTTTACTCCCCTGATTTCACGATCAGTTCTACGTCTCGCAAATGATCTGATGTCATCAAAAGCTCAGTGTTTGTTGACAGTCATCTCAGAAAGTTAAACTCATGTCACAGAGATTCACCACAAAGAGGGAAATGTTCTTCTTTCTTGTAATTTTGCACGTTTTTCAGAAGCTATTTGTGGAAAAAAAAAACCCAAAACAAACAACAATGTTAGTTTTTGTGCAATATTCTGTTTTTCTGAGACATGTATTTCTTTTGTCACCTGTAAGCCACAGCAATTAAAAATTATTGTTTCACTTTCTGGGCTGACTGGCAAGAAATATTACACTTTCACACAACATTCAGATCTTTTACTAGCATATTTCCTTTAAACTTGCTTGTTTGTCTTTTTTTTTCATCAGTTGTCATGGTTACTTTTGATTCCAATTTATTTGAAGCACATCGAGTTTACAATTGTTTTATACAGTAGAAGGTTCTCAATAAATCAAAGTGTCTTGACATGTAAGTTCATTAGCACCACCTGCTGGTTTAGTGAGAAAGTCAGCTTGAATTTGGTTTCTAGACAAAAAGTATTTGTGTTCCTAAAATCCATTTGCACACTGCGCACAAAAAAAAAAAATTCCCAGGCTTTTTTCAGTGAAAACCGCGAAAAGTTTAAAGGTGTATTAACGTAAGATTAACAGAAAACTGGCTTAAAAGTGTAAAGTTAACAGACTTTACACTAGAAAAGCAACAAGGCGGCACTAGAACAAAAAGCATTCAAACAGCTGCTGGACCGGATCACACAGTCCGACCAGACTGGACCCACGCATGGGGCAGACGTCATTTATCCAGAATGCATTGCATTGTGAACAACGTGACGACAATATTTTATTAAAATTTATTTTAAAAAACTAAACAACCTACAGTATTATTTTTAACATATTTCTCAAATAAAGTCTATTGTTACAACTAATCATGGACCCCTTTAAAAATACCAATTATTTCAGGCAACTAAACATGTAAGACATCAGGCCCAACACAAAGTATTGGCTTTTAGAAGACAAGTTCTCTGCGTTCTATGAAACTATAGTGAATGAAACATGTATCCAAAAGCACTTTGGTTCACCTGAATCTGCTTTAAATTAATTTACAGCAAATGCTGTAATCCCGTTTTCTTACTGAAAATGACCAGGTTTTCTTTTTTTAATCACTCAGATAGGAGGGCTGGGTGCTGATGGCGGCCATATTAGACCTTTGGCCTGATTAGACAAAACTCAGGTGAGTGATATTTTCTCTTTCCCCTCAGGTGACAGTAGAGAGTTTATTTCCAATTCAGAATATTGCCTTTGCCTTACTCTTCTTCTGTCCGTCACTGAACCTCCTCATCCTGTACCATGCACGGTTCTCTACCGTTCTCCTACATATAAAAAGGATTTTCTGTAGCAGTTTTCAGAGTTCTTAGCAGATTTTATTCCTAATTTCTGTGAAGGCTGTTGGCTTCGGAGCAGGGAACAGAAAAACCTGTAAGAAAGAGCCAATCAGGTAGCCAAAACATTTCCTATATATATAAAAGTTGCAATTATTATTTCAATCTTTTAATATTTCATTTTTCTCTGAGTAATGAATACTATTGTATCTATTTAATGTCTAAAAGGTCAAAGGTCATTCTTACTATTTCCTCCACATCTCCTTTGCATTCTTCATCACACAGCGATGCAGCAATAGCAGCTTGAAGTCCTCTGTGTTTGCTGAGTTCAGTGGTTTATGTTTATTGTGTCAAACAAGTTTTTCTTGGCATATGGCCTCAATCAGAACAATGGGAGCATCACACAATGCTCCTCGATCTGGAGAGACTCACACAGAGAAAAATAGCAGTTAGAAGATTTATTGGTTCAAAGTTCTTTGGCGCTCGGACCCGGCAGAAGACCTGTGTGCTGATGGTCACCGCGAACAGGAGTTCGTCTCGGGCGCTCAGGGTAGTCTTCCCCCCAGAAGAGGGTGCCGGGTCGAGGCCTGGCTGGGCCTGCAGTCTGACGAGACTTGTTAGGCGCGACTGCATGGACGGGCCTGCGGTGGATGAAACGACCGCTGGCCGAGCCGAAGCAGCGAGCTGAGGGGCCTGCTGGACCCGGCCGGATCTCCTAGGCATGAAATAGATGTTAAAGATTGCGAGGCGCTTCACCACCAGTCATTTGATGCGGATGACCAGCAGGGAAAGCTGTAGAAGGGAAGCTGTAGGGACGCCCTGAATGACTGCTGACGTGGCTGCACCTGTTCTAAAAGAACATCTGGTAAAGGATGAGGAGAGATTTCAGGTCCTGGTTTCTCTAATAGATCTGAGAGCGGTCTACAAAAATAAGGAAGGCAGATTAAATGAAAGCTATTATTCTCGCTTGCTATAAACAGTTATTTCTAATTTGACCATTTGCAGAAGGCAGCAATAGGCCACAAATAAACCACAAACCACATTATCAAAATCTTAAGACTTTAATCTGCCATAAATATGTTTAAGTTGCACGGATATACGAATCCTGCTTATTTAATTTAATGAATTAATGCAACTACAGATAAATGCATGGTTGTGATTCTCAAAATCCTGGAGTGTTTTTATTTTTTACTGAGTTCAATGAGACGAAGTTTGGATTGCTAAGAGATGAGCATGACTTCATGGAATGCGGCACACCTAGATAATAGGGGCCTTGACTTGTCCTGTAAACACCCCAAAAAGATCATTTAGAGCAGGGGTCCCCAAACTTTCTCCTGTGAGGGCCACATAACTTGTCCCTTCTCTGATGGGGGGCCGGGGTCAGTTTGTAACAGAAAAAGTGACGATTGTAAGAGTGCTAAACATAAAAATGTATTGTTTTTCAGAAAGCACAATCAAATAACCTTTTCTGGATTCTTCAGAGAACAAAAGTCAGGAAATAACACTATTTATGAAATAAATAACCAAATAACACTGGGTTCTCCACAAAAAAAAAAGGGTTAGGGCCAATTATATGCATGTATAAAATAGTTACTAACTAGTAGTTAAAAATAAATAAAGTTCATTACTAAGGAACATTTATTTTATTGCAAAAGTCCAACTTATCAAATAAAAATGCACATATATGAAAATACTCTGGTATTGTTCAGGGGGCCGGACCAAATGTGGAGGCGGGCCGCATCTGGCCCGCGGGCCGTAGTTTGGGGACCACTGATTTAGAGGCATAGACAAGGGGAATTTGACAAAAGGGGGAAATCCATGAGGAAACAAGGAGACAGAACAGAAACCAAAACTACACAAGAAGGAAATCAGCAAGGGAAAACAATAGGGAGGATCGAGGAGTAGATGAAAGGATCAGGCAGGGAGGGAGTGAGAATGAGGCTTAAATATCGGGGCTATAAAAGACCTAAAGTCATGAGCTAAATGACTGCAGGTGTGAGTGGAGGGAGTAAGAGTCAGGCTGAGGAGAGGGAGAGAGAAGTTGAGAGGCACAGGGGGTAAAGCACAGGTGTCAAACTCCAGTCCTGGAGGGCCGGTGTCCTGCAACTTTTACATGTGCCTCTGCTGCACCACACCTGAATAGAATAATTAGGTCATTAAGGCTCTGGAGAACTGATCTACACAAGGAGGAGGTCATTAAGCCATTTCATTCCAGTGTTTTGTACCTGTGGCACATCTAAAAGTTGCAGGACAGCGGCCCTTGAGGACTGGAGTTTGACACCCCTGGGGTAAAGGAACGTGCACAGGGCACTAGAAAATAAATTCAACACTACAGAATTATGCACACAAGAAATAATTAAACAAGAGTAACTAAACATAACTAGAAGAAATAAACATAACTAGAAACACTAAGGACTGAACTAAAGTAAAACCAAAACATAGCTGATCTAAATAAAAAAGGAACTGAGAAACACAGAAACAACCAAAAACCAAACTAAACAACCTAATATATGACATTATACACTGCAGAACAAATATGATGGAGAAGTAGAACATGGTGTATTTGCTTCTACTGCTGCTACAGTACTGACATTAAATTGAGTTGATTTCAAAATAACTGACCAGTGTGAAACTTAAAAGTTTCTGTTCCCATTTACCCTTCCGCATTGGACCTCATGGGTTTTTTTAACATGCACTTTTACAAATCTTTTTTTTCTTTTTGTGGTTTTGGGATCTGCCAGGACAGCCCCATCGCTTTCACATCGTCTGACCGTGACATCCTTTGCACGCTTTCTAAGCATTGCACTAAGACTGCGAGAGTTCAAGGGATCTGGTGGATGAGCAGGAGATAGTAAGAACCAGGATAAACTGGCATCACAGACTGCTTTCCGTTATTTTATTTACCTTTTACTTTATTACTCTATTATTGAAAGCATTACTTTGCTTTCAAACTTCTCGTTTGTTAGCAATAACCAAAAGTACAGAGGAGCTGGGGATTTAGAATAGGCTGCAGATATACCTCAATATATATCCATATAATCAAATAGAGAAACTTGAACAAAATACTCCTCACAAAAAAAGAAATCGGTCCAAAAAAGACAAAAGACACAGAACTTTGTCAGTAAACAATTTATTTTAACACAAAACCAAAAACCATCACAAAGTTCCAAGCTGACGTTTCAATACGGTTTAGAAATAAAGTACGAAAAATTAAACTCAACACATCTGCTTTTGTCAGGGAACACAGAGAAAAACAAAAAGAATATACTTCAGTCAGATGGTAGAAAACAAACAGCTTTTTGCACCATATGAATAAAAAATATTTGACAAAAATATGTTCTGGACTATGAGGGATAGTCCAGCACAAGTCTTGATTTAACAGAGACTGAAACCACAAAAGGTAACAATTTGTTTCAGCGTTATAAGAAACTCTTACAGATGATTCTTCTTTTGAAGAGTCATCAAGTACTTGTTGAGGAAAGTTTGGAAGGTAAAGTCAAGAAAAAGTCTTTTGTGTTCTCAGCTATTCAAGCCGTCTGACACACAAATGGTGTTTTGTGTTGAGCAGAGCTGCAGCTTGGTAAAGAAGCAGTTGTACGAGTAAAAGAACGCAGGTATAGACAAAGACAACAACTAAAGGTACCCAGTGGGATTCCTCAGGGTTTTCACAGATATAATCTATTCAAACTACTGAGATTTCAACATCAGTCTTGGTGGGAAACTAAACCTGCATAGTATGGAATACAGACATTTCAACCATCTATAGTTTTTTCCCCCCAGAATACAGAAACATTCCTTATACAAGGTATCTATGTGTCTGACACTATCTGTGTTTCCATTAACAATGAAACTGCGCAAATTGAAATTATAAAAAATAAAATTGCTTAATAGAGACACAAGTTTTTCACTGAAACATTTTTGTGCTATGATAAGGTGGGTTTTTTCCGGCTGTATCAAAATTGGTTTATTTTGTAAAACTGCAATAGAAACAATGTTGTTGCATCAAACTGAGTCACACGATCAACACCGGGATATTACTACTATAATAAACCATGAAGAAGACGACAGGAAGTGGTCAGAGGATGGTTTTTACTGACTCATAGCATGAACAAACTTATTCACGTTTGATTTTAATTATATTTCTTATTTAATAAAAACACCACAATTACAAAATTGTGTTTTTTTTGACGTTAGCGGAATGTTGTCTAAGTTTTGCACACATTTATAGTGGAAACACAGCGAATGATGAGCTGTTTTATGACTTCCTGCAAGGATAATCTGAGACAGAAAAAAACTGTATGTGTTCAATGTTTGTTTAGTCACTAAATATTTCATGCGTCAACATGTTTTTAGCTTAAAACATTAAACAGACGTATGTAGCTTGGATAAAGTAGTTTTCCCACCACATTACAAGACAGGTTGCAAATTCTGACGGTACAAATAGCAGCAAACTGGCCAAACTGTAGCAAATTCTCATTAAAACATAATCGCTGAGCATTTCATTGTAAGAGGTTTCCCACTGGGTTTGCATTGATTCATTCATTAGCATTGATACTGTTGAGCAGAGTAAACATTTGCACACAGGCACAAGGGGAGATTAAGCATGACAACCACTGCACTGTGAGAGCAACGACTCAGGTGGAGCTGAGGTCGGAGTCTTGTTCAAAGTTACATTTGCAAACCTAAAAGACAGTAAGGGCATTCATGGGCTTTACGCAACACCCTCACACCTCCCAAAAAAAACCAAACCATTAAATGAGAGCAATAAAAATGTGTACTAAATCATCTACTTCTACTACCGACACATCTTTTACACAACTAATATACAGTATCTACATCTTTATAATACAAATCACAGACAAAACACATTTGAAAAAGTTTCTCTTTCCCTTCTTGCTAACTTCTATGCCATAAACAGCTCAGTAAGTCACAGGTGTCAAACTCCAGTCCTCGAGGGCCGCTGTCCTGCAGTTATTAGATGTGCCACAGGTAAATCACTTCTAACAGTTGCAGGACTGCGGCCCTTGAGGACTGGAGTTTGACACCCCTCATATAAATGGTAACATACTCAGACACCACCTGTATGGGATTACTGAAGGTTGGATTGCAGCACATAAAATATTTTGTTTTTTTAATATTTATTTATTATGGGTTCCAACAAATTTCTCCTCATCTGTTTACGATCTGATATAGACAATATTTACATTTTGTGGATTAAGATCTCTGGCTCCAAACCTGGGGGTTGAGGCCCTTGAGGAGGGATTCAATCGTCTCTTCTTGAGACTTGAAGTGGAAAACTTAAATGGTGACATGTGAGTCTTCTCTTTTAACAAACTCCTCCATCATACTGTACATGAATGTGAACTCTAGCCCAGCATTCTGAACGTTTTCGGCTTTCCGTCAGACACCTGTCCCTCTTTGCTGCTGAACACTAACTTCCTAAGAGGTGGCCTCTAAATACTATCCTAAACAAATTTTAGACGCTGAGAAAATATACATGAAAAGTTGTTCAAATTTCCAAGAGCCATCAAGCCGAACATCCTAATTTATCTGTGCTTTAGCTTCAGCGTTTGACGACACGCAGCAGATTGTGTCCTTAAGAAAATGGGGACAATATTCGTACCACAAAAAAGTGTTTAGAAAGCAACAGATGTTGGGTTTTATATTCAGGATTTCACTCTTTGCATCCCAGTAATATTTTCAGCTTGTTGCATAGAGTATCCACACCTGAGGGATAACACTGACCAAGAGGCAAGAGGTCACAGAGAGTGTAGAATGCAGAAGAAGTATTTATCACAACTGATATCATCACTGATTGATTTTTTTATCACTGTGCAGCTCTAACTGTTCACATGTCAGTGGCTTCTCACCCTGGTAGAGATCTGATCTTACTTCATAATGGAACAATGGCAGCTACAAACACCATGGTGAGGTATGCTAGCAGTGTCTATGTCATTAATATGCATTCAACTGCCGCTTTATTAGCTACATCTGTTCAAATGTGTGTTAGCAGACATGTATTTCTGTCTGATTAGTTAATTATTGAAATAATTGTCAACTAATTTAGTAAATGAACAAAACAGAATTTAAAAAAGGCTTAAAGAACAAAACTGTACAAAAATATGTATACACTTTGCATTTAAGGTAAAAAAACAAAACAAAAACAACTTTGTCTGTAAATCTGTTCCATACAGAATTCCTCAAGGGGCAGTATTAGCTTCACCTGATTCAAATTCTGAAAAAATAAATCTCCAACTAAGCACCTTTTGATATCCAATTATTCATCGAACAAAAAAAAAGTCAACAAATCAGTCCAACACTGCGTTGATGTTACGTCAAGCAAGCATGGCTGAGATTTTCACGTGTTGTTAGAAGGATAATTTAGCTGCAGATGCTTCCTTTACCACACATGATCAAGCATTCACTGGAGGTATGCTGTTACTGTATTTTAGGTCATAAAAAGTTTATTTTCTTAATTACAAAAATATTTTTAATTATTTGTTTATTTGCACCTTTTAATGTATTTCTAATATTGCATAAAAAAGACTTAAATGAAAAATGCAGAATGTGCATGTTTTCTTTTAGGCGACTGATCAATTGATCATCAGAATAACTGAAGGATTAATCTATAACTAAATTATTATTAGTTGCATCCCTACACAAACAGTAAATAAGCCAATCACAAGGAATATATTTATGCATCTAGAAGTGGATAGGATGACTTGTTGAAACACTATTAGAGTGTAAGAAGGAGGAAGAAAAGAGATTTCAGTAACTTTAAATGGAGCATGGCGGTTTCAAAATGAGAAAATACTCAATTAGCAGATAGACACATTGGGTCAAGATGAAATAAAACCAACAGTAGTCTATTGTTCCCTGATTAGCTCTTGTGAAGACGTACCAGTACCGCATTCTTACTCTGATTTCTCCCTGGTGAAATTCCTCTTTGTCCATCTGACTCTTGCTTAGACGTGAGCCACTTTCAGGCTTACTTAAAAAGTCGTCATATTGTAGCTTCACCAGGTTTAGGAGTTAAAGGCAGAAAAACAAGAATCCTGAGCAGTTAGCGTAGCTAACATACGAGCTAGCATTAGCTTGATATGTTTCTAATGTTAAAGAAAGGAGAGGCCTTTCTGCTGTTACCTAGTAGTTGTCTAAAAACATGCATTAAAAAAAACAACAAAAAAACCCAGCCTGTTGGCTGTCGTTTGTCGAGTTATACAGGAGAAAAATAACCTTTTTATTAGCTGAAATCTAATGTTTTGTCAATAACAACACCTCATCTCTGTGGTATTGTTTATCATCAGGATGTGATGCCTGATATTACCTTGATCCTGTTGCATCACAGCTTTTAGACTGTCAGGTAACAAGGCTAACATGCTTTAGAGGAGCTTCTTGGACTGTGGTTGGTTGGAGCCTTTGGAGGAGGAGGAGCTTTTAGCATCAGCTGATAGCAGAACCATTATGTCCAGAAGGGCTTTTTGGATCTGAGCTCCAAACCTGTGGGAGTCCTAAAGAAGCAAAGATAAAGAAAAGAGGAAAGAGGAAAATGATAAAGAGTAAATACTGTAAATATTCATGTCCTAAAACTTTTTTTCACATTTTGTTGCATTACAACCACAGACTTCAATCTGTTTTATTCAGACTGTACTTGATGAACCAACACTGTGTAGGCCAGAACTGTCTTGGTAGACGGCAGGGCTGAGACGATGAATCGGATTAATCCTGATGAATTACTGAAATAATCGTCAACTGACTTAGTAATCGATTAATCGTTAACTACAGTAGACAGACTCAGAAAAGGCCACTTGCTGAAAGAACAACATTCTCAAAACAGTAATTAAGCCAAAACTAGACAAAAAATCGATACATTTTGCATTTAAAATAATAATAAAAAAAATCTTTGTAAATCTGTTCCACCCAGAACTCCTCGAGTGGCAGTTTTGGTTTCACCTGGCTCAAATTCTGTAAAAAAATAAATAAAAATCTCCCATTAAGCACATTTTGCTATGCAATTATTAATTGGTTAACCCAAAAAGAATCAGATCGTTCAACACCAGACTCTACTGATGTTATATCAATCAGACGTATAGTAGAAGTATTTTTGAGCTGCAAATGCATCCTTTAATACAAATGATCAAGCGTTCACAAACGGAATTATGTTGTTGCAATTAAACGTTTATTTTTCTTACCTAAAAAGTAAATTATTTGTTTATTTGTATATTTTAATGTATTTCTAATTTTGTATAAAAAGGCTTAAATGAACAATCTGCAGAATGTGTACATTTTCTATTCTGAATTAATTGTCAGAATAATTGATAGGTTAATCAATAAGTAAAACAATTGTTAGTTGCAGATCTGGTTTACAGTTGTTCCGAACTCATTCTACGTTGATGGAATGATCCGAGCTCGGTCAGATGTTCAGAAGGTAGAAGTAGCTTTAGAACCAGGTCCTGCTGGAAATGTCCAACTCTCCTGACCTGTCTACTGTGTTCCAAAAAAAATACTAAATGATTTACCCTTGACTGACGGCATTAAAAAAAATCTGTCATGTACTATTTTTACCCATCAAATTATAATCATATTAACATATTCAGCCACAATTTTTATGCGTTTTAGTTCATTTTCACCTAGTTGAACTGAATCCGGATCCAATCACACATAAAACAGATCGAGCCATCTACCTTTTTCTCCGTAGTGACAAAAACCACTGACTGCAACCACAATACCTTATAATAATAGTGGTTAATTTAAACCACTTAAATTACGAGCTCTTCACCTGCTGGGGTCTGAACGCACAGCCTCACAAATTCTTTCTGGTTCACATCTGCAGAGAAATCTGCTCTAGTTCATCAGTCTGATCTGTTTGATCCAAACTGATTAATTGAACGCAAAATATTCCGTTAACGCGACCCCTGTTGTTGGCAGTAATTTATTAAACCCACTTTTCAGACTGGAAAAATAACCTTTAACAGTCTTATTACCATGACTACAGAATAGCAAATAACATGGGAATGAGGAAGTGAAAAGAGGGAAGGAGTCCTGGCTGTTCTGCTTGGGTTTTGTGGTTGAGGATTAAATAGAGGCTTGGGATGCTGAAATGACAGAATGAAGAGTGCTCTAATTCTCCTAACTGTGGAGTAAATGAGGAAACAACACTTCCACCTAAATTCTGCCATGTGTATGAGGACCGAACCTGAACACCAGCTGGAAGTGAAGAGGCTTTACTTACAGTCTGACTGCAGGAGTGCTTTGACGACACGTGGAAGTTTATGAGGTCCTCTCCGACAATGATGTACGAAACTCCATAACCATCATCTGCAACCTGGCGGGATACAAATCCTGCATTAGTGTGTTTTTGTTTCACAGTTTTTCAGTGTTTTTCACTCTTCCTACTAGTTTGGAAGCACAAAGAACAGTGTTGTCTTTATGCAGTTTATTCTTTTTTGCTGCTTCTTAGACACAAACAGGATGAATCCACAGTGGAGGTAGAAAAGATGCCTGAGATGGATTCAGGCATTTTTAAAGAAAATAATTGCTCTTTGTTATGTACAAGTGCAGATTTTGCTACTTTTATATCCTTGTCGTTGTTGCTCTGCGCCATTTCTGAGCTGTTGAACCTTATGGGTGAAGTCTATTTTTGTATCACATTTCAGCAACCTAATGTATTTCAGCATACATTATGACATATGATGTTTTACATCATAAAAACATCATACAAAATATTTGTCAAAAGGAGTCATCAAATGATCAAAATGATCATTTTGTTGAACATATGGTGGTCCATGTTTTGTTCATAAGCAGCTCTAAACAGGTTGGTTTTTAGTCTAGATTTAAAGTAGCTCAATGTTTCAGCTGTTTTTCAGTTTTCTGGAAGTTTGTTCCAGATTCGTGGTTCATAGAAGCTGAATGCTGCTTCTCCATGTTTGGTTTTGGTTCTGGATGCGGATCAGAACCAGAAGACCTGAGAGGTCTGGAAAGTTGATACAACAGCAGCAAATCTTTAATGTATGGTGGTGCTAAGCCTTTCAGTGATTTATAAACTAACAACAGTATTTTAAAGTCTATTTCTCTCAGTGAAGGACTGTAAAACAGGGTGATGTTCTCTGGCTTCCTGATTTTAGTCAAAACACCAGCAGCAGCGTTCTGGATCAGCTGCAGCTGGAGGATTTATTTTTTTAGACAGACCTGTGAAGACGATGTTGCAGGAATTAATGCGACTAAAGACAAACACATGAATGAGTTTCTCTAGATCTTACTGAGACATTAGTCCTTTAATCCTGGAAAAGTTCTGCAGGTGACAGAGGGGCGACTTTGTAAATGTCTTTATGTGGCTCTGAAGGTTCAGGTCAGCGTCTTGCTAGTTTCCAGTTGTAATAACTGAAGTTGTGTGTTGACTCTGGATCGTTCCTCTTTAGGTCCAAAGATAATAACTTCAGTTTTGCTTCTATTCAGCCAGAGAAAGTTTTGGCACATCCATACATTTAGCTGTTCTAAGCATTTATTCAATGATTGGATGACTCTGAGTCACCTGCTGACATCATAATGTAGAGCTGTGTATCATCTGCGTAGTTATGGTAGCTAATCATATTTCCTATTATAACCAGAGCTAGTGGGAGCATATACTGTAGATATTGAATAAGAGGGGCCCTAGAATTGAACCTTGTGGTACCCCACATGTGACTTTTGTCCACTTCTTTGAGAAGTTACTTGTTGACACAAAGACTGTAAGACTGGAACTAACTGAGTACTGGACCAGAGAGTCCTACCCAACTCTCTAGTCGCTTCAATAATATGTCATGGTCCACAGTGTCGAATGATGTGCTGAGGTCCAACAGAACCAGCACTGTGGCTCTTCCACAAAGAACTGTAGTCATGTGGATCTATACTAGGGCTAAATAGTGTATCTGCAGACATTCAAAGTGACAGTTAGTTGAAGGAGTGTGTGTGCTTACAGGTCCAAATCCTCCTCCAAGTGAAATGTAATCTGGGTTGTTCTTCAGATCAAACAGCTCCAGCTGTTGGACTGGGGTCTGACTGGTGGAGAGGCGCCAAGGTTCTGACAGAACCTGGACCGTAGACAAGGTGGGAGAAATGCTTTGTTATTGTTTGGTGAGTCACACAAATATGAGAACTTAATTCTGGTTCATGGATATTTCCGGAATGTTGGAGCTTTTGCTTAAAAATTCAGTTTGAAGTAAAATAAGGAAAATCAACTTCCTTAAGGACTGTATTCTAACTGAAGAGGTCAAAGGTTTGACATGATGGAAGACTCCTTTTTTTAAATCGCACTACAACCACCAACCTCAAAGTATTTCATTGAGATTTTATGAAATAAACCAACAGAAAGTGATGTTAAACTAGAAGGAGGATGATGCATAATTAATGAATAATGTCATTTAACATTTAACAAATGGTTAAAACGTTCAAGAAATATTGATTGTAACAAATAAGTACCTTGTGCAAAAAAGGCGAATCTACACCTAAGTATTTGGAGACGACATAGAGGCAGAAGAGGTGTCTGTCTATCCCAGCTCCGGTCATTGCCATCCGATAAAGGTTCTGGTGTTTCTCTGAAGCCAGTCTGAAAAGACGTCTGCACTCCTCCTCCGTCTGTTCAAACATTTAGCATTTCGTAATTAAAAGGCTAAGAAAAGTTTTACAGTAGAAAGACAATTCTAATTAGTACAGAAGAAGATTAGGGCCACTGAAAAACAAGAACTGAGACTTCTTTTTTCTCATAATTGTGACTTTAATGTCTGAATTCTGAGGAAAAGAGTCAGAATTCTGATTTCAAATTTTTGAGATCAAAAACCAGAATTCTAAGAAAAAAAATCAGAATTCTATATTTTTTTTAGTAGTCCTAATCCTCTTCCATGAATTAACAGCTACTAATATAAACTTCTTAAACAGGTTGCGTGGAAGCTCTAGGAAGTGAAAATGCTTACTTGTCCACTCTCCAGAGCTCGGACAAAGGCACAGCTGTCTTTGGAGCAGGACCTCACAGTTTCCGTGCGGCCCTCTCTGAACAGACGGGTCATGGACGCCTCGTATGTCAGGCAGAAACCACCACGGTCCTGGAGACAAGAGTTGGGTGTGGTTTAAGAAAACAGTCTGAAACACAATCCGTATATGCATCTAAGTTATAGCTCCATTATATGTATCTGGGCCCACAGATGCAGAATTCAGGAGAATGTTTTTGTTGGGTTTTAGTTTTACCAGAGTCTCTAAGTTTCTCGGAGACACGTTGGCGTATATGGCGTACACTTTGCACATACGGCGCTGACAAAACATCTGCATGAGCAAATGCAGCTTTCTTGTTTCTGCTTTGAGTTACCATGACAGCTAGAAAATACAAAGTCGGATTTCAGACGTAAATAAAGCAATTCTATGAACATTGTTGTCTTCCTAATGTATTGGGCTTTTAAGTTTTCATTTATTTTCAAGCGATCCTGAATTGGTGGTTTGTAAATATTTGTCGCTACTAGTTAAAGCTAACGCCACGCAGCAAAGTTTGCAGCTTTCACTTCACTCTGGATCAGCTACTTCAGCCTAAAGATGAAGGTAAATAAAGGAGCCGTCCCTGAGTTATTTCCATGAAATCACTTCTGTATTCAGCCTGAAAGAGTGAGTGTACGGGAATGAGTGAGCAGACCAGATGCAGACAGCCGAGCAACTGATCCTCCTGTACTGTTGTAAACACAATCCTATTTGAGCCCTTCACAAGAAGCATGCAAAAGTAATAAAATGAAATAATGCAGAGACCTTAAGGAACACAGCCATATTTTTCTAAAAGCAACAACTTTTAGAGAAAATTGTTGCTTTTAGAAAAATAAAAGTTGTTGACTGAACCTGAACAGTCAGCTGAACTCGAACTCTGACAATTACCAGTGCTGCCCTACTTTTAAGCTATGGTGCTTCTTGTGCTTCCTCGTGCTTCGGAAGCAAAAAGCACAGGTCTCTGACACTAACGACAATAAACACACATAATATACTTGAAAATAAGTACAAAATAAGGTAAAAACATTGTCCATTAGAATGAATTAAAATGTTTAGGTCACAGGTGTCAAACTCCACCCCTCTAGGGCCGCTGTCCTGCAGTCTTTAGATGTGCCACAGGTACAAAACACTGAAATGAAATGGCTTAATTACCTCCTCCTTGTGTAGATCAGTTCTCCAGAGCCTTAATGACCTAATTATTCTATTCAGGTGTAGTGCAGCAGAGGCACATGTAAAGGTTGCAGGACACCGGCCCTTGAGGACTGGAGTTCGACACCCCTGGTTTAGATACTTAAATAGCACATTTTTACAAGAAAAATGTCAGAGAATATTGCCTACTATCCATCCATCCATCCATCCATCCATTTTCTTACACCAGGCATGTCCAAAGTCCGGCCCGAGGGCCAATCACGGCCCGCGGTCAGATTTCATACGGCCCGCAGCTTCGGTTTTATAATGTATTATTTATGGCCCGCCTGCACTGTGAAACAGAATAAATAAATCATAAAACTTGAAACTGTAATTCCTCCTTTCACCAAATGGTGGCAGCACCACTTTAATACTATCAGTCTCTGCCTCCGTGCAGCGAACCGCTCTCCACTCATTTCTGCCATGGCCACTGCAAAGAAAACGAGTTTACAGTGAGGGCCGCCGCTTTCAAGAGAGATGGGAATTATAACACTTCTTCACTGAAAATCAAAGGCAATTGTGCTCGTCTAATTTGTGAGACGGTTGCCTTGTTTAAGGATTTCAACGTAAAGAGACACTACCAGACTAAACATGCTAACACATACAACAAGCTAACAGGAAGTGACCGTGCTGAAAAAGTGAAGCAGCTCCAAGCTGCACTGGCATCACAACAGCGATTCTTCATGCGGACCTGTGAGTCAAAAGAAAATACCACCAAAGCAGCTACGAAGTGGCCATGTCAATAGCTAAACATGGCAAACCTTTTACTGAAGGTACATTTATCAAAGACTGTGTTATGAAAATGGTGGAGAACATTTTGCCCTGAGAAGAAGCAAGAATTTGAGAAAAATGTTTGCCTGGCAGTAACAGTGTGGCACTGAGAGTTGAGGACATAAAACTGAGTGTTTTGAACGGTAACATCTGTCATTATCAGTAGTGAAGAGCCAATCGAACATTTATGGCACTTAATTTTATTAAACTCTTGAGTAAGATTTGGTTATTACTGTTGATGTTATGAACCTGTAGATGTGATACAAACTATTACTTTCTGAAAGATATTGTAAATGACAAGAGCAAAATTCACTTGTTTTAAGATTTAATAATAACAGACAACTTTGCATTACTTATAACTCCTGTTTAAAATGTTCTTGAGGCAAAGATATTTTTAAACTCATGTAAATTTAAGGTATTTCATACAGTTTGTTCAATGTTATCTGACTCTCCAGATATGAATGAAAGGCAGAATTTGGGTTTTTAGAGTTATTCTCATCTGCCTGAGTGGCTTATATTTGGTTATTTTGTCATTTGAAAAATAAAGATAATTGTGACAATGAAAATTGTTTTATAACGGTGTGTATTTGCATGAAACTTTTGTAGTTAAAAAATGTCCGAACAAACTATTGGCCCCCGGGCATCTTCACTTTATCAAATCTGGCCCTCTTTGCAAAAAGTTTGGACACCCCTGTCTTACACCCTTGTCCCTAGCGGGGTCAGGAGGGGTGCTGGTGCCTATCTCCAGCAAACGTTTCGGGCAAGAGGCAAGGTATACCCTGGTATACTAAATTCCTGGATTTAGCTGCAGAACATGAATTTCAAATAAAGTGTTTTTGACGGTTACCCTGTAGTAGGCCAGCTGCAGGCTGATCTGGATGAACGCATCGGGACTGATCCGGCACTTCTTGATGCAACCTTTTCCAAAATCCCTGAAGGGGAAGACGTGGCAGTCCACATCGTCAGCCAAAGCCTGGGCCACCACCAGGGAGCTGCAGACCTGAGCCTGGACCTGACAGATGGAGGGAGAATGATCAAGATGGGCCTAAATGGAATCAAGTCCTCAATGCTGACAGAACTGTAAGGGAATGAAGCTGACATGTTCAATTGTGAGAGCACAGAGATGTGAGTGTAAGCTTGTGTTGCTGGAGAATTAAACAGGAGAAGAAGTATTTCTCTGCTTTTTCTATGAAAACATTAATGTCTTGTTAAAACCAAAGTAAATACATGTCAATTCTCTTCATGCACACTAAGCTTAAAGGACTTTCTTAAACTTGTTCTTGGACTTTAGAAGCAGAACCTTGGATTGAAACTGACAGGGATTTTTTTGTCAGACCGACAAAGTCTGGCACAGGATTCCATCCACTGCCAGACTTGAAGTGCTACATGTTCTTTCTACATTTTCACTGCAAAAACCCACAAAGTCTTAACAAGTAGTTTTGGTCTAGTTTCTAGTGCAAATATCTCAGTACACTTGAAATATGACAAAACTAACTTATAAATAACTTTTCGGCTAGCTTAGAATAAGCTCCCAAATCTTAAAATAAAATTAGGACTTGTTCCACTGGCAGATTATTTGACTTACAACAAGACACTTTTACCACAAGTGAAATAACCTGCCAATGGAACTAGAAAGTTTTAATCAGATTTAAGGAATTATTTATTTAAAACAAGCTTCTAAATCTTGCTGATAAGTTCCTTGTAAGTTAGTTTTGTCTAAATTCAAGTGTACTGAGATATTTTCACTAGAAACTACCCCAAAAATACTCAGTAAGATTTTGTGCTTTTGCAGTATTATCCTGGAAACCAAAAATCCAGTTGCTTAGAGATCAGTTAGTAAAATGTTTCTGTTTTGAATTTCTGAATGAGTTTGCTTTTAATCACTAAGTAGAAAGGTAAAAAAAAAATTGATACAAATCACAACCACCTGGAAAATCAAGATTGTTTTACATTCCCAATTCACTTTTCATTAATACTTATCTAAACTTATGGATAAAACCAAAGTTTGTACTTTTTAAGAGACATTTAAAAATTCTTTAAAGTCAAAAGCTGAAAATTGCACTTTAGGGAAATGTGGTAAGTCCTGTTTTTAGTTTGCCATAAGCCATGCAGAGGGCATAAGCAGCACACATGTATGATGCTTTGCATGTTTTATATCCACATCACAACTATGTGCTGCTTTGTGTTTCTGTGCCGCATAAAATCAGAATAAAATAAATAGAAATTTGTGGTATGTAACATTAGGTCTGACACAAAGAGGAGATACCTCTGGAGAGATTTCCCACACCAGCCTCTGAGGCGGCGGCAGCGACAGATCCACCTCTCCTTTACAGTGTCCTTCTTCAGTGTAGCCCAGCTGGAAGGCGTCTGTAGCCAGAGTGTACTGGGAAAGAGAAACACAAAAACAGTGACATCTAGATGAGCGAAGTAGCTTTCATCTGGAGACACAACAATTTTGACTCTGAGCATCAAACTACATCCTACATAACCAACACACTGCCGATGTGTTTATTCTAAACACAACACACAATGACAATGTTACAAATGTAGCTTCTTGTTGCCTTGTTATGTTGAAGACATTTACAGTACATAGCTGCAATCATCTTAAGCCGCTCCCATAAAGAAAAACCTTCCCAGCATGCCACAGCTGTGACAGACGTGCGTACCTCCCACAGATGGGCCACTGTCGGCGCATCAGCCCAGGAGTGCTCTGCGTTCAGGCCGCTTTTCCCGTTTTTGTAGATCACAATGGAGAAGGATTTATCGAACCACCTAACAGAGGAAATGAAAAAGTAACAGGAGAAAAATGATACAATAAGAGACGAGTCTGGATGACTAACAGTGACATGGATGACTGGAGAAATCAATACAGAATTTGCTGTAATGTATAGAACGGATCACACTATACAACAAACTGCTGTGGAATATCTGTCTTAAAATCAGATTTTTTTAGACGTTGAACTGGAACTTTTTCAACTTCAGCATAGAAAACTGCATTGTGAAATGGACTACTAGTTTTCTCAGTTTTTTCTGGTTTGTGTTATACAATAAACAAAGGTGGCATAATATAGATCAAATCTAATCATGGGGAACAAATAAAGTTAAATTAAGAACGCTGAGATTTTACATGGCTGCCCCCAAAAAACTACAGTGAACCGGTATAAACAATAAATCATTCACATTAGTAAAATTAAAACAAGATCAATAATTTCTATTTGCATGATTTATCATTTTTCTCTTTTCTCTCTTTCTAACAAAACTGGATGACTAAAGTCTCCAGTCTGGTGCTTTGGTCTCAACAAGCTCTTTCTTTGTTTACAGAGACTTCATAATTCATTTTATTTGTTGTTTCTGTTGTTTTGTTTACTTATTTTGGATATTTAAAATGCCGACGTTAAATGTTCATGAGAAATTAAGGTTTATTGATCTTTGAGAATGTGTTCTTGCATTACTATGCCATTACCATTATATTTCTGAAAAACAAGCTCAAAACAACAATATTATTGTTTATCACAACAACTTCAGAGGCATCTAACAATATTTAACAACATTTTTTCAATGTGACAGGTCTATGCCCCCCGTCTGGGTCTGGGATGTTCCAGTCTGATCAACCTGGACGTTTTTAGGACTTGAAATATTTCAGATTAACCTGATAAAATACTTTTTTAGATTTCACAGAAACCCTGTAAAGGGCTCCAGAACTCTGAGTCTTAATCTATAATCAGACATAAAGACAATAATCTGATGATTAGATTCGACTGGTCACTGCAGTACAGTGACAGCAAAGAAATTATCCAATGAAATTCAATAAAACTACAGATTTCTTGACCAAGTCATTGTAATAAAAAAAATGTCATCATTCACGGAAATGATTTGACTTAGAAAATCTGTAAGATTCACCTAAAAATGTTGAGCTGTAACCTTGATCTTGTAAGTATTATTCTGAATGTTGATAGAAATTCAAGTATCCACTTCATGAGAAATATGGACAAACCTAAGTTCATTAATGTGAACCACTATTATTATTGTTACTGGGAATGCTTTAAAAAGAACGTTGGCTCGATGGTTATTTTCCCGTTGGGTCTCACCTGTCGTAACATTTGCCATGGAGCAAAGACTTGGCGTAGCGATCCAGATTTCCTGCAGGGTCGTCTCCCTTCATGCCCTGCTCTTCATCGTCCAGCGTGATGAAGAACGCCGCCTTCTCGATGGCGTCCAGAGACTTCTTATTGAGGCCCGATCTGAAGAACTGCTGCCGCATCTGAGCCCAGGGGATCCTTGGAGTGGAGACACACACCTTATAATCACTGAGATGTTGTTTAAATTTCCGTTTCACACGCATTACACTCATAAATACAAAGGGTACAAATAGGGCTGACAAGATTAATTGTGAGGAATTGATTATTGAAATAATCGCCTACTAGTTTAGTAATTGATTAATTGTTAACTGGATTGCACAGACTTAAAATAGGTCACTTGCTAAAAGAACAACATGCTCAGAGTAATCATTAAGCCAAAACAGTGCAAAAAATATACATTTTGTCTTTAAGACAAAAATTCTGTTCAAATTCTGTAAACAAATCTTTTATTAAAAACTTTTTGATATTCAATTATTAATCTGTTAATCCAAAACTAGTCAACACATCAGCTACACCGTACTGATGATTTTCTCATGTTGATGTTAGAAGGATTTTTTTTTAGCTGAAGATTCCTCCTCTGTTACAAATAATCAAGCGTTCACTAAAGGACTGCTGTTATTAAATAATAGGCAATAAAATGTTCATTTTCTTATTTAAAATGAATTTATTTGTCGCTTTGCAACTCTTAATGCATTTCTAATATTGTATAAAGAAGCCTTAAATGAAAAAGCTGAAGAATGTGCAATTTCTTTTATCTGATTAAACAATTAATCGTAAAAATAATCGCCAACTAAAATAATTGTCTGTTGCAGCACTATGTGCAAGAATTCAATGCAGTCACAGAAGCGCAATTGAGTTCTAAAAAAAAAAAAGTTCCCAAATGCATTGTCAAAACATGAAGAAAAAACAAAAGGAAGTATTCCGTGTATTCTTTGTAACTTGATAGTGGAGTCAGTTAAACCCAGATTAATAAAACTGGGTTTAATTGTTTTAGTGGTTAAACTCAGACAGATGTTGCAGATAGCGGCTACCTCTCTCCAGCTGTCAGAGCTCCCAGTTTCTCCTCTCCAGGAAATGGTGGTGAAGAGTCGTCCAGGATTCTCTGTATCTGATATTCGATCTCTCTGGGAGACAGCAGCCGGCCCGCCCGGTACACCCACAGCCGGAAATAACGCCCCCCGTGGTACACTGCCACAAACTCGCTGTCCTGCCAATGTTGGAGCACATCTGGAAGAGATAAGAAAATGATTCAGTTCCTGGTTTTTTTCCTGATTTTGTTTGTTTGTCTGTAGAAGGGAGGGCTCAGCATGCAGTTTCTTACCAGTCTCGACTCCTGGTGTTCGCGTGGTGTTGAACATCCGCTCACACTGAGCTGCACACAGAGGGATCACGGTACCTGGAACACGACTCTGAAACGGAATCACACAAACAACCTTTATTATTTATAACTCTCTATGGTTATCTCGCTTTAAGTCTTTAAGTGACATTTCTTGAACCCCGTGATAAGAGTGAGCGCACAATAAAATCGCACATCTTAAAAGTCTCAAGTAAACTCAAACGTTGGAAGCGATCAACTGTCACACTTGTAACCACACCTGAGTACTGACAACACTCTTCGTTGTGGAAGTTGTTACTGCTAGAGGGAGACCAAAGGTAAGCTACTTTCAGTAGGAGTAAGTTTTAAAAAAGGAAGTCTCAGAAAAAAACAAAGATATCAGAAGATATTTAAAGGAAACAGTATTTTCTCCAGATGATGACTGTTCATTTAGGCTGAAACACAGAGCCAGATTTTGGAGGATGATTGTTATTTCAACCTTTATTTCATTCTTTTGAGGTTTTGGTACTTAACTTTTTGAGATTTGACGTCAATTGGGCATCACTGTTGGAGACATTTTGTTAAAAATGATGACTGACCTGGAGTTGAGTTAAATCGTATTACAGCACAGTTGCTCTGTTTTAACCTTTTGAGCTTTCAGTGTCTGTCTGTTAAAGAAAACACTGGATTTGGAAATGTTAGCATCCTTTCAGAAGTCTAACAGTTAAGATGAGGGTTTCCATTCTCTGAGAAAAAACACACTGAGGCTGCTGTGTGTTAAAGCTGGTAATGCTACCAGGGTTGAAAACGGATCTTTTTTTATGTGTTAAATGAGTAAAGTCCTGTTTTATAGCACCTCCTCTCTTACAAGCCGTGACAAATCCTAAACCTCTAATAGAAACAATGATCTCAAAATCTCATCCCTTTGATGGCAGCTTGAGGACTTAAATAAACCTTCTTATATTAAAATACACAAAAAGAAATCCGACTTGCCAAACCTCTGACATATGAAAGCTGTAGATAAATCCCACAAATAAGCCACTTCCTCACCGGTGTGAGCTCCTCTCTGTTTACTTTGCGTCGATAGAGCATGAGAGCAGTGATGGTGTTTCCGGCTCGCGCCGCCTGAACTGATGTTGGCGTCACATACAGGAAGTCCTGCAGCGAACAAGCAAGAAAGATTATGATTTATTTAATTCATTTACAATTTAAAATAAACATGTCACATGTGGATATGAACAATGGTTTTGAATGAAAAGGCATTGTATTTTGTCTTTGCTGTAACATAAGCATCTAAGCATAAACAACCACTCATATAAATAAACTTTTAAGACACAAAACAGGCAATGTAGAAAAAATAAAATAACAAAAAGAAGGTAATATATTATCTTTGTAATGATTCAACACTCCATTTTCTCAATATACTTCATCCAACCTTGACAATATGTAAAATATTACTTTTGTAAAGGGAAAAGTTTATCTCAATTTTCTTTAGACCGATTGTTCCAAAAACAGAAACATAATGTTCCATTTCTTTAGTTCTGACTTCAGCTGTTTGTTTTTTGTTTTTTTTTAATCTCTGATCCTCTCAAATTAGAATGCCATATCTTTGGAAATGTGTTGGTGATATACTGCTATTATAAACATACCTTGCAGAACGTAGTAGCTTTAAGTGGAAACAGAAACAGAGTGATAGAGGCGTTTCTTACCATGCCATAGTAATTGCTGTTGACCATTATTGGCCCTCGGCTTCTCAAGTACACGTATTCCTCCCACCAGTCGCTCACCTGAAACCCAAACAGAACAGCTGCTAATTTTCTTCTTCTTTCCAGTTCCCACAGAACAGAACAAAATAAACCAAGCAAGCTCTTTGTTTATCTTAGCAAACTACTTCCAATGCTTTTCATATATTTACTTATGATTTATTAGTAAACTTAGTAATAAAAAATAAAATAGACAGAGTTTAAATTGGTGCAAAAAAGTCTGGATCAGGACAAACAGATTGTGAGAAATGTCTCAAACTGTCACGCACACAGAGAAAAAAATTGAGCAAGAAACAGCCAGCAAATAAAACAAATTCATTAATCTTTATTTTTTATATTTAATCAGTGAAGGAATCCTCTTACATAGTTGGTGGCCCACAGAGCTTTTAGTTTTAGGTAGCGCTGCAGCCGGTGTCCAAGGGTCGACTCAAACTCATTGGCCAACGTAGTCATTTGCTGGAACTCTGAGTCCGTCAGCAGAGGGCGCACTGACTCTAAATACTAGAGACAAACAGGGAGTGACAGAAGGGAAGCAAGGAAGGGTAATCAAGAGGTGTCTGTGTGTATTAGAGCTGTTTTATTTTACCTATATCTATCCCTTAAACCTTTTCAGGTTTTTAATAGTTTCAATGTATTTGAGATTTTTAGTAGTACAGAAACAAAAAGTGAAAGGAATGTGATGAGACTTTTTTCAAAATTTTCAATATATTAAAGAATTCAAACATATAAAAAGCGTGGATTTCCTTCAGAAGTTACCTAATATGTAAATATAATGTGATTCAGATGTTCTGTGAAGGTTTGTCAGAGAACAGTAATAAACAAGCAGCTTGATGAAGACTCAACGGTGGGACGAATGCAACAAATGCAAAACCTACACAGACATGGCTGTTCATAGAAACTCACAGGAGAGCACTAATCAGAGAAGAAGAGAGAACAGATGAAGAATTATTACCCTGCTCAGAGTGTCTTGTATGGCAGGAACGGGGAGGTGAGGAAGGGAGGTTTGATAGCTGTACAGCAAAGGCTTCTTTCTTGAAAATAACCTCATCAGAGTCTGAGAAAAACAAAAAAATGATCTTTGTGTCACTTTCAGAAAGTTAACAGATGATATATTTTTTTTAAAACAGATTTTAAATGAAAATCCACTCAGATTTAGTAATAAATGACAATCACTGGTAAGCACAGGAAACAGCCTGGCTCTTACCACCCAGACTTTGGTGGTGTTGGAGACTCTCCCATGCTGCTCGAACATCCAGTGGTGGTAGGAGAGCAGCAGCTTGAGGCAGAAGCGCAGGGCGAGGATGAGGGAGAGCCACAGCAGGGTGCTGAAGACCAGAGCTGACACCATGGTTTGACCCTGACTGCTCAGAGAAACATGCAGACTGCGCAGAAAGATGGGAACAAACGTTATCACAAAGAAAACTACAAATATTAACACAATCTTCAATTAATTGTGACGAATAAAATGGGAAAAAGTATTTATCTTTACAGGTAAAATGTGTCTGTGGAGAACTAAGACTAGGAAAGGGCAACAGCACCATCTACTGGTAAAAAGAAACAGTCGACTTTCCATGTTCTAGAATCTAGAATCATACATGGTTAAAATGAACGTGGAAAAATATATTATATAAGATAATATCAGAGTAAAAAGCAACATCAGCACTGATTTTTTAAATTTAAATAGCTTAAAATAAATTAATAAATTAGGGAAGAAAGAACTTCAGAAAGATTTACTAACAAACAATACTCTTGCTAACAAACAAAAAAACACCTTCTAAAGATCTTTTAAAATTCCAGAAATTATTCATTATTATTCTGTGACTAAATTACATAGTTGGTCAAAAATCTTGTTAACATTAAAAAAACAAAATGGACTTAGACTTGACTCTGGACTTAATGAGAAAGTCTTGAAACTTATTGTGACTTACAAACAAACAGAAAAAAAACAAGTTTTAAAGTAGCAGCTTCCTTCCAAATCTATTCTGTTTTGGTTTGTTTCAAAGCAAACACATTTAAACATTTAAAACAAAGACTGTGAATATATTTTCACACAGGATCAAGTAGGCTTGAATAAATACCTTCCTGACTAAATAAGAACATTTAAAAAAAAAAATTTCTCATATGAACATTTAAAAAAAGGTTTGTATTTACCGTACTTATCTCTGTCTTAAAATATGACTGAAAATCTAAAACACAAGTACTTTTTTCTTTAATAATCTAGTATATATTTCCACATCAACAATTAATATTGTTTCCTTTCTCTTATGTCTTCATTGGTGGTTTATAAAGCCAACTCATCCCGGTTCTGTTTACCTCAGAGGAAGATGCTGCTGTATCTTTGCGATGAGCCCCATGCTGGGATCAGACTGCATATACATGGTAGCCAGGATCCCTATGGCAACAAAGAGCCACGACGACGGGCTCGCAGGATACACTCCCTTTATCACTCTGTTCTGTAACAGCAGAAGAAGAAAACAAAGTATGATTTTAAAATCAGTATTTTTCTTTGCTTTTGGACCAAATGTACATGAATATTTGTTTCTTCATTTAAAATTGATTCTTGGGAGACTAGATTTCCTCCAGATCGAGGGCTTTTAATGTTAATGTAGTCTGTAAACCATTTCAGCTTCTAGTAGTTTTTTAATGAAATACTATTTTTTTTTACAATGAATAAAAATAATAATTCATTTTTTACTGACTCACCTAATTCATATTTCTCAATCTTTTTTAGATCAGTTCTCAGATGAATAAATCCAAGTGATTTCACTCAGCTTTCTAAAGTAAAATATTATCAGAAATTAAACAGTTTCTTGTTTTTCACTATTGCTTCAGATCTGACTGAGCCTGAACTATTTTGCAGATAGAAAATGGAGAAATATTTTTAGACTGGCAAAAATGTTAGAATCACTGGCCCACAAGACTTTCAGCTGTAACTGCAGCAAAAGGTGGTTTTAATCAACTCAGGGGGCTGAAGAGAATTACATGCTACACTCTTTAGATTTTAATTTGTGAAATGAATATGTAGAAAACACCCAAACATTTTTTTACTGCACTGTTTACTGTTTGGGTCTATTTAATATATAAAATCCTATCAGAACTCCTGGAAGTTTGTGAATGTGAAGTGACAAAATGTGGAGGAGTTAAAGGAATGTCATTTGCAAGGAAGAAAACAAACACACACAACTCTCTGGGCAATTCCACTCCCTGAACCGGTGTGTGTGTGTGTGTGTGTGTGTGTGTGTGTGTGTGCATGTGTGTATGTGGTGGCAGTTGAAGAGATACTCATGTTTTCAACGAATGATTAATGGATTGCAGACCAAGGTGCAACTAAAACTGTTGAACCTTATGAAAGCTTTCCAACAGACTAGTCAGTATAAATGTGTTGCATAACAAAGTACATAACACCTGCTTTTTGTGACTTCTATATAATTATGATTGTACTCTGACGCAGTTTATTAGAGGCCTCTGGATTCTTTTTCTTCCTGGTCATAAACGACATTCCAGCATACCATCGCAACACTTGACACGCCCGCACATGTAGTAGCAAGTTGCGATTACATCTTGGCAACAAGAAAATTTTTATCTACTGAGGTATGAAAACTTACTGGAGTACAAACTCACAATAAGTTACACAGGTTTGTACTGTCTGTCAGTTTCTAATTGATTTCTAGAGATATTTGTAAATCCAGTCACCAGGGTAGTAGCGCGCAATATTTTCCGTGTATCATCATCATGTAAGAGGGCCTGTGTTGCTCTAAACTCTACAGAGTTTAGAGACATAATAAAGCTGTTTGAAATTTTATCTAAAGCAATATATTACTTTAACTCAACATTATGCAAGCAAGTCAAGACTCTTGTAAAAGGAGAGACAGTGATCAAACACTTTGATCTACTTCAGGTTGTATAGCTGGAAAACAATGTAGTAAAACTGCAAGTGAAAGAATTTTAGAAATGTAATTTGATGTGAACTGATTGAGGTTTTTGGACTGATCACTGATCTTTAAAAAGCCTTTTAAAGGGTTTTTGGTATGAAAAGTTGTTAAATACAACAACAAAGTCGTTAAATTGGCAACAGTAAGGTGACAATCGTTAACTGGGCATGTGCGGACGTGATCTGGTGGGCGGGTCTGTCTGTCATTTCTCACTGAAGAGCAAAAAGGGGACAGTGGCTGATGTTCAGAACAAAAACACAACCTCAAACTAATGTTCTCAGCATGAGTTTAGCAAGGAACACAATTAACTCTGTCCAATGCATGTTCCCTGATGGGTCAAACTAAATATATAGTCAAGGTTTGTCAAAACATCATCACTACAAAGGTGTTTTCAGCTTCTTGCAATTCTTTTAAAATGAATGTAAACCATAGGAACAGCATGAGAGAAAATTGTAGCTTATAGTGTTGATGGCATAACGTTAAAACCTTAATATGCTGTAACACTGGCATGTGTTTCAGATATGCTGCCTTAAATGAAGAACAATATGTTGCTTTTTTTTAATATCTTGTTCCAACTCCAAACGTAAAATTAGTTCATTCAGTTATCCAATGGGGTATTGATGCCAAACTGAAAGACATTTAATGAAAGGCATTCAGTGGGAATTTTGGCTCATCAGAATGATGTGGACAAGCATGAGAGGCATAATGAAGCTGATGTGACAGATGAACTTTATCTCTTCTCCATGCTGACCTTCATGCGGCTGACTCGCTTCTTCCAGGACCGGACCCCTGACAGGTAGATCTGGTTCAGGGCCTGGTAGGACAGCTGCAGGTCGATGCCTTCTGGTGTGATGGTGAACTGGAACGCTACCGCCTGATGAGCCTCCGCCATCGCTGTCACATGCAAGGAGATAAATGTAGTATGAACCTCTTCTAATACAAAATATGACCGTAAATACTTAATCCATTTAATAAAATGATTTCTTAGCAAATGTTGCTAAGACGATTATAATTTTTTTGTGGTTCTACACCTAAAAATTATTAGGTACACTTTGTATCACATTCCCAGCAATTCTCATACTATTTTACACCAATTCCCAGATTATAACGATGACATGAAGAAAAATTGACAGATTTATGATGATATTAGAGTTAAAAATGATACTTTGTGATTATTTATTTGAAGTCATATTCTGGAAACATTATATTTGTTTGCAGGCTTTTATAAATAAATAAATAAAAAACAACAACAAACAAAAATACATAATAATAACAGAAAAAAATCACAAAATTATTTAGGGGGCTTAAGAATATTTTAGGGAGACTTCAGCCCCTATAAAATCAGGGTTAACTCATATTCTGGCCACACTTTAGTGATGTTGTTAGCAGTCTTTTGTAAAACAAAAAATAATTTTAAAAAATAATTTTAAAAAACCGAACAGGGAGGTTTGAGTCCCCTTAAAATAGATCTAGTGACGTCACTATGAGCAATATGGACTTCAAGTTTTGTCACAGTATTTTCTGGTAATATCGTGATAATAATAAAAGTGATGATAAGTGGTAATTGTATGGTAGTCAACCATGACCTCACAAAGACAAGTACTGCTCTTGAGAAACATTTCCATTTATAATACACCTTATTAGGTCATAAAAAGAAGTGTGATTTGTATCACTAGACTGCACACAGTAATTACATTTAGTCATATTGTCAAATTACTTGAAAAAATATGTTTCGGAGAAAATAGTAAGACTAAGAATCCCGTCAACAAAGACAGTTTGGGGGGGATTAAACAATATTAGGAATTTATCATGACAACAATAAATCAGAATTTGTATTATACTAAGGAATTTATCACAGTAAATGATAAACGATACAATAAATGCCCACTCCTAGTTTCAGGAACTGGCTGACAATCGCAGAAAATCAATTGAAAAAGTTTTAGTCTCATGTTAGGAAGGTTTTCTGAAAGTCAGAAGGCATCACAGTGTGCAAATCAATGTGAAAACACTCGAGTTATTCAGTGTGGAAGGAATGTTGTTTTTACATGTGCAGCACCAACAGCACAGCGTATTCCGCTGCTAGCTCACTCTGGTTATTTCATGCAGTTTATTAAAAAAAATTATTAATCGCTGAAAATTCAGACAACTATTCCTGAAGTGTTTGGTGAGTAGAGGGCTAATTTGACAGTGCATCAGATCAAAATGTAAAAACTTTATACTGCATTAACTTTTTACATTTTGTCACATTACAACCACAACAATGGAAATGGCTTTTTTGGGGCCGGGATTTCCTGTGATAAACCAACACAAGCTAGTGCAAAGTGGTTGTGAAGTGGAACAAACACGATGACTGACTTTTTAAACGTTGTTCCAAATAAACAGAAGCAGATACATTTGTAATGCAGATTTTTCTTCACTGCTTCTCAATGATAACCTGATAGAAGGAATGGCCTGTTCCTTCTTCCTGTGTAGCAATGAGACTGATTGCCACCCGTCTCCCACGCATCACAGTCACTGCACTGTGGGTATGTGAATGTGGGAGGGGCACAGTGCCCAAGTTTAGTCTGGCAGATTTTAGAAGTGCTCAGCCTTTAGAGCAATGAGATGCACAATGATCTCAGGAAGACTGGATAGGGAGTTACTTTAGTCTCTTAGATGAGCCTTTCCTTCAGGAACTGAATAAACTTGTCATTGTCAAGTTTATTTATGTAGCATATTAGAAAATAACATCACTTGACTAAAGTGTTTCACAATTATGTAGAGGTAAGCTAATCCACTGTCTTCTACCGGCTCAATCAATCACATTTAACTAGAGAAGCACCGATCCGTTATTCATATCTGTATCAGTGCAAATATTGAAAAAAATTCTGTGACAATGTGTCTGATCCATAAAGGCAGATTTATTCGGTCTAATTCTATGTTTTGTGCTCTGAGCAACATCATGCTTTATTATTATTTATTTTACATTACATTTAGAATTCCTAATTGCACTTTCTGAACCATTTGAAAGAAGGTTTGCCAGAGTTAGTTTTTTTATGTTTGACAAAGTTAGTCAACCTATTGTTTTATCACTCTCAGTTTACATTGGCTGTTTTACTCCTAATTGCATTGACTGAACAAATTAAAGCTGTGTTGTTTTTACATGTGTGACCAAGATTGTGAAGTTATTGGTGTATTTAACTTCATGTTTAATAACTCTTTATTTAAAGAGTTATTAAATAACTCTTTATTTAAAGAGTTATTAAATAAAGTTGCAATTTTGTATATTTATGGCCATATTTAAAAAAACAACAACTTTCAAGTCCATTTGGCACTATTTTTTTGTATCAGATCGGTCGAAACTAAACCTCAGACATCTATATCGGTATTGGAAATGAAAAAGTGGGTCGTGCATCCCTGGATTTAACCCAAACTTTGGATTAGGTTTAGGTTGACAGCCATCTACTGGTGGGTTTGAACTAGTGAACTGAACAACACTCTATGAGTTCCCAAAGCTCATAGAACTGATATCCCAGTTCATAGAACTTGGATAACTTCTTCCCTTCTACTGTTATTTTGAACTTTTTCTTGGTCAACCACATAAAGTGCCAGTAAACTACATTAAAGTTTGTTCTAGCAGAATGTGAAAAGGCACTGCTGTTAGCTAGCATGCTAGTGCTAACACCACTACATAACCCCTCTGTTGTGAGCGCAGCTATAATTGTCCCTATTGTCTCTGGTCATGTGTCCAACATCCAGTCTGTCCACCTACACTTGAACCCTGTGCGACTTCTGTTATAAGGCCGCAACAAGAAAGAATGTTCTACACCTCTGGGCTAGAATAACTTCTCTAGAAGTCTTTTAATGTAGTGTTTGTGTGCACCAGGCCTGTAGCGATACACTAATCTCACGATACAATATGATACGCAATATTCTGCTCAGGATACAATATGAATCACTTGGATTGAATTAATTGAACTGATGGTGTAATACTGGTGTATTACCAGTATTAAATGTATTGTTTTTGTAATACATTTGCTTTGCTTAAATGTTAATTGTGTGGTTTTTGTATTTGGTTATGCAGAAAAGGAAATGTTTTTGTCTTATTCACTTATATTAGATAATGTAATTGATCTATTTCATTTCATTATTTAATTAATTGTAATTGGTTGTTTCATTACATGTAATATTTTGATGTACATGTGTAAGTGGGTAGAAAATGTCATGTGTCATTTAATTCATGTGGATTTGACATAAAACTCAAAGAAGGATTTGATGTATCGATACTTGCGGATGAAAAATCGATACTTTCTGAAGAAAAAATATCAATAAATATTGTAGAATTGCTAAAATTACACAACCCTAGTGTGCACCAATTATGGAGCAAAAAAAAACAACAACAAAAAACGTGTGGTTTTCATGCACTGTCTAATACAGGGTTTTTCCAAAGAAAATTGAACATTAAATTCCCACTCATTGAAATTTGTCAACTTCTATCATGTTGCAAACCACAATTTTCAAAATAGGAATCTGACAAGTTTAGAACAAATGGTTATACTTTGCTTTTATCAGACCAGACCTGTGTCTCCAACATGTCATATGGCAGAAATTAAACAACATTTTTAGTCATTTCTGCTAAGACTCTTAAGTTTTTTTTTTTATTATTGCTCTCCTTGAGTTAGTTGACTATGTTTTCTTTCACAGTTGTGCTTTGCTACATATATTCAAGTCTTGTCAAGTCTTCTTAATCCTGTTCGTCCACTTTGCTTTCTAACAAACCTAGGAGGAATTCACTGAACAGTGTGGAAATTACTCAGTGGCAGTCAATTTACTAGTGCTAATACTAGGTGACTTTTGAAGGTGATCTTTTTTTTGTACTAGTTGTAATTTCCGGGATCAGAGTAAACAAAGCCTAAAACTTATTTCAGATATTAATTTGTGAATTTGTTTGCAAACATCATAGAATTTTCCATTTTAAGTTTGTCTACCACATAAAAACCCAAAACATTATTGGGAAGTTTGCAGTTTAGAAAGTCATGATATGTAACAGTCCAATTTTGTTCACTGTGTTTTTTCTCCCCCTTTTTCATTGTGTTTAAAAGAAAACGTAATTGTTCTGGAAAAATACACTAATATCTCTACATAAATGATTTGAGCAGCGGAATGAAAATGGCAAAAAAAGGAACTAATTGCACCGATGCATTCTGGAGTAACTTAGCTAAATATGAATTAACCCTAAGCTCCAAATCAGTCATCCACGCGTGTTATTGTTAAAGCTATGACCCCAAACCAGTTTAACTGGCTCGAGCAAAAAAGAAGGTCCGACTAGCTTAGCGCGTTCCATACAGGAGTGATGGGAGGGAACTCGCGTGCTAGTGAGCGTCCCCACTTTGTAATGCTAAATTAATAGAGGATTTATTTAAGCTGGGCCATAAAAAGAGTAAAGTGGCTTTATTAGTATCCGAAAGGCACTTCAATAATTCACTGTCTTTCTGTCACCTCGTTGCCATGTTCTAAAGTTATTGCGCGAGTTTGTAGCTAACTCCCACCCCTTAAGTCATTTGTCTTTGCATTCAGACTGACGAAACGGACAACAAATTGCCACAAACGACACTTGCTTACCTTCAATACTTCCTTCCCTTCAGGAGCAACGGCGACACAAAGAGGCCGTTTATTTTCCGAAGCCACGCGCGCACTTTGAATACAACGGTCTGTCACGAGAGGACAGAAGATCTCCATTGTCAACTGACATCATTTGTGGCTGGACAGACATACAAAACCTGTAAACACCTCCACACAGGCGAGCTTCCATGAAATCAACGCAAAAACAATTCAGGGAGTATCTTGCGCGCCGACGGCAAAGCAAGAATCACCGTCTGTCGCGGTGATATAATTGAGTAGTAACGTCGTAAAAGTGCTATACAACACGCACAGAACCACCCAGCACCAACCGCTCGCGCAGCGACGCACAACTGACAACAACGAAAAGGAAAAAGGCCTGCAAATACACAATTAGGTAAAAAACCACGAGTGGTTTCGACGAGAGAAGACAAAACAAAGGTAAAATTACCTGCTTCGTCTTTTTTTCAGAGGATCTTGAACGATGGAAACAGATGTAGCAAAAGTCTGCTGGCGCCCCTCCTTTCACGAGCCCGTTACACGTGAGCGGCCCTTTAGAAGAATCTACAGCCAATGGCTGAGAAGCTGCTGTACGTCATTTGCTTCCTTTTTTTTGGGAGCTTCACACCCATTTTGATTCATAACCTACAGAGAAAATCCAGGCGGTAAACTAGAAGTTAAAGACGGCAGTTGTTTCGTATTTTGTATTTTAAACAAATATGTCTTATTATTATTACTATTATTATTATTTATTTTTTTATTATTATTATTTAATATCAATTTCATTACAAAATGGCTGGAGATATTTGTTGCAAGTTTACACTGTAGTACATACAGTCGCTATAAAAGGTTTTCACATTTCTGTTGAAATTAATTTATCAGGGTTTTTTTAACCTCACAAAACTTGGCATTAGTATATAAACTTTTTTCCACTTGTGTAAATACTAATTTTACATAATAAAAACAAAAGAAAGGTTATTTTTTTTGTCATTTATTAGTGCTGCAAAACTAAAATGTATGCATTTAGGAGGAAATGCCATTTTCAGTACTGCCCCAAATTGCCCTGTGTTGTCACATAAGAGTTAATTCTAGATGCAGCACCTGAGCATTATAATGGTGTTAAAAAATGGAGGGCAAGTGACATTCAGACTTTTACTGTTTTGTGGTAACTGTATTATTTACATAGTTTTATTTAACAGAGTGAATGCAAAACCTGTATTGACATGTGACATATTTTTGATCATTTGCATGATTATGATCATAACTAGCATATTATTTCTAAACAGTCCTTATCCAGGTTCCACGATTTTGAATTACAGATAATTTCAACCAATTTCAGTCACTCTGGAAATTTTAGTATTACAAAAGTTCGACAATAATGAAGTTTTAAACAGAAATGTCAGAAATGTTTCTGAAAAGTATGTTCAGAGACACAATTTTGGATTTATTTTCTGAAATAAGTAAATGAATCCTAATTCTTTTAGTTGTACTGCAAAAACAGTCTAAGAAGGGATTGTATGCGAGTCCACTGCTGTGATGAAGTATGAAATTATAGTAAAGTATGATAAAGTTGAGTCTAAATACAGCCAGCAGATTTAGGGTTAAAATTATTTTTCATTTAGTCATAAATTTTGTTTCTAAAAGAAAAGATGATCAGAATCTCTCTCAAAGAGTATTAGTTTACAAACATGTATTATTTTTCCCTCTAGATAAAATGTTTGTCAAACATTATTTATGCTTTTCTCAACAACAGTTGTTGCAAAAACCTATATATGCATCACAGTCACAACCATCTAATCATTTCTAACCTCCTTTTTTAATGTTTTCATTGGTATTCTGATGATTCATCTTTGTTGAAGAGGTCCAAGTCTTTGTCTCCACCTCAGGTTTTTAGTTATCATTTTTAGGAATACTATGTTGGTGCATGAGGCCTTGTAAGTATCATTTTAGATAGATTGTTGACATAACAACTGGCTTAACCACTCGGTTAATCACACACAATGTTTTGGGTCAGATAATTTGCGAGTTCTGGGTCAAACACACATAATATTCTGCATCAGTCACAGCTATGACATATCTCAACAGTATTCACCTCCTCCTAAAATGATCATTTTGTCTTCCTACTAACACGTCCTTCTCAAGATTTTAATCTTTACCTCCCTAAACAGAATCTTTGTCAGACTTTAGTTGGGACTGGTTGCAAAGTGGTAATATTACTTGAATTCAGATGTTGGTAAAATTCAAAGATTAGTTGAAATGTAAATCTGCTGGACCTAGCAATCATTTTGACATTAACTCCAAGTTTTGCAGACCATTAAACTACTTTTAATTTGACAAATATAACTGACTGCATGGTGGTACAGTTGTTAGCACTGTTGTTTTGTAACAAGACGATCGTAGGTTCGAATCCCAGCCTGGAGCCTGGTTCTTTGCAGTTACTCTGCTGTCCACAGCCCAAAATTCAACAATTTTGAACTTTGGGCTGATATTTTAGCAAGATATTTTAACTGGTCTCTCCCTCTTAACTGAAAATACATTTGACCCTATTGTAAAACCATCACCTGATCTCAATATTACATTGACTTAAATTAAATAGAACCTGTCTGACAACATAAAGTAAAAGATTTAAGAGAGAACCACAACATTCCTCTATCCAAATTAATTTAAGAACAGATGAGAAACAAAGTGATTCATCAGTCTGCATGAGATATTACAGTAGTGAACCTTCCTGGGACGGATCAGCCTTACCAGAATTCTCCAAAGGTGCATCAACGAGATATCAAAGACATCATAAAGCAACCCGACACAACATCTAACAGCCAAGGTCAGTATTAAAGACTAAACAAAACCAAAATTATGTAAAAGTTGTTTCAGTGGGAGTGATTCAAGGCCAAAATTAAAGACTAAACATCTTTTCAGAAACAAGACATTGTATGAACACTCAGCAGAGGTGGCGGTAGGATGGTGGGCTGGGGCTTCTTCCAGACCCGGACCATTTGATGCAATTGATACAATCAGTTGGCAATCATTTCGGTTAAACTCAACAACATTCTGGTTACGAGGCAAGATAATGAAGTGCGGACTGGCTTTGTCAAAGTCCGTGCTTAAATCTGGTGGTGACCATTGGTAGTCTATTTGGATGCCAGATGGTTTGTCAAGACCAAAGATGGCAAAACCAGCTAGAAGGTTTGGGGGCAATTACTTTTCACATAGGGTCAGGTTACTTCACCAGGTTGGCCACTAGTAACCTTCTTTAACCTCCCATGGTCTTAGCTTGAGTTCAGATGACAGACATCAGACTGTCAGATGACAGTCTGACAGTCATCTGACCACTGACCAAAAAAAAAAGCCCCAAAAATCTCCTAAAAGCACACGCGGGCTCAGTGCAACCCCACCGGACCGTGTACAGAGTAAAAACCCCACGGGAAGCTTAAATCGTAGCGATTATTCAACAAAACAAAACCCAAACTCCAACTTACATTTCCATTGTTGTTTATTGAACAGCATTTCTCACAGGCAATAATAATCATAGTCATAATAGTGCACTTTTCCTTTTGAGTAATTGTACTACAGACATTTCTCTTTGTCGTCATCATCATCATTAATTGCGTTAGCTCCTCTCTCGACCCCCCGTCACACCTGCTCCTTCTTTGACTCCCCTTTGTTCATGAATTCTTTTAGAGTGAAAAAGTATTTTTTTTGTTTTTGTCTACTGCGTGAATTGGCTTGGGGTGGGGGGCTGTGAAACGGAAGCAAGGGTGGAGGGAATTTGAAGTCGGAAAGAGGGTGGAAGGGCTGCAGATATTGTAGTTGTATTCTTTTATGACTGCAGAAGAAGAATGAGTAATAATGATGAGAAGAAGAGCTGTATGGTGACTACAGAGTCATTAAAACATAGTGAATGCTACATAGCTATGAATGGCATACAATGGAGATAGAGACAGGCACACAGTGTATACAAACGTATACAGCATCTGCATCAAAGTATATAGTATAGAAAATGTATACAAGAAGGGTGATTATATAAGAGGGTGTGTTATGTGCATTTAGGAGGAAGGTGGGGATTGAAATACAAAGAGACGGGATGGGAAGATGTACAAGATATAAGGTAAGTAAGTTCTGTCACTGATTAGCTAACTTCTATAGCTTTAGTTGGGTTTTTTCTTTCCTCTGACTTACATTCTAAGTTGGTGTTTTAAAATAGGTACGGAAATCTGTAACTTGAGACCTGTTTGACCTCTACCCTTTGGACACGGGGCTTGTGCTCCAGGGTCACCACAGGTGTCAAATGTGCATGCATTCACCAGAGGACTAAAACGCTCGTCCACCATATATCTAACATCGCTACCAAGCGCTGGTTTACTGCAAGAACTTACAGTTCCTCCCCAAAGCTGTTTTAAAACTAAATAGCTTCACCTGAGTCTATGGTGCATCCATCGTAGCAGACATTCTGAAAGGGTTTAGTTTGCCTTTAGGTTTGAAGCTATTGAAACCAGCTCTGTTGAAAAACAAGGTTGACAAAAGTCAGGAGAGAACGGGTTAAATTTAAGAGATTTTGATGACTAAGCAAAAAGTACATGAAAACATGAATGTGACAACACTGCCCTTACCAGGTCAGCTTTGAAATTAATAAAAAATGGTTATGTTTAGCATGATAACATGCTAACATGTCAATTAGCTCTAAATGCAGAGCACAGCCAGCTATTTGTGAAAATGAATTTGAGGCCCTGTACACGTGTATTTTTTCGTTTCTTACTTAAAAATAAAAAGTAACATTAAAGTGCGTTCACGCCACAGAAAATAATGTAGTAGGTATGCCAGGCCCATTGGTGGCACTGTAACACTGCCAGCTTACGGCACAAGAAACAGAACGTGGCATGTTTGTCATTTGTGAGACTGAGGCGCATGCGGGGTAAAGAGAGCTGGAGTTATGACATCATAGTTAATTCCATGTGGCTCGCATGGCCACAAAGTCATGAAATCCATCCACCCCAGAACCCGGTTTCAAAATTCATCTTTTCTGGTTTCCACAATTGCTGAATTTGTATGACGGCGTATTAGGGTGTATTGTAGATAGAAAAAAAAAGAGGATGAAAAAAACTAGTTTAGTTCAGTTTTTTTCATGCATATTTTTGACTTTTGAAATGCAGAAATGTCCAAGTTTTTTCTAGAACCTTTTCAGCTTTAGAAATTTCCTTGTGTTTTCTAGGACATTTTTGATATTATTTTTAAATTTCTGAATTTTTTTGGCAGAAATTTACCACTCCTTTTAAAAAAAAAGTTATACCTACAAGGGCCATAATACACTGCTGTAAATTCGTGTGGAGGCACTGCCTAAACGACCAAAAACTTTAGTGAACCCACCTAAAAACGTCTCCGGGTGGACGGCACCGAACAGCTGTTCTACAGAACCGATATTTTTTAACTAGAGGCGAAACCTTATGAAAGAGAATGAACGCCTGTATCTGTGGACCTCCTGCACAGTCGTGAAAATGCTCTTCTTTCTGTATGACCTACGTCAAATCCTGTTGTAGTTCCCAAGCTGTTGTACTGGATCAAAACTTTTTTTTTCACCTTGGAAACAAGACCAGAGAAAATAAAATAAATGGCTTCATCTGTGGGCAACATGCATAGCTGTGAATATGTTATTCTTTATGCCATGAGAGCTGTAGCACCTAATGAATAATCTGCGTTGGGGCTTGTTCCATGTGAACAAAATGTCTAAAATGTCCTACATGTATGCGTTTTGTTCCCCTAGGCAGAAAGACAAAGAAATTCTTTAAAGTAGTCATACAACATTCTAGTAACCTATTATCTTCATTTTGTCTGAGGCGGTGATAAAGATCAAACACAGAAAACTAGAATGAAGGCTCGGATAATTATCTACCTATCACTAAAGTTCCTTTAAGACACACAAATAAGTCCTCCTAAAATGTCAGAGTGTAGATGAACTTTTGGTTTAGCTTTGTAAAAGGTGAACATCTATGGTGACACACATAGACAACAACAAATAAATTCCAAACTTAACAGAAGATTCAAAAATGTACGTCAGAGCTTAAAGCATATTTTGGCATAAAATATCTGTGTCAAAGTAAGTTATTCTTCAGTGACAGACGTTGGTTTACTCTTAAAATTCCTGCACGGAAAAAAAAAACTACTTTCAAACAATACATAGCAAATAAAAAAATAAATAAAAGTACAAACTTCAATAAATACACGGATCAAAATCTGGTGCAGTAATTTTAAGAACTTCTCTTTTTTGACATTCAAATAATTAGTTCTAGGCTCATTAAATACAGCAATGAAAAACAACTACATACACAGAGACCGGTGCAATAAAAGGGAGGAGATGGTAATAAAAATAAAAAATAAATAAAGATACCAGGGACATTTCATTCTTCAGTTTGGCTTCATTTTTCCTACCCAGGCAGCATGAATGTAGAGTTTTTATGACGACAGACACACCTGAGTATGCTGGACCTTTCACCTCAGCTTTCTTGTAAACAGTACATTCCCGACCTTCATTCTTTTTCAGTGAGACGTAAAACATTTAGACTTTGGGAATAGAAATGGTTTCAAACAACTGTGTTGCAATTTTAATCACTTTTTGAATTTTGTTATTCATATTTCCACTTCATGACTCTCAAATGAGCCTCTTTGACTCATTATTTACTGACTCAAGAAGCCAGTAATGGACAATTATTTATTTATTAATGTTTCAGATAAGTTTTAGCTTCGGCTAATGTGGCTTTTAGCTGTTTAAGCTAGCCCAGAATTGTGTTTTCCCCTTTATTGGAGACTAGTTATCTTAATGTAAGCAAATACGTGAAGAACATTGATCGCAGTGGATCTTTGGTTAAACTTATGTTAAAAACACAAAAATGTCAGACAGGTTTCACATGATGTCGCCATCAATTCAATGACACTGCAATGTAGCAAAAGCCGGTAAATTAGCTGCTTTAGCCTTGCAAAGACGGGACGTCCACAGACATCTTATAAATAGTAATTTCAGGTCCGTTAGGTATTTTTGTAAACAAAGTGGACATACGTCAAGTCCAAATTGACCAAAACATGAGGCTTGGTTAGCAAACATTCCATCCTTACAACACTAAAGATGCTTTTCAGTCTTTTCTTTGCATTGTAATATTGAAAGAAAAAGTCGTTTTATTTGAGTCTAAATATGAGGAAACAAAGCAGTTTTCTGTGAAGTACCAAACCTTGTCACATTTTGTGTTGCTTTTCTTGTGCTTTGTTTGGACTAGTGATGGTGCATTGGGCTCAAGGATGTGGTATTTACATTGTTCTGCTGTATCGCGATGGGGTACGTTTCTTTTGTAATTATTACTTTTTGCATATGTGTATGATCCAACTGAGCTCTGGGGTACATTTGGACCAACATTCAAATATTTATCTAATCAGAAAGGCCAAACCTAAAGTTTCCTTCCTGTTTTATGACTGTCAGTGGAGTACATTTTCACCAGAGAGGACATTCTAGAGTGAGATTGAGTAATGTTGGTATTTGACTGATGTTGCAACGTCCTTACCACTACTGCATTGATTCTGTAGATAAAATTTCAGAATTTCTTTTTTCATTTTGACACTAATGAGAAAATCTACTCTAGTGGATTGGCGGAGGTTCTGAGATTTACGACTCCTGATGTCAGAGGGTTAACTGGAGAAGGAAAACGTATAAAGAAATTTAGGAATGGATACGATGTGTGGTTGTTTTCAAACAGAAACAAGAAACCCGCAAGGTGTGGAAGAAAATCTATTATTATCTTTACAGAGAGTACAGTCCAGTCCTTGGACCTGGCAATTGTAAACTTATTTGATGACATCAGACCTCCTTTTTCTGAGGCAAAATCAAGAAATGTAGAGGAACAGTGGAATGTACTCCAAACTATTAACAAGCTGACATACCTGTTAATAGGTGCCAGATGTTGGCTGATGTAATTCAACGCAGATGTGAGGCAATTTTCAGATTTAATAGTTATACATGTAAATATTTGGTAGGCCCTTTACAGAAAAGCTGAATCTTCCAGCATTTTCTTTCAGTTATTTTTTTTAATCCCCCATTTTTCTCACCTTGTTGTGTAAACAAACGTCATACATTTTTCTCCCAGTTTGGCATGGAATGGGCAGTATTCGCAATTCTTTTGCATGTGCAGAAATAGAAGCTACAATCAGATTTTCCTCGCTCTCTCAAAGATACTGCTGTTATTTGGAACACGGCTTTATGCTTTACTGTTCTGCCAGGAACAATTTCAAATATAAAAAGAAGTAAATTATGTAGAGACAAGAGGGGCCAACGAGCATCTAGGCAAAAGGAAAGTGGATTTGTTTAAACAGAATACGAGCAGCAAGCAGCTACTGAGATAACTGAAATATATCACTGTCATTATGAGTCAGATGTACAACTTTCTTTGTTTGGTCAGATTCAGAGAAGAGAATCTCTGAATCTTTTCCACTAATAGGAAGAAAAAGATTGTGGTTTATGTTCAAGATAAGCCATTTCTGAAAGTGTGCTAATGCTAAGCTAATGCTAACCACGGTGGGGTAAAACTTGACGACTTGTTGAATTGTCTAAAGGTTTACAGGTCTATCAATTATGCACTTGGTACTTCCTGTATGATGAGAAAGGGATTTTAAAATTAGCGTACCGCACCAGGGTCTGGTTGAACGACCAAATATGAAGTGGAACCAGCTCATATTAGCATTAGCATGTGTTTTAGATTAGAAGTGGTTCTAAGGCTCAGAGAGACCAACTTAAAAAAGAAACAACTAAAATTTCTAAAACAGCAAATGCATCGGGAGAAACTAGTAAATAAAAAACAACAAAATGTTCCATTTATATGGATTACGTATGGTGTAAAAGAAATGCTCTAAAAGTCATTCACATAAAAATTGCTTTTCATTTCTAAATAAGCCAAAGAGAAGGTTTTTGGCTTCTTGGTTTGTTATTTTTTGTGTGTCCACTGCATTTAAATTAACAGGCAGCTCCTTCTATGTTTAGCCTCCTAATCTTTTCCTCCAGCATGCTTTTAGACTAGTAGGGGACCCTCCTCGCAGCGTGACTAGTTTCCTTGAAATGTGGCTGAATTCTCACCGTTGTCCACATTTGTCTTCTCTTGTAAAGGCAATATGGTATCATAGCTTCATATCGTTGTATGTCAGAAATAACTGTGGAGTTGGGGTGGGGCTCCATATGTTCGAGGAAAAGTTGTGTCACTCCGACGCACGGTGTCCACGTTACCGTGAATCCGTTCTCTGGCGATATTTGCTCCTCTGCTCTATTCCCGTTTGATTGTGAAAACGTACCGTTAGGGTTTGCTGAGCCTTTAGGAACACAAATCACTTCAAACAATCACAAAGCTCATCTGATTCTTGGCCGGCTTTCCTTCGGCTTGGAGAAAACTCATTTGTTCGCCCGTAGAAAGGTGAGGGGAGGAAGTGATGTGGACGATAAATCTGGATGGGCAGGAAGTGATGAAAGGGAATGCTTCGACGCACTCAAGTCGTTGGCCAGTGTCACAGTGAGCCAACCTGACTGATTGACCTGGAGGTTTCCTGCAAAGTCTGAAGCAACTGTTGGTTGTGATAGTTTGTTGGAAATGTCCTGTGCTTTGTCGATCTGCTGTGGGAGGTGAACGACTCGTTTCCCTGGTTGTGAGCTTTCTCTGTTCTACATTCCCACTCCCTTCTGTACGCCTTCCTACTACAGACAGACACTTTGGGGGAATTCTCTGGATCTCTAGACGATTTTTGACTAAAGTCCTTCTCGCCTCCCGTTCCTTTAAATGGGATTAAAGGTCAGAAGCCCGGAAGGAAGTAAGGAAAAGGCTAAGGGAAGAAAGCAGGAAGGACTGAGTGGAGGAAGAGAGGCAAGCCAAGCGGTCAACCCTCTCTTCTCGTTTGCAACATTCTTTTCACGGGTGAGACTGCGTCCCGTTGGACGATGAAAGGAGTCTGGTCTTGTCTCTCCCCGACTCTCGCCGTTGTAAGGCCGTCCCGCCGCTGTTGCTGCTGCTGCCACCGCCGCTCACCCCGTCCACCGTGGGCTCCCTCTCCACTCGATCTGATCCGCTTTCGAAATTCCGGGAGTTCTGATGGGAAGGAGCGCTGGGCGGACGGGAGAGCTGACCGTTCTTCTCATCTGAGAGGCAAGGAACACAATTCCAGAGAGGAGCTGTTATTCAAATCGCTTTACAAACAGGTGGCTTGTAGAGTGTTCTTAAATTTTTGAAGTTTATTTGTGTTCAATCCCCTTCATTCTAGATATCTTGCCTTTATGGAAGAGTTGCTCCTATTGACGGTACTTAACATGGCCAAATGCCATAACAGGTTCAGGGCGTATGAATACTTTTACGAGGCTTTGTATATGAATGTTTGGAACTCACCTGCCAGAGCCTGAACAGATGGCTGATCGTGAGTGCTGAGAAGCTGAGCTTGAATAGTTTCTACGACTCTTTTAAACCTGCGACTGGGACCTAAAGGGGAAAGAAGAATCAAGAGTCGGTTATGAGCAGTGGTGGAGAAAGTACTCAAAAAATGTACTTAAGTAAAAGTACAAATACACAGGCAAAAATGTACTCAAGTAAAAGTCAAAGTACCACATTAACATTTTACTTAAGTAAAAGTAAAAAAGTACTGGCTTTTAAAAATACTTAAGTATTAAAAGTAAAAGTACTTGCTGAATACATAACCTAATCGCTAATATCATTAAGTGTGCCGATAGTATTTAATTTGAATACATCATAAATGTGCCATTTTAATAAACAATGTCACAGATTAAACATGTTCTTATTGTGTTTATTCTCTGTAAGAGTTTAGACTTAGATATGTGATTCTATGCATCATAATTTCAGGGATGGAAACATCTTATTTCCTGTCCTAACGTAGCATGAACTTCATTAGTGACATTTATTTAGAAAGAAATCCAACTGAAAGGGGATGGAACGAAGGTGTGGGGGGGAAGACATCGAGGAGCCACGTAGCAGAGTTGTAGTCAAGACCACTGAACACGAGACCAAGACCAGCGCCCTGCGCTACATGACACAATAAAATGAAGTGCACCTATCAAAATTGGTTCTCAGATTGATCTGAAAGATCCACATTTCCATAAAAACACCTAGATATAAATACTTAGAGCTGAAATATATTTAACCAGTATCAATTACAACTCATTTCATTCTGTTTTGCTTTCATCGCTGTGCTACAATCCGCAGAGGTCGCCTGCCATCCCTATAAAAATAACGCCCTGGGCGGTTGCCCATATTGCCCATGTCAGAAACCACAACTGTCTGCACCATTAAACCATGAAACATAGCAATTAACTGTAATTGCTATGCTACAATTACAGTTGTAATTGTAACATTACAACAACACTATGAACACTGTCCAACGGCGCAACAAGCAGAAGGAGCACCATGACTGTTCTCATCCTCCCTCCCACTGCATGTTTGCCACCATGACAGGAGACAAAATCAACCAATGAGCATGCTCTGTGTTCATACGTTCAACTTTTACTTATTCGGCAATTAAATAAATGTGTGTGTGTGTGTCTATATATATATATATATATATATATAGCTATATATATAGCTATACATAGCTATTGCAGTGTATACAAGAACAAAGAACGGCTCTCAGTGAGGCTTCAGTCCCATCAACCTTAGTAAAGATCCGTCCAGAAGAATCGGATCGTTCCTGAATCCACACAATAATTCAGCGCATGAGTGACAACTTTTTTTCATCGCAGATGCAACATGTGTCTCAGTACAGCTAGCTTTGCTAGCATCACGTCCACAGATCTTACCTTTCTTTAAGCTTTCCTTCCAAGTGACGCTAAAAGTTGGACAAAGTCCCACCGTCTGTGAAAGCGAAGCGCTGCTGGTTTTACATGTCGTCATATCTTATGATTTATGCAGCTATTATCGATTAGTTAGACATCTTCTCCCGCTCAGAGGAAACCACTGCGCATGTCTGGAGCTCCGCGTGCTAGTAAAGGGGGAGGCGATGTGTGACAACAGACACTAAGTCACGTTATTGCTTGGATTTTACGGCGCCACCTTAAAGTCCCTGAACTTCATATTTTAACGGACAAAAAGAGAGCAGTGCGACTTGGATGTAACGAGTAACGCGACACTTTTGTAGAAATGTAGTGAAGTAGAAAGTACAGATACTTACTGTAAAATGTAGTGGAGTAAAAGTAGAAAGTACCCATTATTAAATCTACTTAAGTAAAGTACAGATACATGAAAATTGTACTTAAGTACAGTAACGAAGTACTTGTACTTCGTTACTTCCCACCACTGGTTATGAGGCAGTTTTCCCCAACATCTCCACACTTTACTGTCCTTACTCATAATGTGACGTCAGCAACTTTACCTCAAATCTGGAACAAACTTCCAGAAAACTGCAAAACAGCTGAAACACCGAGTTCCATTAAATCAAGACTAAAACCCCACCTGCTTAGAGTTTCTTTTGGACCATAATAAATGGAACATTGACCAACACATTGGATGAGTAATGATGATTTCAACAAAGGCCCTTCACAAAATGCATATTTTTATATTTTCATGATGTAAAGCACTTTGAACTGCCTTGGTGCTGAAACATGTTCTACAAAAATCCTTGATTGATTTACAAGGAAGCCAATTGTAAAACCAAATGAAAGTCTCATTTAAGCATTTCAAAAGCCGGGTAAAAACTAGCTTTACAAAGTACTGACAGTACGCTCTAGTATGTAGGAGTCTTTACTGGAAATGACTTGCGCTGTAAACTTAAACATTTCTCTTACTCCGGTTTTTAATTGTTCAGAATTTGGAAGCGTGACCAAAAAAGACTGAACGGCTTCCTTCACTTCCTCTGCTGCCATCGCTAGACTGCAATTCTAAAACAGAGCAGAAAATCAACGTCATTTTTCACAACTTCTTCTGTTCACTGAAATTCTGCTGCAGGAATCCAGCTCGGTGGGAGAAATCCCAGACAGAGCAGTGAAGGGGGAATTCTCAAGAAATCTCCTGTTACAGCCTCCTAATACACTAAGATCCATAAAGCTTCTTGAATGGCATAATATTTGTGGTCTTTTCTGTTTACTCCAGTTTGTCACCATTTCTTCCTTACTGCTGTGATGAAAGTAAATGCCAACAGCTTTTTGCATATTTTAAAGCACGACAGAAACACTAAAAATCTAGTGAAAGTGGCTGCAAGAGCCAACAGATCCATTAGATCCAGGATATTAGCAGCGGCCACTGCATCACCAGCTTGGAATATGGACGGTCTGATTACAGATGTTTACAGATGATAACAGGGAGGGGTGATCCTCTTTCATGATAAATAAAAAAAGCCTTTCATGTCACCCAGCTCTGTGAAAAATACACTCCAAAAGAAGAAAGTGCCATATATGTTTGTGGAGTATTCATTACATCTTTAACTTTTTACATTAATAATAAGGGCAAAGGGCACCAAAACAAAGAAGGTGTGTATACTATGTTCATCAACCCTTTTTCAAACAAAAAAAAGAGAAAAAAAACATTTACAGTCAATTATCCTTTTAGACAAACTGCCTTATTTTGGTAGATTTGACATGATCTGTCATATAAAATCACATTAAAATATTGTAAAATCTGGGGCGTGCCGTGGTGGCGTAGTGGTTAGCGCGACCCGTATTTGGAGGCCTTGAGTCCTCGACGCGGCTGTCGCGGGTTCGACTCCCGGACCCGACGACATTTGCCGCATGTCTTCAACCCCTCTCCTTATTTTGTTATTTTGTACATTAGCAGCTAGTTAGCATAATGCTAGCTCTAGTTTATTGCACAGTAGGGCTTAATGCTGATGTTTGGATAGTTTGACAACTATGTGTTTTATAATTTGTTAGTTAAATCAAGCACAATTGGTGACGATATGCTCATATGGTTTACGTCAAGGATCTAAATCTGTGATTTAAGTTAGTTAGATTTGAATATCATACAATACTATGCACAGTTTCCTGTTTACTTTGTTTACAAATTAGCCGGCATCACTTACAACTTTAACAGATACTGACTGCTTTTACTTCAAAAGAAAGATTCTGAAAACAGGAGTTTTTCAGGCTAAAACTTTCAAAAGCACAATTTATTTTGACTTGTCCCATTAGCTGTTCACTAGTAGATGAAGTGGCCGGGTCATATGTTGATACCAGATGTGGACAGGGCCTCTATCATTCAACCGCTCACCTGCTAATAGCGTGAAGGTGACACTGTAGATGCCCATCTCTCTTCGTCCTTCCCTCTCCGCTCGTTCCCTCTCTCGTTCTCTCTCTCCCTCAGAGAAAGCGATGTCCACCTGCAAAAACGGGAGCAAAAAAACTGGACTTTAAACTCTACTTTTTGAACCTTTTGAAACCCTGTTTGGCCTATTTTCTGCTGATGTTGGCTGGATAAAAAAAAATGTCAAGGCACAAAAAAGGAAATATGACCTGGAACTTGACAGGTTTCTGGAAGACAGAGGGGCCGCCCGAGGACTTGTATTCCGCCCGGAAACTATTCTGAGACACCACACTGTGGCTGAGGGAGGGGATCTGTGGAGACGACAGAGGAGATGGAGTCTGTTAAGACTGAAAAGACAAAGGAGACGATAACGATGTGTGAAGCCGGTTGAAGGCTGATGGCACTCACTGAGAGGAAGGCGTGGACGATGTCCGCCTTGATGGAACTGAGCGGCTTGTCTCTGATCAGAACAAAGATCTGCTCCTCCTTCTCCAGACTGATGAAGTTACCAAACCACGACCGCTTAGCCAGCCTAGAAGCAATTTTAAAAAATTACAACAATTTTGAACCAATTTAAAATCACTTTTACTGTGCGTCAGACGTTAGACGGGCTGTCGCCCAAGGCTTCAATTTTTTGTGTTCAATGAGTTTTTTCTCATTTTTCTCTTTTTTTATGTAGGCATGTTTTGCATTGTATTTTATGTAAACCATGTCAGGTGAATTTCACAATATTTTGAAATAGAGATGAAAAATGTCTGTCAACTGCCTTCCGACAAAATTTTCATCTCCCTTCAGTGCTCCTTCAAGGATTTCTCCCATTGTCTTGGATTTCTCCAGTTGATTTTTAAATTGGGTCGATCAGTGGACAGAAGGAGAAGTTGTGAACGATTTTGAGTTTCTGCGCTGTTTTAGAATCGGATTCTGCCTGTAGTTTTAGCAATGGCAATGGAGGAAGTGAACAAAGTCGTTCAGTTCACATTGGTCACATCTCCAAATACTGTATTAACATAAACAGCCGCCTCGTTGGGCTCGGCACGTCTCTCTTTGCAGTGGAGGATGGTTGTTTACAGCACAGGCAATTTCAGGTAAGCTTTATAGCATCGAGCTGGTGCATTAAATGTGAGCGACTGGATAAAATTTTAAATGTCAACAGAGCCCACGCCTCCAGGAAGTAATCTTTTTTCAATAGCCGTGAGCCCAGACCATTAGAACGGAGTGCGAAGTACAAGGAGCTGGTTTTTACCAGGCTACCAACAAACATGAAAATAAATAAAAATTACATGTGTGTACTTACTCTGGACTGGACTCTGGAGTCAGACTGGACATGTCCTCTGATGTCGGGACTAAAACAAACACAGACAGAGAGATGGGATGAAAGATGGTGGGAAAGATAAGTCCAGTGATTCTTGATGACAGACTCTAATTTAATTGTTCTAATTACAGCTCATCACAGCAGCAGGATTACTCAACACAGCTGAAGGCTGAAGCACACGCTCCTTTGGTAGGAAGAGATGCTACCAGAGACTCTTTCCATCGTTTTGCTATTACGAAGCTCATTGTGATGGAATTTAAAGTGGCGCCAGCCCTCAGGTGAAGCACTAATTTAAAGAATACTACAAGTTCTTTTTCTTTTTCCCCCCAGCCAAAGTCAAAGTCTACTTTATTGTCATCATATGTCCTAGATGTACAAGTAATCAACATGACGTTTCTGGCCATTCCTCCAGTGAAACTAAAAATGTAAAGACATCATATACCAATAAATAAGAATAAATAGTAATAGAAAATAACACAACAATAAGACTTTGAACTATTCAAAGCAACTAGACAAAGCAACATTACAATAATAAAATAGCCTCCAAAAATTCCAAAGTAAATAAGAGTATGACAATAAAAAAAAAAAAAAAAAAAAACCATCTTCTTTAAATCTCTGCTCACCTTGCAGTTTGCGCCGATGGAACCGCGGTGAGCCCAGCAGATTGTTTTTGAACGAGTTGAGCCTCGTCCTCCAGTGGGTGGAGCTCGAGGCGGCCAAGTTGCCGCTACCTCCAGGACTGGAGGGCGGGGTCAGCGAGGCCCCGCCCGCCCCGTCCACTCTGGAGGAAGAGGACGAGGAGGAGGAGGAGGGAGGAGTGGTGGAGGAAGGGTGATGGATTTGGTGCACGGGCGTGCCGAGCGGGGTGGGCAGGGGCGAGCCCTGCGGCGTGACCTGCGACACAGGGGAAGGGGTGGCAGAAGAGTTAGAGGACGAGTGGACGTTCTTGGACCTGAAGACGGACGGAGAGGGGAAGTTGAAGAACCGCGGGATTGGGGAGAGGACGGGGGAGGGGGAGGGGGAAGGAGAGCGTGGAGTCTGGAGAGGGAGTGACTTCATGGAGTGGAGCTGGGGCCGGTCAGCGGGACCCTTCGAGGGCAAGGTCTGGGTTTTTGGGTCGGGCATCGGGCGGGCGGGTCGAGGAGTGGTGCCACTTCCTGCTTTGGGGTCTTTGGAGGAGGAAGTGGAGGTGGAGGTGGCCTCTGATTGGCTAAAGGTGAAGACCGGGCTCTGATGGGCAGACAGAGAAAGATGCAAAAAAAAAAAAAAACGAGGGAAAGGGATGTGGGCAGATGAGACAGGAAGCAATGGTCATGAAATATGATTCATGGACAGAAAATATCAACAAGATATGTGACAGCGTTTTTTTTTCTTGCCTATTTTGAGAAATGGAGAGCATGATGTGTTTGAAATGAAGATGTGATAGGAAGGCGGAAGAACATGGCTAGCACAAACAGAATGAGCAAGCGTTGCTAAGGCAAAGGTCACATCACAATAAATTAATTCTGGTAAACAAAACTGATAGTTATATGCCAAAGTTGTTGATAATACATAAGGAAGGAAAGACTTGGTTCTTTCAAAGTCAAGTTCTGATGTGCTGCTATCTGATGTGCTGCTATCCCAGACAGAAAAGTCTGGGATAAAGTGTTTTGAAGGACTCAAGATGTGGATGGTAGCTGTTAAATTGTCCTGCCACTAATCTCCACACGGCATTGGTTTCAGAAAGGTTTTCATCCAAACCAACCCTCTGAGCGTTCTTTCAAACATGCCAAACCCATAGGGGGCAGTGTAGTGCAAAGCTAAAACCCATGTCAGCCAATCAGATTGCTACAACATAACCACGACTTCCTGTTAGGAATCAAAAATGGCTCCCACAGGTTGATTTGTGTGTACGGATATACAAGTTGAATTACTTTTAAATGCCGTATTCCAATATAAAGTTATTAAAACACCATTGGGAATCGTGTCAAATCAGTATGTGGTTATATTGCCGCATTATTTGTTGTAGATTGTAATACGCGGGACACTACATTTCTCCAAACACAATTATGGCATTTTCTCTAATTTTTTAGAAATAATTGTTTTTAGTGACAGTAAATAAAGTTCTATTTCAAGATAGAACAACAGAGCAGAGTAATGTCAAGTCCTTACCCTGGGACTGCTGAGAGGACTGGAGGACAGACCCGTGGACGCACCGCTGACCGAACGAGACCTTTGGAGGAGTAACGCAAAGAGTCAGTGAGGTCAAGCAATCCAGACATGCTCTGTTGGCTGGAACGCTTCTGAAACAGTGGCAGTAAATCTGTTTGTACCTCTGACTGTGAGCGTTCGTGTCCAGGGCCCTGCGAGGTGGGGTGGGAGACCCCTGTTCTGTGACGCTGAGGACCTCCAAGCTCTTTCTCTCTGGACGACACCGACCGTGACGCGTCAACATCGGGGAATCCACACGCTTCCTGGGTGGGTCTTGGACAACAATACCAACAACACAGAAACAGAATTTGAACTTTCTGCTTAGGTACATCTAATCAAGGTAGAAAGGCACCAAGCAAATCATCTAGATTCAGCTGATTTTCAGCTTCAGGAGCTTTAGGTAGTCAGTGGCCGCTCAGACAACATACCTTGTGAAAGCACAACTTCCACACACTAACACACATTGGTGTGGAAGTTGATACTGAAGGAAGACCACTCAAAGTTAGAAAGTGTGTATATTCTGTTTTCAAATTTAAGATGAAGAGATTAACAATTAGCAAAACACTGCTGCTGTTTTGGGGAAAATCTCTAGCCCAGTGCTGCTTTAGCCATTCTCAAAATCATTTTCTTTTCACTAGTTTCATTATTGCCACCTACTGGTGCAGCATGTGTATTACAAAATCTTTGTCACGAATTTCCCAGATAGTTGACGTGATTCTGTCAACGTCTTTTGATGAGAATTTTGAAGTACTGCAAGAATCTAGAATTTTGAAATACGCAAATTTCTAATGCAGTAAAAAAAAACAACAAAAAAAAAACGCTCTCTTGAGTTAATTGTTTTTGGAAATTACCAAAAATGGAAATACAATTGAAGAATAAGTCCTGAGGTAGAGAACTTAACTTCAGCAAACTTACAAACTGAGTCTCTCAGTTGTTTGTAAATGTGTGGTCCCTGCTAGTTTATTTTGTTTGTTACGGTGATAAATAGCGTCTACATCAGACAAAATGACATTTCACGTAGCCTGGTTGATTCGCTCCAAACTAGTAGATGGAAACACACCCAATATGGATTCTCCCTCCCCCTTTTTTGCAACATTTTAAAAGTTTCACAAGTCATGGGACAGCAGAATAGAGACGTGTCTATTGTAGGCACAGATAAAGAAAAAGAAATTTAATTTATAAAAGTATCTGGACATTGGGAACTTCTTTATGAGCAGTAGACTGCAGCAATAGGACTTCATCCTATTGTTTCATTTCTTCTCAACATATCAAAAACAGCCGTCGATATCAGAAAGTTTATTTTAGTTTTTCCTCTTCCTTTTTTTTAGTAATTTAATTTCAACCCACTTTCAGTATGTTTTGTCAAACAAGCAAAAGAATGTATTGACCTGGGCCCAAACTCAGAAATCAACAGAAAGAATAATCTTTTAAACAAAGTTGCTTTATCCGTTTAAACCTTGTGCAATCTGTTCTGGAACATCCTTCCAGTCTTCTAAAGTGTGGCATTTAATCTAAGAGTTTGCATTCTGTCAATTATAAGTGCTTTTGAGTGAAATAAATCTACCAACGTTGGCTTTGGTAGGACAATGCTGTACAACATTGGAGGAAATGAACCTGTTGCATTTCTAAATCAGAGTATAGGAACGCTAACAGGCTCTGACAGTTTTGCACGTTTCCCTCATGAGACCAGAAGGAGATGAAAGACAAACTTCTCTTACCAAGGTCGTTTCTGGGCGGCAGGTCCTCGTCTTCGCAGCTCGGGTATCGCTCTTTTCTATCCAGGAGGAGGTAGTAGATCATTTTCTCCTGGTTCTCCCTGCAGACCAGAGAACAGTGAGACAAAGGCAACAAGCTGGCAAAAACAAGAAGAAACACGAAAAGGAGAGCTCTCCAGTCAGATAAAACATGGACTGGTTGGCAGGCATTTCTATAAAGATTCTATATCCAACCAATAACTTGGGGTTTCTACTCCATCATGTTACAGTTGTGCTCTCATAGCTGCAGCAGGTAACATTTATAAAAATGTTTCTTCTTTTTTTTTTTTTTTTTTTACATATTTGTTAAAACTGTCATTATGTTCTGACAGAATATGAGACAGATAATGTGTAAATAAACTGAGATCCTCTGTGTGTTCCTACTGCATGACCAGCCTTAGCATTTCCAACAGGCTCCGCTGTTGGAAATGCGGAGCCTGCTGTGGGGGAACCAGAACCAGAACCAAACAAGGAGAAGCAGCTTTCAGCATCTATGCACCACAAATTTGGAACAAACTTTCAGAAAACTGTAAAACAGCTGAAACACTGACTTCCTTTAAATCTTGACTAAAAACCCACCTGTTTAGGATTGTATTTGAAATGTAATCAATTACAAATTTATTGATGGAACCTGACTTAATGTCGTGTTTTGATTGTTGATTCTATGTTGCTTTGTGTTTCTGTGTTTGATATGATGTAAAGCACTTTGAAATGCCTTGCTGCTGAAATGTGCTATACAAATAAAATTTGATTGATTGATTGATTTTAAGTTAATCTTATTTCATTTCAGGTGTACTAAGATATTTGCACCAGAAACTAGACCAGAAAAGTTTCAGTTGGTTGAAGAGACGTCAGTGAAATGTTCACAGCCTGGAAATAGTTTTAGAAAGTAATCCTCCTTTAAACTGTCTCCTTGCAAATCCACGTCACACAGAGATTTTTACTGGTACAAAATACATTGATATAACAGCCGTGAATAACTTTGTGTTGCTCCGTCTCATATGCATATCACAGGTTAGAATGCAAGAAAATCTGAAAAAGTTGTGGAGGTGTGAGCAGAGCTGCAGCTTTTCAAAAGGAAGTGAGTGAAAATTCACAAACAGAGGAAAAAGAGGGACATGGACAGATGGACAGAGAGGGAGACACTAGCAGTGTTGTTACTGTCCACTCAGGCGGGTAATGAAGCACAAAACTGCCCGGCTGCATCGAAACAAATGGGATAACGAGTAAACAGAGAGAGCGACAAAGAAAGAACAGAACCCATGAATGCACAGTCAGGAGGCAACCGACAAAAAGACGACTCGAGTCAAGGCTTTAGAGGATTCTCTCTCGCCTCATAACTCCTGCTGCTGCGCATTGTCAGTAAGTCGGAGAGGAAAAAGAAGCCGAACGGGTCGCATGTACTCACTCCTCACTTGTAAGGTCCTGTGTGAGCTTCACTCGGTCTCTGAAGCAGCCTAAAGAGTACATGCTTTCCAGGACGTCTGGGTCCAGGTCCGACAGGGACAGGATCCTCTTCACACACACCCGGCGAGGCGGCGGCTGCTCCGGGCAAGGCTCGTTCCGGCCGCCCCTGGCAGGAAACACGCACCAGCTTTAGAACAGAGTACCGGCAGACACCTTGATTAAGGTCGGAGCTGACGGTAAGAGCAAAGAGGAGGAAGGAAAGCTGGAGAGAGGTTACGTACCACCTGTGATCAAAACCCAGAAAATGGTAGAAGCCATTTTAGCCACCACCAGAAGTTCAGGATGATGTCATTGTCAGCTACTCATCTCTTCACACTTTGAAGCGTCCTATTCTAAATCCACTCTCTTAAGTTCCACTTTATTATCATTATCTGAGTGAGGTTGCTCCCCTCAACCCCCCAAACCTTCTTCAAATCAGACAAAATTGCTGTCGAACGTTTGTGCAGCAAAAAGTTTGTTTGTGCCGAAATCGTTTAAAAGATATTAAGAAATGTTTCCAGAGGTCATGAAAGGTCAACCAGTCCCCGCCTCCACCATCTTCAAATCAGATGAAAGTGGTATCAATCAACTCGACTATGTTTGTGCAGCAAAACTTTTTGCTTGTGTTGCTTTGACTTTGAAGATATTAATGAAAGTTTAAACGCAATTTTGATTTAATAAAAGTGAGGACGGGGACTGGTTGACCTTCTGACCTTTTTTTGGCCCAAAACAAAACTCATTTTCATTTTGGGCCAAATCGAGGTCATAAAGGATCTTAAAGGGCCGGTTCTGCCAGAAGGTATTGATAAAACTCATTCACAAACTGTTCAAATATCAATGAATTCTTACAATTAAATAATATAGCACATCTTTTCAGTCCCTCCAGGATTTCACAATTATTTTGTGATTTTTTGCAATAAAAAAAGTGTTTGCGGTGCTAATTTGGAAATATTTGCAACATCTGCACTTGTTAATGGCTGTAAATGCAACTTTTATTACTTGCTGTACAGATCATGGACTATAATCTGACATCCATTAAGGCTGAGGCAGCTGTTTAGTACAGGTAAGAAAGTTCCAATAAATGTCCAATTATACATTAGTGCAAAAACATTGCAAGGATTTGTTGATTTTCAGTGAATTTTTAGAATAATTTGCATGAAACTGGAGGGAGCGATTGATATAATTTGGCAATAAACCAATAAAAACTGAATTGATTTGATCGATAACATAATACTTAAGCACACTTAGCGTAGAATTTAGAGGGCCACATAAAAAGTTATGGTGGTCCAGATTTGGCCCTGTGGCCTCAAGTTTGACACATGCGACTTGAAACAAGCTCCTTTATCTTGAAAAGTTACTTAAAAGTTAGTTTTAAATTATTTCAAGTGTACCAAGGTGTTTGCACAAGAAACTAGACCAAAAGCACTTGGTAAGATTTTGTGTTTTGGCAGTACAGGATTCCAAGTGTTCCCAGTTCCAAGTGCTTACAGTAAGAGCTGGTTTTAACAAACTGTTATATTTTAAGTAAGTCTAGAAAGATAATGTTTTCAAGTATTAGTAAAATAAAAAAGGACGGTGATTGGAAAGGAGGAAAAGGAAAAAAACAACAACAGAAAAGTGTTACAATAACAAGACAGAAGACATTGTTAAAGTACTTACAGGTACCAGTTGTGTTTTTGTATTGCTTCAAGCTGGAAGAAGAGAGAATGAACAATATTAGAATGTGAATAAAACTGTTTCATTGGCGTAAAACACTTTGAACATTGTTATTATATATATTTTCACTTTAAAAACTAAGAGTTCTTGCTATGCTTATATTAGTTGCTCTAGTTTAAATTCAAGCAGCCGATCTGACTTAAAGAAACCACAAGACTGTTCTAAACAAAAAAATGCTAAATGAACTAAATAATAATATCACAGCCACCAGATTCAGGTTACAATAAACAAACAGAGCAATAAGTTTAAATATCACCTCAACTTAAAACCACAAAGTTGAATCTATTTTATAGGGTTTTAATGTGATAGACCAAGAGATATTAGCAGCTGCACTTATTACGTTATTATGTAACCCTGCTTCACAACGTCCTGCTGTGTTCATCGGTTTAACTAATATTCTGTAAAAAAAAAAATAAAAAATGCCACCACAGAACAACTTATTTCATTTACTGACGTCGCAGCAAAGGGGTCTGAAAAGGAAAAGCGTGCAACACATTTCAAATTTTTTTTGCTTGCTATCCGCAGGCCGCTGCTCCATGTTCGCGTGACCTCCAGGAAAGTTTTTCCTGCAGCTGTCCCACATCGTCCCCTCATACATTATACACCCCTGCAGCAGGAACTGCACATGACAGAGAGGGTTGCATCAGCGTCTCCGGGGGCAGACGCAGACACAGAGAGAAGCAGGTCTGCTAGCATCCTGCTTCCTGCACGCTTTACGTTCCCTTCGTCAGCAACATCCCCTGGTTGCTGACTGGTACTGTAGGTGGTTCAGTGAGACCCGGCGCAGGCTGAGCTGCTGCGGTTTGGGTGGAGGAGCAGGGCAGACAGGCGGAGGAGCGGAGAGACAGGCTGACCTGGTTTCAGGCTCCATTAATCAACAGCTCATCAGACCAACTCACAGCTTTGATTATATCTGTTGTTGCTAAATGATTAAAACATCTTCTGCTCCATGAACGTAAGTTCAGTTTTTTTTCTTTTTTCCATCCTTCAGTTTGAAACACATTTGGTTTTTAAGAGGCTCTCATGCATTTTGCAGCTGCTCTGCCTCTGGAGGTCGCCGCTGCTGCCGTATTTATGTGTTCGTCGTACTCACTCCTGACTTTGGAAAAGAAGCCCCTCTAAACTGAGAGCAGCGACAGGGAAAGAAGCTACAGATTCCTGTTCACAGACAGCAGCAGGCAAAATGAGACAAATTACCGCTAATAAAAAGGATTTTAAATCCAGAAATGCTAACTTACACTATGCCTACATAAATATCAGGGTAGGAGAGTAGGCGACAAAAGGTTTTTGAAGTCGCCTGCTTACAGACTGCTATATGTAAGCGTATCAACAAAGGTTGAGTGGAAGAAAAAAGTGTGGTTGAAGCAGCAGAAGGCAGGTTTATAGTTCTGCCTTAAAAGTAACGTTTTATAGGTTTGATGTAAGGTTCAAATTAGGAAGGCACCAATCCACTTTTTTCACTTCCGACACCAATACCAGAGGCTTAGTATCGGCCGATACCGATCCGATACAGAAAAACAGCTGAACATTTTAAAAACAACATTTAAAATGTGTGTGTTTTTTTTTTAAACACAGACATAAATGTTGTGAATTACACATTTATTTGTAAACTCTGTATCAGTACAACACGCTTAAACACACCATTAGCTTCAGAGTCTTGATCAAACATGTAAAAAAAAAAAACTACTTTCATTTGTTCAGTTGGTGCAACTAGGAGTAGAACAATCAATATAAAATAAATAATAAACAAACTGAAACGGGCGAAAACAAGAGATTGACTATGTTGGTCAAACGTAGAAATAAACCGGAACAAACCTTCTTTCAAATGGTTCAGAAAGTTCAATTAGGAAATCTAAATAGAATGTAAAATAAATGAAAAAGCATGACATCAGAGCACGAAGCATAGCATTAGACTAAATAGATCCGCCCTTATGGATCAGGCACATTGTCACCGATACCCAATCTAGAGTGTTTTTCAATATGGGTACTGATACAGACATTGATATCGGATCGGCGCGTCTCTAGTTCAAATCGAATGAGAAACGGAGTTTTGGGGTTTTCTGCACCTATCAAAATCAACCAAACTTCTATCCTGATTTACTGAGATGAACCTTTTTATAGAACGTCTTGTTCCAAACCACCAACATTCTTTAGCTGCCTGACATCAGACCAAAGGCCAGTCCTGTCAGGAAGGACCGTGTTCCTGGCCTTCAGCAGCACCCGAGGTCCCTCCGCTCCGCTCCTTCTGTGGACCGACTTGTCTCTTCTTCTTCCTCTCCTGGTAAGGTCTCACGTCAGCTTTCATCTACATCCCATCTTAAAGCAAAGCCCGGGGGCTGCATGTTCTCTTTTCTCTCCCTCCACCCTGTAAACGCTTCCTTCATCCTCAACGTGCAGCATAAAGTCAAACACCTTTGTCTTTCCAGGTAACACTTTTGACTTTTCGGCAGAAGGAAAACACACTTATTCATTGCACGCAATCTAAATGGAGTTTAAAAGAAGAAATAATCCAGACTATCCAGATGTTTACTGTGTCCCTACACGCGGCTGTAGCCACTCTTCCATACCACCAACATATTGTCCACCTGCAGCTCCTCCAAAGTTACCATGAACAGTTTTTGCTTTTTACTTTTATGTTACAGATAGTTGCTGCGTTGGTTTGCCTCACATAAAATCCCGATGAATCCACTGCGGTTTGTACTTGTAATGCAACAAAATTTGAAACGCCGTGAGAACACCCGGAACGAGTCACCAGAGCAGAAACAAAGACAAAAAAAATTAAAACCTCCATTTTCTGAGAAAATTGTGAAAATTATTTTTATTATTTGCTAAATATTCTAGTAGAAGTTATGAAGAAACCATCCCATACTATAAAAAGCAATTTGACATGTTCATCAATCAGGCCTGTCGCGATAAATACATTGTCCCAATAAATATTGCGATAAACAAAAAATATTGTTGTTTTGTGACCTTCTGGAGTAATATGCCAATAATGACATAATAATGCAAGTTCACCCTCTCAAAGACCAATAAACTTTAATGTCCACTTAATGCTGGAACTAGAAGAAATTTTAAATATCCAAAATAGAACACAACAACCAAAAACAAGGAATAAAAACCGAAATAAAAACCACACAATCAAAAGTGTAAATGAAATGGGTTGTGATGTAAATTGCAATTCAAAAAATATGAATCGTCAAAATGAAAATCAAATGATTGAGCTTATTTTGATTTAACACGCAATTACTTGATTAATCGCTTATCGCAACAGACCTAACAGCAATATTATCGTTTATCCCAATAATTTCTGAGACAATTTGTCATCCTGCAAAATTTGTTATCGTGACAGGCCTACCTATTCAATTAATTTACTAACTTTTGCAAACATTCATATAAATGAAGGCTATTCTAACAATCCATTTGCTAATAATAATAATAATGAACCAAAACGAGGTCCTCATATATCGTGGTAAATTCAGATTTTTCCAGATTCAGTGCTTCAGGTTCCTTGTTTTCTGTCCGCCTGTCTTGAGTTGTGACTTCTTACCGTGAGTCGTTTGTCAGGGTTGACCTCTATCATCCCTTTCAGCAAAGCTTGGCAGTCAGGTGGTATGAAGTGGGGCATGTGGAAAACTCCACTCTTCACCTTCTCCAGAAGCTGCCGCAGGTTGTCGTGGTCAAAAGGCAAGGCACCCTGACAGGGGACAGGATGAAAAAAAAGATCCGATCTAATTTACGTATCACTTTGCTGTTAGTTGTTTCTGTATGGATGTACTGGAACGTCCCGAAGCAGACTTTATTCTGGCACAGATCTCTCACTATGAATGACAGACACATCAATCAGATGCATTTGATCAAATTATTTTGGCCGTGATGACATCAACATTTACTGCCATGAATGGAAAACAGCTTTTGGCAACCTGGCATCAATTTCTAATTGATAATAGAACTGGGACCGATGACTATGATCCAAAGTGACTCAACTGTTAGAGGAAAGCAGATATAATAGATATGATGTATGTATTTCCACACAGACAATTGTGATATTAGGAACTCAGTTGAAGGTTAACAACTTAAGCAGTTATCAAGTTAATGTAAAATGGCTTTCTATTCAAAATGTATGGAAATATTTGTGGGTTTTTCTACTCTGTGACAATAAGAGCTCAGAGTAGACAGTGATTGATGGACATCAAGAGGAATTCTGGATATCATTTTTAAACAAGCAACCTAATTAGTATCCTAAACACAAAAATAAAATGGTTCACCCACCCTCCACTTGTGGAACATAGAGTAAAGTTTCATGCAGCAGTTTTTTTGTTTAGTCTTTTTGGTCTGTAGTGATCACTGGTGTTCCTCAGGGCTGCATTCTCAAGCCACTTTTATTTACTGTCTATGTAATCCATCTGGTTCAGACAATGTACCATCACTTACCATACAATGCTGATGACACACTTTTAAGTAAGAATGTCTATACATAAGTCATTGCTTGGCTACAAATAAGGTTAAGCTAGAAATTAGCACACAACCAGACTCAAAGATCCTAAAAGCTGCAGAGCCAACCAGAAATCTAAGTGTAGCTATGTAGAAACTCTGTTGCAAAATTAGCCCACAGCTAATATCCTGTAATCAAGTAAATTTAAAAATGCTTGAATAAAGGGGCACCAAAAAGATGCATGCTTTTCTTTTAAGTAGGTTATTAAATGTAAGATCCATTGACTGCACTGTAGTAGAACTATCAAATGAAATGCAGGATTATCTCTCTGTACTTTTGAATTTACTGTATATTTCTGTATATAAATCGGGTCTGTTTGCTTTGTAAAGGGCACTGAGACAACCTTTGTTTAGAACTGACACCATCCAGAATAAATAAAGTTAACTGAACTGACATGAAATAAAATCAGACAGTTGTGGCTCAACCAAAACCAAACCGAAAGACCCTTGAGCAACACCAGGAAGTTGGAAATGTCACACCAGTTTTACACCAGTTCTTTGCTTCTGAAGAGTATATAGTTAAAAATATTATTAAGCTAGAAGACACTCAATGAAGCAGCAACTCCCTGAAAATTAGACAAGCAGAAAGGGTTGGCTCCTTTGAATCGAGACTGAAATTATAATTTTGTTTACCGAAGCTTTTCTAACTAATTTAAAACCTTGTGTTTGCCGCTGATCTGCAATCATTTGCTTCAGTCTTGCGTTTTCTTTTTAACTATTGGGTCAGTTTTAATGTAATTCCTTCAACAGTTTCCTGCCTTATTTTGTAATTAGCCTTTTAGTCTACAGACCTGCTTCAGGAAAGCATTTTAAACTGCCCTGTGCCTGAACGGAGCTTTATAAATAAACTTGCTTCGCCTCTGCACAACATCAATCACTTAAGATTCCCCGACTGGTTTAATTCCTGTAGCAACAGTTCCTGTAGCCCTCTAACCTCTGCAGTGCGGCATTGGCTCTTGATGAAATCAATCCCCGATTAAGTAAAACGCGGCGGAGACACTCGTCGACTCTGACTGGTACCGTCCCATCAGCCGATCTGATTGGCAGAGCTGGCACGTAGCTTTGAAAACAACTGCAATGCTACGTTTTAGCTTTGCACTGGTTGAAAATTCATCCAGTTCTTCCTCAGCTCATCATCAGTATGTTCTAGTTGAATACAGATGTAAGGATTTTTAAAAAATGTCAAGTGGAAGATTGCGCTGGCCTTACAATCTGGTGTGTCTGCCATAGCGGAATGATGATAAAATCTTTGCCAGTATAAGAAACTGTTTATTACGATGTTCTGAACTAAACACAGGCTCACGTTTAGGTCCTACTCTTTTTTATTGTTGATATGCTGCCACTGGCTGGTGTCGTCAGGAGATATGGGACTCATTTTCATAGATACGCACTTTTGAACTGTACTTCAGATATTAAGTCATGGATTATCCTGAATATCCCTCAGGTAAATCAGGACAAAATCGAAGTTTTAGTTATTGCTACGGACAACATGAGAGAGAAACTCACAGCCCAACTTCCAACACTCAAAATTAATCCTTCAAATCAGATCAGAAACTGTGGAACACAGCACTTTGCATTTTAGTTCTTAACTCACTGAGGCTACAGGGTGCAAATCTTTGTCTACTTTGCAGTATTTCCATGAAGTTAGACACTCAATTAAAATCACACGTGAATAAATCTGTACACACAATAAGTCATTAAAAAAACATGCCACACCACGATCCTCCAACTACTTCCTGTCGTCTTCTTCTTCTTCGTGGTTTGTACCCATTTTCAACATCCACTTGTTGATCATGTGACTCGTGATACGAAAAAAAGTGTTTTCGTTGCAGTTTTGGGAAAGAAACCCAATTTTGATACAGTCAAAAAAAAAAAAAAAAACTCATCCTATCACCAAACTTTTTATTGAAAAACAAGTTTTTTTGAATTTGGCATGTTTCCAGTAAGCAAATTTATTTTCTAAATGTCAAATTGTGCAATTATATGGTCAATGGAAATGCAGAAAATGTGTTGAGGAGAAGGAAACTTAATGCAATGTGTGAGAGGAACAAGTTTGAGAACAGAGAACAAACTTGTGAGCAGCAGGATCTGACAACGAATAGTTGAAATAGTTGGTGGCTTTAATGCAGGGAACGTGATTAATGGCGTGTGTGATGACGAGGAACATTGGGAATATCACAAATTAAAAAAAAAGGAAATATTAAAAAAAATTAAACTCAAACCCCAGGCGATCATGACACTAAATAGAAGATTGTTTAAAAACTGAAGAATGAACAACATGCAGAGTGCCAAGATTTTTTTTCTAATCAGTTTAAAAAAATACCACAAGAAACTGTAATTTAAAAATCCAACATCTTAAGAAAAAAAATAAAATGACTCCTTACCACAAGCAGAGCAAAGAGAATAACTCCACAGCTCCAAACATCAGCCCTGCGACCATCGTACCTCTCTCCCTGAAACACACAGCGGAGCAGCAATAAACAACCAAACACACACACTCACACACACACGCCTTCAGAAAATACACAGAAAATTACTTACCCTAATGACCTCTGGGCAAGCATAATGAGGAGACCTATGAGGAGAGAACAGGAAAAAAAAGTCTAAACAGTTGCCTTCACAGTGTTAGTGTAAAACAGGACAACACAACAACAGAAAACCAAACGTTAAGGCAGAAATTTCTTCCTAACTTTAGGTCTTAGATCCTCATTTCTTCTGATGCATGGACAGTTTCAGAACTTTAAGCTCTTAATAAACAATACAAGTGATTATGTCACTTCTCCTGTTAGAGAGGTGAGACACGTTCAAAGATATTCCAAAATTACTTTGTGAAAATTTTGGCTTTTTGGCTTCAGGAAATAATTTTAAAAAACAAACAAACAAAAAAACCATCTCATTGTTATTGATAGAATTCAAGTGGGAAAAATATCAATGGAATAAGCCTGAAATTTGCTCATCTAAACCAAATACACAAGCGCAGAGCTGATCTGTTAGCTGCTATATGTTGGAGTCTGTCAGATGAAACATTGTTTTCGTGAGTGAAGAATTAAAACCTGAGGAAGTGAAATAAATCTCTCAGCGGAAAGTTTTAGGTTAATCATTTTAGAATATTTCCTAATCAAACGATTCCTTATTTTTCCCTTTGATTTGAAAAAAAAAAGAAGAAAATAAATAAACAAACAAAAAAAACAAGATCCGAGTGTTAAATAGAAACCAGCCATTTCTGCTTACCCACAGCTGGTCTCCAGCAGACTGTCCCCAACTTGAAGTGAGGCCATGCCAAAGTCTGCTATCCTAATGTTGTTCTTCTCATCCAGGAGAAGATTCTCTGGCTTCAGGTCTCTGTGACTAAAAACACACAGAAAAAAAAATAACGTTATGTGACATCGTATGTCGTAAGATTGCACACATTGGAGCTCATAAAAGCGCCTTTGGCTCTCAAAAACTATACTAAGCATGTTCTAATTAACATATGAAACCAGTTCCTACTTGAATTGAACTATACACATTTATAGCTACTACTGATGATAAAGGCGAAAATTGTTTACATAAAATAAATAAACAAATGCCAATAAAATCCGTATGAATGCTTAAGTTACGCATACAGGATAAATTAACAAAACACATACATTAAAAAACGAATAGCAAATGAATAAATATCATAAGTTAAGATGCATAGGCATATGTAAAAATAAAAGTTATTAAACAAAAAATACTAGACATTTACATCTTTGAAGTAAAAGCAGATTTCCTTTTGATTGTGTCATATCTCCTATAAACTGCATGTAAAAACATATTGACTGTAAAACATATTAAATATAAGAAACCAGTTAAAAAAGAAAAGAAACACAATATTACTTATTGACTATTACATGTTTCCACCTAGTTCAGTCAGATGTTAGGAAAATAAAGCATTTTCTTAAAATGCTTTGTGCTCAAAAAATGACCAAGAATTCCTTTTGAAAATTGCTTTGTCATTATGATTATTACAATATATCTATTATGATGTATGTTTCTGAAAATAATTGTACTCTTGTCTGTTTCCAGGAATGACTTGGAGATGAGCTAAAAATAGATGTTGCTATTTTCTGTTTCAGTGTTCATGTGGCTCAGATCACATGTGGTGTTCCTCAAGGCTGTGTTCTTAGTCCTATTATATTCAATATCTACATGTCCCCCCCCCCAGCTTAAACTACAGGATGTTTCAAAAGTACTATAGTTATGTTGACGACACACAATATTTCATCAGCATACTCATTAACTTCATTGTTAATGATTTGCAGCTACTTTAATTAGAGTTTTATCAATCGAGCTTTTTACAGACCATATGGAATGACTATGGCAGAAATCGAGGGCGGAGATGATTTGTCTGAAGAATTTCCGGGCCTCTTTGGGAGTCAGCCTGCCTTTCTTCACCAAGTAGTCAAACAACTCTCCACCAGACACATGCTCCAACACCAGATACCTAAGGGAATAAAATTAAAACAAGGAATTGTTTTCTGCTTTCAGATGTGGTCGTTCATCTCGGTTTCAGACAGAAACACGGCAAACAATGCAGCGTTCTCTTATTTTTAGAGCGCAGTGACGATTCGGACACAAGGATACTCACAGGTATTTGTTATTTTCATAGACATCATAGAGCTTCAGAACATGAGGGTGCTCTATTAGTTTAAGAATAGCTATCTCTCTCTCCACCTGCACAGAAGGAGGGAGGGAGAGATATGGAGAAAGGTTAGGAGAGAAAAGAGAAGGTTACAAATGATGGAGATGGAAATGTCAGACGGGAGAGAGAGGAAAACCTGGTGTACTGTGAGACTTAAAGAGCAGAGAAGCAAGTCTTCGGAGGAGGTAAGGTGAAATGCAGAGCACTCCGTTGCTGAATAGTCTTTAGTTAGTTCAGTAAATTTCAAACAGAGATAATTAGTGATAAGCAGTAGGGTGAGCATGAAGCTGAGACTTGTAGAGCCAATGCCAGGGTTCACAACTGATACAGAACCCCATCCGACCCAATACTGCTGTACGTACCCTGTGCAATTCCTCGGAATAAATCTACCAGTGGTTTTAGTGCTTTGGCACATAAGTCTTTCCCTATAATATTTCAAACACACAAAGAAAATGGATCTTCGAAATTTCCTCACTAAAAAGACCTGGTTTGTCTTAGTCTGGTAGAAACCATCTGCCATCTGTTTTAAGCTTTGCTTCGTCCCGAGGGTCTGAATCCTCGACTATTGAGAAACTTTCGCTCACTGGAGCAAAAGTGAGCGATTGTGTGATTTGATTTCACCCAATCGCCAACATTTTACATGTAATGCATCAGCCCTATGAAGTTTACTGGAAATTGCGTGTGCCATTAACGACGAAGTGCGCGGCGGGTGAAGGCGTGCAGGTGGAGCGGAGACTCACGCTGATACACGGAACGCAGCGGGCTGCGGTAGCTGGTGCTGTGTGTAGTTTTACAGACTAACCAGAAATCAACTTTCCTACCACGGCGCTCGCAACAAATGGGCGGTGAAGCGCACCGTGGTGTGTAGAGCTGGGATGTGTGTTTCTGTGTGTGACCAAGGTGCCAAATCCCGTTGCTAACATGCACACAAAAGCTTTAAATGTTTTGCAAAGTGAGAGATCATCTATTAAATTGGCTGAAGATGAACACATAAACTGAAGCATAGACATCTTTTAGAAGTGTCTTAGTGAGCTTGCAGATTTCTTATTAAATTTAACATAGCTTCAGATTTTTGTATCATTTTTGTCCAGGTTAACTTAAAAAGTGAGCTATTATCATTACAGGTTCATTTTTTTAAGCTACAGTAAAGTAATTGCAGGGATGCAAAAATTTGGGCCAATATTAACTTCCGATATTAATACTCCTGTTATGGCAGTTGCTTACCGATATTTTACTTCAACAAAACGTTTCATTCACTTACTCATTTAATTGTCAGAATAATCAATTGATTGCCTGCTTACTAAAATAATAGTTTGCAACAGCCTTTCTAAAAATATTGAAGCATAAAATCCAAAAACCAGTCGTATTTTCTTAATCTGAATTGTTGAGGTTACCAATATATTCCCGGAAAAGGTATTTTTACAGGAAACAAACATTTCTCAGTGTAAGATGACGTTTGTCTCACTGAATAAATGTACTTCCATGATGTGGAAGTAGATGGTACATTTATTTTAAGGCGTTTGACTCAACTTTCTTTTTCAGGGGTGAACCTGAACATGTGGGGTATTGTGTAGAAGTTAATGCTCACCTGTCCTGGTAAAAATGATTTTTGGCGTTATCTCAGCTTTTCACTGTTTCACCTCTTGACCCCTACAGACCTCTGCTCTCCAGCTCCTCATCGTCGCCTTCCTCCTGCCCTCGGCTCTGAACTCTCCTCCTCCACATCTCAAAAGGAGCCTTGTTACATCACTCCTATTAATAAGACACTCCTCTGTTAAGTCTACTTATAACGCCGGATCAAATTTTTCTTATAAAATCAGTTTAAGCATGTTTCTCTTCGTATCTTACAGATTCTACCGAGGTTGCATTACCAGGTTTTTGGGGTATTTAACAGGAAAAAGTAGGTCACCTTTGCTTATCATTTCTGGACATTCTAAAGAAAATTGAATGAGAAAAATAGGTTACTTTTCAAAATAAGAACATTGACCTAACTCCTGCCAGGTCAATGTGTTTGGTGGTGTTTGCTTAGACTTCTTAATGGGTTCTGAATTTATTCTGCATGGTGGAATTATTTAGCTGAAATTGGTGTGAACTGAACTCCACTGATAAGCTGTAGCTCTGATATTATTGATAATATTGATGACCCTAGTAGTCCCACTAAACTCCACGTTAGTAAATATCAACTCTAACTCGGAAGTACTCAGAAAATATCCATATCCCGATGTGGACAGCAAACCTTAACTCTCAAAAGAGCGCAATTATTTCCAAGTTTTGACAAATATTCACACTAACTGTTTTGAATGACTGATTTCGCTCCTAAAGCCAGTCATTTATAGCGTTAGCAGAGGCAGCTGTCTGTGACATGTTCTGAAAGAGTCTGCCTCAGAGGAGAACACGAGGCCCATCATTGATTTTCGCTCCACACTCAGGGATTGGGTATTGAACACTAATGCTCCCTGTCCTTTAAATAGGCTCCATGGGGCCTGAGCCACAGTGTGAAATACAGGGCAGAGGAAAAGTGTTCATTCCTCTTTTAACCTTTTTACTTTTTGTTACATTACAAATGCAGTACAGAGTATTTCGCTTGAATTTTATGTGCTTATCTGGTTTTCTCATGTCTCATTCTAAGCAGTAAGCTCAACCTGAGTTATCTCTGTAGCCATGACGCTATAGGCTCAGGCTACTGAAGGGCAAACTGACCACTTGTCCTCACTTTCTTCTTCTGCTACTCTCCAATTTTGCATTAACTGATGTTATTCCAACTGTTATACTTTTGTCTTCTCTCCATAGAGGCAAACCCTTCTATGGAGATTTAGATTAAATCCAAACAGAAGGTCAGGCTCTATGGCAGCTAAATCTCTAGCTTCCATAGGAGCTAGAATTAGCTAGCCCCTATGGAAGCTAGCTAAATCTCTGGCTTCCATAGGGTCTGACGTTCTATTTGGCATTACGTTCTGTTTGACACTCCAACTTCTCTGCCTGCAGCCACAGCAAAGATGCCGGGGCCGAGCAGAAGTTTTATTTCAGTCCACTTTGTCTGCAGCAGCTCTCATCAGTTAGCAGACTGAAATCGCTCCTATTGTTCGGCGCAGAGAGGCAGTGCCCTCACACTCAGCGGCCTCAAGATGCACCGGCAGGCTTTTTACTGACACAAAATAACTAACCACTCCTGTTGCTGCTTCTGCAGAGCAACACGACAGACACCGACACACGTGAACGCATCAGTCGGAGGCCCGAACAGAACCGGGCGCCGTACCTTCATTAGAACCGACTCGGAGAGCTTCTCTCTGTTCACGATCTTTATGGCCACCTTCTGCCCGGTTATGCAGTGGACACCCAGCTTCACCAGGCCTGAGAGGCAGACAGAGGGGGAGCAGGAAGGAAGCAAAATGTCATGAATAATTCAGGAATTTTTACTTTTTTTTTTCTGACAGTGTCACAAATGCTGCTCAAATAAAAGCCACTCATTCAGGAAGACTTTCTCCACATGTGTCATTAAAATGAATCCGGTTGGCATCCATGTATATAACTCATAACTGGGACTGCCACTAACAATTATTTTATTAATCAATTCTGATGATTAATTGATTGATCTGGGAAAAAATGTGAAAAATTCCACAGATTTTTCATTTAGCCATTTAAGCCTTTTTTTATGCAGAGGTTAGAAATGCATTAAGAGATGCAAAAACTTTTAAATTCTTTTGTAAAATAAAAAAATAAACATTTCATTGCCTAAAATGCAACCATTCTTTTGGTGAACGCTTGATAATTTGTAGCAAAGGATGAATCAACGTGTAAATCTCTGCTTGACTTAACATTGATACGTTTTTTTAATCAGCAAATGCGCCAAAGGTAACTTCCAACAGGTTGTGTTGACCACAACGGTCGTATGGAAGTTGGTGCCCCTAAAAAAGTCTCAAAGTTATTTTCTGTAGCAGTTAGGTGTCGAAAAATGAAGTCAGCTAGAGCAGAGATAAAAAAACAAAGCTATTCAAAAGAATACTATCAAAAAAAGATAGCAGCTAACAGGAAATAGTAAAATTGTGCTGTGTGATCTTGTAATCCTTTGTAAAGTTTTTGTGGACCATGATGGACTTACAAATTGTTGGCTGCCTTGTGGCAGGATCTACGTTCACTGGGAAAACACACAGAGACAGAGGAAGTCATGCTAACTGTGCTAATCTCTACCACGCGATTTAAAAATCTCTGAACGCTAATAATATCAACTCTGTAACAAATCACTTTTGTTTTTATATGTAGACATGTATAAAAAGCAGGAAGCGGACTACAGCGCAGGGCATTATGGGTAAATACAGCCAAAACAAATGTACGTAACTAGCGCCAGCGGGAGAAACAGCTCATGGTCTTTTGCCAAAGATAAAAGACAAATCCAACAACCGCTAAAATCTGACGCAACTCCATTTTTGTTTACATTTTGTGAAGAAGGAAGTTGCTGAGTGTTGCTCTGAGGTTTTCATGTTGTGTCCTTCAGTGGTTCTTGATGCAGCGCCCCCCACAGGTGAGTAGGAGGACAGGTTGCTCAAAGGTTTGGTTCATTTGCAGTGAGGAATTTTGGATTTCAATCGAACAGATCAATTCAGGTCTTTAATCACATTTACAATGAACAATTTTATTAAATAAATGTTAGGGACACTTGCTGTGCTATATAAATTGAGATGATCCTGTGATTTTCAAATGTTCGGTTGGATTCAAAACTACTTCCTCTATCAATGAACACACAGCAGTTTTTCTTTCCTCGTTTATGCGCTATAGTCCTCGCAAATTTTAGTCGACGCCAGAATCAGACTGACTCAAAAGATAATTGTCAACTGGTATCATCCTGTAGCAGCCTTCTCGTTGCATCCCTATTTGATACAGTTAATAAATACAAATCAAATTGGAGATTTTTATGAAAACATTAACTTGGAAATTGGCCTCAAAATGGTTTGTGAACAAAGAATCAAATTATGTCTTTAACACTAGCATTGAGTCTGACTGTAAGTGGGCCCCTAGATACATATCTGCCCAGGGCCTCACATAGTGTCGCAGCGCCTCTGATTTTAGTTGTATGGATGAATTTAAATTGGGCCCTACCTGTCTGTCCCTTCCCGAGGGTCTTCTCCAGCCGGTAAGGCCCCACGTACTGGCTGGACTGGCCCACCGTGATCTCTTTGCTGCTCATTCTTGCCAAAAGTCGACTTTACGCCCCCGCGAGACTGTACGGCAGATCCAGATCACGTGCGCACCGCCGCAACGCGCGTCGCACGCGCGCGCGGAGGGAAAAAAAGAAAAAAAAAAGAGTAAACTGGTCGTGATCCGAAGCTGGGGACGAGGTGTGTGTGTGTGAAGAGGGGGGGCTCCTGCAGGCTACTCCCTTCAACTTGTCATGCGGTCGGATCCAGAAGCAGTTCCCTTTCAGCGCCGCGCCGAATGCAGCATCATCCACATGGAGAGGTGGGAAGAGATGACGTGTGCATCCAGCTAATAGTTGGCCAAAGTGGAGCAGGAAAGCAGAAGCTCATGCAGGGAGCTGGACAGGAAAGGCTACTTTGGCCTCAGATTGATTTCTGTTGAGAGTACAGTCTCAAATAACCCGAGTCAGAACGGCCTGATTGGATCCATCCCGAGGATCGATATCAGGGACCCCCTGTCCTCACTGCTGCTGCTGCCGTCTAAACATGTTCCCGTAGTCCTCCTAACGTCACGCATGTCCCGGCTCCTGTCCCGTCAAAACCGCGGGGCCTCGTCTGTCTGCTGTCGTCCAGATTATAATCTGCTATCACTAAGGCATGAGCAAGAAGAATGGGTTTTCCAATATCCGGTGCACACTTCGGCTCACCCCCTCCCTGACCCTGCATCAGGAAACAGAGGAAGAGGAGGGTGAGCGTTCAGAAAAAAAAAAGAAAAAAAAGACAGCCTCCGGGAAGGCCGAGGCAGACAGGCGATGCGCCCCCGGGTTCGGGACGGCTGCGGCGGGGAGGGGCTCGCGCCCTGTGCCGGTGCTGCTGGAGGTGGATCAGAACTCGGTCCGACGGTTGAGCTCGTTTCTAGAAACAACAAGCATCCTCAGCTGGCGACTCCCCAGCGCTCCCCCCCCTCCCTGCTTCCTCCCTCCCTGGACGGCTGTGCTCATGATGTTACCGCATCTCCTCCCTCATCAGCCGGCGCAGATGATGCACAAACAACTAAACCAGGCCGGCTTTCTGCTCCTGAAGACGGACACAATCCACAGGAGCTGCGCTTCGCTGTCGGGATGTCCCTGTCCTGCTGCAGACTGGTACCGCTGCTGCTGCTGCTGCTGCTGCCGACCCTCCAGCCGGTTCCCCCTCTCTCTTTACACTCCTCTACCTCTTCGTTCTCTCCAGCTTCCTGCTCTCCATCGGTCAGCATCAGCATCCGGGTTCCGCTGATGCGGCCCCACCCTGCTCCCTGTCTGAAATGCAACTTCCAGTTTTTCACCCGCCGTAGCCACAAAAGAAAAAATATCTATTAATCTCAACCGGAAGGTCAGAATCAAAGTCACGGGAAATTACAAAAGAAAGGTTTTGAGAGAGAAGACAGAAGGAGATTTTATTTAGTTAACCAGTGGCGGTCCTTGCATGAAGAGCGTCGTGGGCGAAACACTTACCCACTTCCTGTGGGACGCCCAATCTGGTTATTTCTGCTTAGAAATGAAAAAAGAACTTGCAAATGTTCACACATAGGCAGATAAATAACAACAAGTGTTTAGGTGATACAAAGAAGGAAAAAAATAATGACATTTACGAGAATAAAGTCATAATATTATGAGAATAAATTCATATATTACTGCAAGAATGAAGTTATAATTATATGGAAAAACTCATATGAGAATAAAATCATAATATGGGGATAAACGTCCCATAAAATTATAAGAATATAAAGTCAGAATATTCTGACTTAATCTCGTTATTTATTACTTTGTTATGATAGATAGATAGATAGATAGATAGATAGATAGATAGATAGATAGATAGATAGATAGATAGATAGATAGATAGATAGATAGATAGATAGATAGATAGATAGATAGATAGATTTCTTTATTTCCTGGTGTTTTGCTGCATCAGCCTCCGTTTTAAAGCCACAGCTCTAAGAAACGCAGCATCTTACTGTGGTAAGAACTAGAAGATAAAACAGCTTTTGGAGGATTACTGAAAAGACGTTTTAGGAGTATACAGTGTGATATTAAGCATAAAGGATTAAAAAAAAAACTTTAATATTTTGTAAGAATCACACAAATCTGACATTTTCGGGGCTTGGAAACCTTGAACTTTACTGGACGTGTGGAACTTTGGCATAATAAAAGAACATGAAAACTGAGGAAGGTAATCATAATCACAAATATAATATTGTAATTAAAGAAAAAAAAAAGAGAAAACAATTGGTTTGACAGTCAAACAAGTGGTTATTATGGTGTGCCAGATGGCTGGCTCTCTTGTTCAGACTGAAGATTTTACAAATATGCGGCTTAGTTGCGCAGTCTAATGGAGAAAAGCTATTACGTTAATATTTATTTTCTCTTTTTAGGAACAGTATTAAAGCCCCAGTTTAGCTATCAGAAGGATTAGACCGCCTGGACGGAATCTGCGTCCAGTGTGCGAAAAATAGTCTTTATGTGATTAATTCTTCTTCAATTAATAGTAAAACTGAAAATAAATAAATTTAAAAATCCGATATTGTTAACGAGCTAACAGGCTAACCCGGGCTACCGGCTGCGTCCGCTTTTCAGACATTACAAATCTGTGTGTGTGACCAGGCTCCACATTGTGATAGCTGCATGATGTTGATTCCTAAAGCTTAATCCACGTTAATCTTAATCTCTGGATGTGGTCAGGTTGATGCATGCAGCTCAGATTATCCATCGGTGCCGTGTGTTCTTGTATGTGTGTGTGTGTGTGTGTGTGCGTGTGTGTGTGAGTGTGTAAGCGCACAAACGTCCCTCTGTCTCTGATCCGCTGAGGCAGCATCGTGAATAATAATAAAACAAATAATAATAATCTGAATTCCTCAGTTTCTGCAACTGGAAATTAAATCAAATCACAACAAAGGAGTCGATGGTTCGTGACTGCTGGGCGATTAGCGCCATCTTTTATTTCTGTTTTTGTTGTTGTTCATAAACAGATTCCTAGAAATTGTTCATGCTCTTTCACTTGATCAAGTTGCAAACAGACGTTTCTGTGTTTCACAATAAAGATCTCAAAAGTGTGGCCTTCCATGTCTACTCAGACTCCTTTGTTCTGATAAGGGCCAGTCAAAATGGTGGAGTGGTCCAGTCAAAGTCCAAACCTAAATCTGTTTGAGAATTTGGGTCAAGATTTGCTCAACAGGAGCGACTGATCTTAAGAAACGGTGTGAAGAAATTTGGATCCGAAATTTTACATTTTTTGTACAAGTTCAAACTTGTAGCTTTAATTTCTGCAAAATGCAGTTCTCCAAAGTATTAATTCAGATGGACCGACTATAAATGCAAGCCACACTTTTCAGATGTATGTTTGTCAAATTTAAACCATGTAGCATTTTCCTTCCACTGCTGTAACCCATGCTTGTCTTGTAAAATCCCAGTAAAAGACATCAAAGTTTGTGTTTTTAGTAAAAAGTAGAAAAGTTTATTTTTTTTGCCAACCACTGAATGTCCAAAACTGAGATATATTATGAATCAGCAGCTTATAGAGCCTGTCTCAGTGAGATTCTCCTTTAGAAATAAAACTTAAAAAAATACTGATCACATCAGATGTTTACACACACTAAATAAAAAGACACATTTATTTATTTATTTTGCTGTCTGAAGCAAAAGCAGACCAAATTTATCTTGTTAATAATTCAACATGGGCAGAATTTTAAACATGTTTTCAGAGCGAAGAGTCTCTGGAATGTTCCTAACTTTATGCTTTTCACGTTTTTAAATGTCATCTTTCTCTATCCCTTCTGTTCTTTCAGAAAAGAGCTGAAATGCAGGAAATATGGGTATTTTTCATACTTTTCCTCTGGAAGACATTCAAAGTGTATAAAGACTCCCTGTTTATATTCCTCTTTTACTGGCTATGCACTTTCCCCCATGGAATTACTGTTAGATGTACAACCTGGTTTACTCCTGCTAATGCAAGTACATGTTTCCAACCACAAGATGGCGGTGTTACGTTTTTATTTGGTTTGATTTTTTGTCCCTCTCATGTTATCATAAATGGAAGAAGATGCTGTTGGCAGATCTTTTCACTGCTGTTGGTGTGTTTCAGTCGGATGGACCGTCCTCCTGAACAGAGTCTGTAACTCGAACACAGACGGACACACTGTTTTCTGGGGTCTGTCCTCACTGAGGTCAGAACTTTGTGATGAAAAATCCAGAACAATGACCATTTTTTTAAAAGTCAAATTATTTGGTAAAAAATTATTATGAATAATGTAAATCTCTTGACATATTTGCAGATTTTATTTAGATTTATTTTATGATGTCACTCAAAGAAGCGATGCGTTAAATTGTGATATATTCACATTTTTTTCTGTTTTACTCAAATGCTTTGAATTAACTTAGAAGCTCACATGACCAGAATTATGTCGTCTGGGCTGATTAAATGAGAGACAAACAAGATTTGTCACTTTTTTTTTTTTTTTTTTTACAGAACCAGGTTTTGAATGTAGATGAATTAACTGTACTGGGTGAAAATACAACGAAGGTCTTTCAGTTTACAGTTTCAATGTGTTCAGAAAACTTGTGTAATGAAAAATGACTAGTTAAACTGAGCGGTTTTGTCATTTTAACGTGTAGTTTGACTGACTCTCTGATGTTACGCTCTTCCCTTTGCCCTTTAGGCTCGTCTGTACAGAAATACAGTATGTCCTCCTCCCCACTGTGGAATTTTTATTTGGTATTTAACAAGAAGACATGATACAGCTGCTGTCAAGCACTCAGACTTTGTTCTGGTCTGGCCTGCTCATGTTTGAGTGGCGTATCGAAGTTGTTCATGCAGATTAAAAGCTCAGTTTGAGGATGATGATGTTTAAAGTTACATCACCTGCACTGTAATGTTGGTGAGTACAATGCAGTAAATTAGAATATATTATTAAGAAAACGGTTATTTGCTCAGGTAAGTCGATCTAAACACTTGTTTAGGTTGAGTATTACTAAAATCTAAAAAACATAATTGAGGTTTTTGTTTGGTTATGGCCTTAATTTGAAAATTGTACAGCAGGTAGCAGGGCCGCGACGAACACCTATTTGAATTATTGATTAATCTGTTGATTAATTTGTGGATTAATCTGTTGATTATTCTAACGATTAATTGATTAGTGGGGTAAAATTTATTCACATTTTGCGGAGTTTTCATTTAAGCCTTTTTTCATACAATATTAAAAATATGTTAAAAGATGCAAGTAAAAAAATAATTCAATTCCTTTTGTAATTGTTTTGTTGCTCTTTCAGTTTTAGGCCTTTTTGATCAATCAATTAGCTAAATTGACGATTAATTCAACAATTGATTCATTACGGTTAATTGCCTCAGCCCTAGAGAGTCACTGACATCTTCAACATGGAGGGTAAGCCATTGCTAAAGAAGAAGGGCTGTATCCCAGCATATTACTGGGAAGTTGAGTGGAAGGATGACATGTCCTTTTAAAAGTTCTTTTCTCATGTCAGACATGATCTTGGCGAATCCGATACAGAAAAACAGCTGAACTGACTAAAAATGTTTCTTTGTTTTTAAATACAGACATAAATGTGCTGAATTAAACATTTATTTAATAACTCTGCACCAGTACAGCTCACTAATAGCTTCACAATCTTGGTCAAACATGTTAAAGCAACACAGTTTTCATTTGTGCAGTCAGTGTAATTAGGAGTAGAACAGCTTCTCATAATTACAATAAAGAATAATAAAGAAACTGAAACTGATAAAAAACAATAGGTTGATTATGTTGGTCAAACATGTAAAATAAACTGCAACAAACCTTTCAGATGGTTCAGAAAGTGCACTTAGGAATTCTAAATATAATGCAAAATAAATAATAAAGCATGACATCGGTCACAGGACAAAGTATAGAATTAGACTGAATAGATGTGACGGGTATTGTGACAATGACACCGGATAGAATTTCTTTTCAATATTTGGACTGATACATACTGTATATTAATATTGGATCGGTGCGTTTCCAATGGTTACCAGGAAATACAGTTCAGTTATTTGAGTTACAAAACATCTTCAGTATTTCTGAAAAATCCAAAAGGAATCCCTCCTTCAGACGGATATTTCAATAGATACGACAGACTGGTTGATTTCTGGAGGCAGATGAGATTTAGTACAGTTACATCTTAATGTTATGAATTCATATCAGGTACATGAGTCTAACCATTTCAAACAAATTACATACAGTTTTCCTTGACATTATAATTTATTGAAGTGGGAACCTTTACATAAACGTTAGACGAGTAACTTTAGCTTCTGCTTGTGTTTTTTTTTTGGTATATTTAATAAAAATAGTTGCTTATTTTTTGCTTTTTTGTACATTTTGCTACATGTACACACCAGATTTAACAAACACCTCCACAGTTATGTGAATGAAGGAAGCGTGTGGACAAACGACTGTCCGGTTTGACCCTCTGGGACAGCCGATGACAGCTGCTAGGTCTCGGGTGAGCTTGTCAGAATCTGATCCCTCGGCTCTTTCTTAGCGAGGCTGAAGACCTTTCAGCACTGACACAATATAGAACGGCTTATATTGAGATGCTTGACATTAACTTTAATGAGACCCCTTTCTTAATACAACTATAACAGCTGTAACTCTTGCAGGAAGGCAGTCTGCCGGAAGTCTTTTGTGAGGTCAGACGTTGATGATGGACGAGAAGGCCTGGCTAAAGGCAAGATGGGGCGAGTTGATCTGTGTCGCACGTTTCACGTACAAGACGATTCCAGGAAAAATCAAGAGTAAGAGACTAAAAACAGGGGCTTAACTTAAACATGATAAAACAAATGAAATGCACGTAAAAAATTTTTTTTTGACCATTTACATCACAAAATAAAATGCAAAAAAGTCACCCACATACTTCATTCGTTGCAGCAACGTTGACATTTCTCGTCAACCGGTCCGCTTCATCTGTCCGGTTTTCGTTTTGCCAGGAGACGTAACGACCTTATGAGGGAAGAAATTAGCTAACAAACACCCGATCGAACATCTAGCATCAAAGAAAATTAAACATAAAAAAGTTCTTCCTCCTAACTTTTTATATATGCAAGAATGACTTTTTAATTATTATTAATTTAGTGCAAGTATATTACAAAAACCTAGAGTAAAGACTTCTGAACAAAAATGAAGTTATGTGCATTTGTATGACTCTTTGCAATCTGACTACAAAGACTGCCGATCGGTTGAAATTCCCTGGATGGAAATTGCAACGTTGTTGTCCGTGGTCTAATAAAACGTGAGGAGAACCTATGGATTAGGTTTCATACTACCTAATCCTTTAGGTAGTATGAAAGCGCTGTACAAAAACGAACAGTCTGCAACCACATGACTCAGAGTCGACCTTTCTGCTTTGATCAAGTATGTAGAGTCTCTGCTGTAACTGAACGTGTTCTTGCCAGGTTGCATCTAAAGCAGTGGTTTCCGGCATCCTGCATGTTTTAGTTCTCTCCCTGGTTTAACGCACCTGGATCTAATGATGGCTCGTTAGAAGGCCTAAGAAGAACATTGACATGCTGAAAAGGTTGTTACTACCACCAGGGAGAGAACTGAAACATGCAGGATGCCGGCCCTCCAAGACCCACTTTGGGCAGCGCTGTTCTAAAGGTTCTCTGCAGGACGGTCACCAAACATTTGGTTTGTGTACTGGACAAAGTTTGAGGTATCCTCAACTGTCCTCAAATCCTCAAAATGTTCCTACAGAGCTGGAAATTAAAAACTTACAATCGACTTGTCGCTGTATGCTACGGCATCGCAAACGGACAAAATGGCGCACCGAACCACGTCAACACCCGACGGCGTACCGCTCAGTGGAAACGTGGCGTTCACATCCTACAATACAGGCATAAACCCCCCCCCCCCAAAAACCAAGAGCATCAGTTTGTTTTCACACCAGTTCTTTTATACTTTATTTCCATTTATAAGCATTTATCTCAAGTCGACAGGTTACATCACAGCCCATCAGCTCTCTGGAATTGTCAATGTACTGGATATCAGCAGGGAGGACGACGGAAAGACTGAGGGAGACCAGGTACAACTAAAACAGGGAGAGGAACGGAGGGGGCAGGGAGGGGATGCTAAGGTTACTGCTTCCAGATCCCAAACTCAGACCGATCAACACAGTGTTTGTCCCACTATAATCGTCATCCTTATTGTTATCACCATTCAGTCGAGTGCTGTTGTGCAGAAAGGGAATGCTGGGAACTTGGAGGACTCGGTGCATTGGACCTGGAAGAGAGGAGGGCGGATTTAAAACAGAGACTTATGACAGCAAATGATTTCAGTTTTTTAAATTGCTTATCTTATCAACTTTATATTGGTTCAGTTGTTCTTGTTATATATTCCACAAACCTTGGACATAAACGGCAACGTTAATATCCTTCTTTCAGCAGAAAGGTGTTGTATTAGCATTGAAGATATTATTTCATATTGCTTTGTTCTGTTCTTTCTGCCAATATGGTTAACATGTTTAACTGTAGAGTTTCTCTCCAAGATAAAGAAGCTGATACTAAATCTTTACCTTTCTTTAACAGCAGAAGTACAGAATTTGTGCTTCTGTCTATTTTGTGTGCATGCTCTGTCCTCTCAAACAGCCTGACACCTTATGTTTTTATTTCACATGACATCCACAATAAACGACAATAAAGTTTGTGGTTGTAGTGTTTTAGCATCTGGGCACTTTGTGACACTGCAAGGATTCTTTTTTGGTAAATTGCAAAAACAGTTGTGACTCTGTAGATATTAATTAGTTTATTTTTTTCAGTCATTTTTAACACAGGTAAATAAAAAAAATTGCACAAGACAAAACTAGTGGAAAAACAGATTAACAATATTTAAATTCCTGTCAGGGGCAAGAACACAAAGTTTAGACCGGAAAAAGAATTGTTTCACACAAAGCCTCCTCAGACTCAAAGAAGGATAATATTTCTTTTCTATTTTCTAAAACATTCCAGTTAAGTCTGTGGACAAACTCATAAAAGAAAACATGAATAAATGTTATTGCATTTGTTTATCACACCTTTTTTTTTATTTAAATTGAGAAAAACACAGTTTTAACTCTTCACAACCATTATCCCACACCTGAATCCCTCTAACTGAAGTACAGTCATTTTTAATATTTGGCCTGACCTTCTGAAATCAGTTTGTTTCTTTAATGTCGAACCCCTTCTGTATACACGCTGAAAAGAGTTTATTAGAGGCTTTGTACATATAATGCTGTTCTGAGCTCTACTAAATCACATTATTTAAAGTATGCAATGTAAGAAATATTTCATTAGTTGGATGAAAACAATCTCACACAGTTATAATTTGGATAGCTCTCTTCTGGAGGTTTTGTGTTGGTTTTATACAATCTTCCCCTGACCTGCACACATGAACTAAGTAACAGTATAACATAAGTGCTTTCTTATTTGGAAAAAATATATTTTTTAATTTTATTTAACTTTGCAATAGTTTTTGACATTTACATTATCAACCTTCCAAGAGTATCACCCTGAAAAATTCTGATTTCATATCATGAGTTTGACATCTTTAAAAAAAAACAATTTTTTTTTATGTTTACGTCACACACACAAAAAAATAAAAAATTTAAAAAAAGGCTTCCCAACTGTTCCCATCTGAACTGAGCAGGACTGAGTCCATCCTTACATGTCAGGCTGCAGGGGGCTCCTCACGACGTCCCCTCAGCTGCGCTCTTCACGCAGGCGGCGAAGGCCTCCATCAGCTCCCTGCAGCCCTCGGCTCCCTTCTCCGCCACGCTGCAAGACAGATCGATCGAATCAGACCGATAAAGACTAAGGGGCAAACCGAAGAGAAATTCAGAACGCCAAATTCTGTCGGTAAGGATTTGGCGCGGATGCTTTAAATCTGCATCCGCGGTTTAAAGCCTGCTGACTAAACAGATGCCTGTTTGAAATGCTAACAGATGTGGGGAAAAAGAAAAGAAAAAAGACGTGAGCGGGAGCACGTCCGACGAGTGAGAGGGATGAAAGGAAAGAGGAAAAAGATGGCTGCGGATTAATACAGGCTCCCATTCAGCAGCAGACGCTGCCACAGAGCGTCAGGGTGATGGAGCGAAAGAGAGGAGGGAGGGAAGAGAGGAAGGGTGCATGCGTTTGGAGGGGGAGGAGGAGAAGATTGCGTGATGAAACAGAGATAACAGAGTGTCATGTTACTGTAGACTCATCCTCTGGCTCTCCTCCCAGGGCTTCATCAGCTCCCTGTAGGGAGCTGCTCCTCCAGCAACAGGCCCCAGCTTGACTTTTATATTCACTATGTACCCACAGCAAGAAAACCTGAACTTTTTTTTATTATTATTGTTTTTGTAATAATTTGCTTCACTTGGCGTTAAAGGTCTGAATCCAGAATATCTACAAATGTAACGAACTGAAAGGAAATGATTCAGCTTGTTACTCGTTGCCACAGTTCAGAATACATGTTAGAAATCTTTACATGCCTGAGTATTACAAGTTTTACTGTAAAAACAAAGGCAACATTTTCATCTAGCAATGACCCTCTCTCATGTCCAACACATGCCCACACACCCCCGCACGCCCACACACACACACACACACACACACACACACACACACCCACACACACACACACACCCACGCCCACCCCTGCCCACACACACTCACACATAAAGGAACGGGATGGTGGGTGACACCATTTCTGTTTCATTCACAGTTTTAACTCTATGCTGTTGTTTCATTTTAAGCAGCTATGAGCCACGCAAGTCACTCAATAAGTTGTTGCTGGGTAACCAAAGGGTGAGTTAGTTAGTTGATGCCATCAGAGACAAACAAGGTTGAGAGTTTGAGCAGCTAAAGACTTCTGAATCAGAGCTCAATGATTATTCTATCAGATGTATTATCTCTTGATATTGATCACGTGTCTATCACAATACATATTGTTTCAAAGGTTTCAGTTTTCATGGTGAAATGAAAAGTATCCATTTCCATATGGACTTGTGTTCATTCAGTTCAAATCCAAACCAGACATGAGAAAAGAATAGAAATATTCCTTATTACCCAACACTGGGGAAATTCCCCCGCATCCTCTGAACCCCCTGCTGCCATCTCTCATATTTTTGATTCACCAGTTGTACCTCGTTCCCCTCTCTGCTGCGTCGCGTTGTCAGCAGTGATGTAACATCCAGCTGGCAGATTATCACTCTGAGCCTTGCTCTGCCTGGAGGGATGGAGCTAAGAGTGTGTTTGTGTGCTGCTTGTGAGGATGTGGGAAGAGACGGGCGGCCGAGTGTACACTGTACACACCCGTGTGGTGGGACGGAGCAGAAACGTGATTGGGTCTGAAGACCCAACAAGAGAGCAACAACGGCACCCCGAGGGTGTTGGGGAAAAAAATAAACCCTGCTACTGCTACATCGGGCCCAGAAAGCATTCCCCACAATGTAAATCCTAAAAGTGGAAATAATTTGTTTAAAATAATTTCCCGTTGTCCTTAATGAAAATGTCGGCTTTCAGAGGGTCACTGAGGTCCTTCAAGGATCCAAGCAGGTATGCTCACCGGATGAGGGGATTACAGTTAGCGGGTCTGTATGTATGAAGTTGATGACATCATCACCAACAAAGCCATTGCGTAATCTCCTCAGAGAATCAGTACAGGGTCAAGGGGCAAAGCTGAGTTGTCATAGCAACATGTCCGGTCAATCCACGTCCTGGCCTGGGACGTGGATTGAGGAGCATTAAGGAGTGACGTCCCCCTGCCCCGGCAGGAAGTGGGTGATGAATTATTTAGGCTCCGTTAGGTGTAGTGAGTCATCAGTGATGAATATATATATAAAACATCAGTGGGCAGGTGCAGAGGTTAAAGGTTGATGTGGAGAACAAGCATTGGTCAGAGGGTCAGGTGGTTTAGGCTGGGCTTAACGCATGTTAGATGGAGAGAAGGTGGGAAAGATTTGAGGGGACTAATTCCAACACAACTAAAAGTAAAAGGAATAAAGTCAAAAATCAAAGATCCAGCTCTCTGATCATTTTTTGGGAAGACTTTTTGTGAGCCCTAGCTAGTGTCGCTATATGGAAACTGCATATCATAAGCTGCATTTCCATTCCAAATGTGCACAAAACTTTGTCGATATTCAGCTAATGTTGAAAAACCACACTTCCACATTTGTGCTCTTTCCATTAAATAAGAAACTAAAATCACACGTGAATAAGTTTGTTCACGCGATAAGTCAAAAACATGCCACGCCAACAACAGGAAGTGGTCCTCCTACCACTTCCTGCCAGCATAAAACATCAGGTTGTTCATCACATTACTCACATGATGCAAAAAACTGTTTCCATGTAAAGTACACAGAAAATAATGAAAGAAGAATCTCTAAGGTAAGGTTTTTTTATTATTATTATTATTATTTTTTCTGGCCAAAATTGCGATGAGGTGGAAGTAAGCATCATCCTGTAGTCCCATCGTCATGACAACCATGGCAGTAAACTTGTTAAGGGCTGATAGACCACGAGGAGGTCTAACAGTTTCTGGTACAGGTTAGGTTACTTTGTGTATACCTGTAGGTATAGATAAGTGTAGCTGTATAGCGAAATATGTCATATTAACCAGGATAAGAGGAGTTCTATCCCAGACATATTAGTTTTCTCAATATGATTGCCTCAGTGTGTTCTTGCTATTTCTGGCTCACTGTAAATGTGAAGCCTTTGCTTCTTTAGCCAGCCTGGGGTAAATAAAACAGGTATCAAGTAGAGTGGAAACATGATCTATGACAGGGAGCGCTTCACCATGTCCTGCACATACAGTTTCACACATACTAGAAGCTATAAATACCCAGGGACTACTAATCATTACACAAAATGAAGCCTTGTTGAGTTTAATGTTAGCTAAAGTTTGCTAGCAGTCAAATCCAGGTGTAGCCAGAAGTGTATTTTGATACCACCTTGGCCTTCATCATGGAACAGACTCGTGGAGACCTAATGATGTTAAACCAGAACATTTTCCTTCAAAACATCTTTATTGAGGAACAAATAAAGACAGTTTTAAGGTTTAGTAACAAAGACTAAGAACAAGGGCTATAGTGCCTTCAGTCTAGGCAGGTGACAAATTGTTAGCTTAACCATTTGTTGACAGATTTCACTTGAATGGCAGCAAGGCCAGGACAGAGCAAAGGTTAGCATCCTTTAGCATCAACCTACACAGCCAAATGTGTGCATGTACAGTTATAGGCAGCAGCTTCTGTATGTCACAACATGGCATCTGGCTCTTAGAAATTTTGATAACGACGCCAAAATAATTAAATTGTTCTTCTAACAAGAATTATTGACATTGCATTACATAATTAGATTTTTTCCGGTTAAAACCTTCTAAAATCTATCTAAAATGATTTTTGTTAATCTCAAAAATATTGGTAATGATGAGTTAGTCTATTTTGTCCAGGTTCTGGTTTTAACATCACAAGAAGAAATAAAAAGCAGTGGCTAAATGGGTATTGCTAACTTTAGCACCTTTAAAGTGTAAATGTTTATAGCTAAACATTTAATTTAGCTAAAACTCAATGTGAATTCCTGTGCAATAGAGGAAAACTAGATGTAGGAAATACTTCCATAAAATAAAAAAAATATACATCCAAATAAATATAGCTAAGCATTTATATTCTAGCTTAAAGCTAAAACTCAATATAAAAAGCTGTAAGACTAAAAAAGGTGCAGATTCAGGGACATTTCCAAAGACACAAAATGTATGTAGGCTACATCTGTGTTCAGCTAGCAAACATCAATGTTGCAAAAGCATGACTTAAATTCTTACAAAATGATTAGAACTGCAGACTGAAGCAATACTACCAAATTAAAATATCAATTCCTGTAGAGCTAGCTAAACAAACTGAACTCAGTAGAGATTCTTATAAAACTCTAGAAGCCGATAAAGATGAGGAGAGACGCAGGTAAAGAATTTACTGGCACATTAATTAAAGGGAAATGCAGAAGTGCTAGCATGACAGATTAAACAAATGTAATGGACAATGATTCTTATGAAATTCATGTCTTACTAAAACTCAAGGTCGTAAATCCAAGGTCATAGCATATGTGTTTACTACTAGGGGTCACTGTGGCTCTTCAAATCTCAAAACTTAACATGTGCTGGAAGGCTATATTTATCAGTGCTTGTGCTGCTACATTTTGGACGTCTGAAAATCTTGGGTTCAAGTTCAGCTGACTTCAGCTGCATACAGTGACCTACATAAACCCAGAGCCCTGCAGGACATCAGTGACATAGCATGTATATCTACTTTGAGCATCTTGTGTCTTAAACACCATGGGGTGTAATTCTTGGCCAGATCTCCTTGCATTTCTAGAATGTCTTAAATAGAAGAGCAACTGAAGGTATTTTTCAGTGACTGCACTGTGGTGTTGAAACTTAACATACAACTCGCAAGGAAAACACGGCTTAGTACCCTTCAACATAAAGTTGGCAGCTGCAAATCTTAAAAGCAAGATTCATCCACGCCTTTTTATATTCCCTGCCCCCACCTCAACTTGCAGTCTTATCTAAAGGATTCATACCCCAACAAGAACTTTATCAACTTAAACACTCTTGCTAAAGCAAGCTAGACTGTTATTGCGTTCCACAAAACGTGAGCACTTCATCAAGCTATAAATAACAAGGAACCAAAAATGTTTTCAACACTGTGTCAATATCCTAGTTGATGTCTCTAGGAGTTAAGCTCTTTTGGACATTCACAAAAACTCAAAAAATAATAAATTTAAATTAAGTGTTTGTCAAAGCATCTATTAAATAAGGTCATTGCATTTTTTTTTAAACAAAATATACAAACAGCCCTCCAAACATCCTTTTCCCTTATGTCCCTGAACGTTGACACAGAACGAGTTGGAAGGATACAGTGGGGACAAATGGATCGAGGTGCCGCAAAGTATTGTGGGGAAAGGGAGACTAGTGACGTAAGCAGATTCCCAGCCTCCATCCATGCGGATGGACAAGCATCAAGCATCACCCCACTGCCATACATCGTTAGCCTCCAATTACTCTCCCATACACAGGATATCCCAGAGTTTTCATAGCCCCTTTCAGCACCCAGTTGGGATGTCAAAGTCTGTTACATCCCCACATACAAGATGTGGACGTTTTTAGCCGGAATCCTAGTGTCCGCTGACAAGACTCCATTTTATCGTGGCGCATTTTCGAATGCTGTCCATAGCTGACCCAGAGATGTTGTGACAAACTCCGAGGTTTTAATTGTTATCAGCCGCAGGGTGATGGTGGTGTTTGCTTGTGCAGTTGCCTCTCATGAAGGTATCAGTCCAGCTTTTTGCAAGCAAATGAGGGTCGTACTGATCTCCACCTCAGTCTGTACAATTATGCGAATGCATCTCTGAAAGCTTCAGCCGACGGTCAAGCCGGGCTCTCTGTGATGAGTGTTAGTGACAAAGTGCCCAAACTTCCTTGCAACACAAATTCCATCACTTACCATTTGTCCAGGTCTGCTTTGACGCTGGCGCACGCTGCAGGGACGGGGGCCTCTGCGGGGGCAGCCGCGGTCTCAGAATCCGACATGTCTGTGGTGGGTTGTGGTGCTATGTGGTGCCAAGGGTACCCTTTCTGTCCTGTTTCTGTCCTCTGGACGCCTATGGATTCCAGTGCCAGTGATAGAGAGAGAGAGAGAGAGAAAGAGAGAGAGTGAAGATGAGAGTGAGTTGGTGGTAGGGGAGGGGTAGAGGAGTGCAGGAGGGGGTGGGAGGAGATAAAACATGTAAGAGGGAAGCTCACATGTGTACATAGCGGTTCAGGTTGAGAGGGCAGCGAAGTGAAGCCAAGTGTTCAACATTAGGTTTGGGAAACAAGGGCAAGAATTTGGGAATCTTCCTAAGTAGGCTAAACTCCAGAGCCACCTTGTGTATGATTAGGTACACTGAAATGACTTGAGTCTTATGGTTACGTGTGTCTGTACATCTGCTTTTTGATCTTTTTTAGAAGCTTTTTTGGGACAGTTGCTTACTTTTCAAGGACCTGGTATCTTTATGGAGACATGAGTCTGTTCCAAATACTTAGAAACATTTGGGTTGCATTTGGGCTTGGCTCCAAGAAAGAATATGTCAGTGTAATGTTTAAATAAGGACAGAAAAAATGAACTTGTGTGAATGAGGGTGTGTGTGTGCGTGTGTGTCCAGACTCGCCTAACCCATTGAATGCTGCCATCTAATGGCAGCTTTGTAAAAGTGATTTATACTACTGCCATCTTCACAATGACCTTCTGGCAGTCATCAGAAATGTTTAATCAACATACAAGACAATAATAATAGTCAAAGCAAAGAAACTACTTTGAGCAAAACCTTTTTCTTGGACTTTCTAATATTCATGGTGAAACATTTGGAATTGGGCAGCAACAGAACATTTTCATCAGTTGGCGTGGTGATCTTTTTTTGACCTATATAATCATAATTCATTAGATTAAATGAACCAGCCTGTTTGACTCCAGGCACATGCTTTAGAAAGAAAACAAACTGTACCATGTGGATGGAAAAAACCTCCCAAAAAACACACAACTCTTATTAAAAGGGTTGTGTTTTTTTGGTATTGGCGCTTTAAATTTTTCTAACATTATTTTCTAACAACCTATCAAGTGATTTGCTTATTATGGGATAAAAAGTTTTATGATTTAGGGACTTTGTGTTGGTTATTTTCTCCCAGTGATCTACATATTTTGGTCAAGCCTGTGGATAGTGGATAATGTAGTTCTCTACTTAAAGTCAGGTTCCTTTCTGATCTTTAGGGAGGCAGAGACAGTTCCTCACCTGCCATCATAACTGATTTAATACTAACAATTATTACAGAAAAGTGACCTGAAATGACCCAACTCTTCTATAAATATGTTTTCTGTATGATTTAAACATTTTATGGTGAAAATAGCTGAAATTAAGCATTGCCTGTTCAAATACATGAGGGAGTAATGAGCTGTGCCTAACATTAGATGGCGCTGTGTCGCACGCAGCGTCTTTCGTATGCCCGTTGCTGCCACTGCTTATATTACCAATACACGACTTATAACATGTTGACAGTTACCGTTACCTGTCTGTCTAAATTTCTCTACATAAATTCCCCCAAAACGCGCAAGAAATACCAGGTTCAGGTCACTGCGTGGTCTTCTTCTATCTATGCACTGACAACCTGGAAACATAAAGTCGACGACCCAGGACAACTCACCTCCGTGGTACAACTAAAGGTATGACCATACACAATATTTTTCTAGCTTAAATAAAAAAAAAGAGAGTTTATTCCAAAAATGTTTTACATAAAAAATAATCTAGCCCAAGTCTGATAAAAGCCCCTTGCTCTTGCTGGAGGCGTGGAGTCTGTCGAAGTCTGAAACATATCGCATTTTCTCCAGTCCTTCACAGCTCAACCGTGAAGGAATGAAGTTTATGGGAAACTGCGTAATCCCGAAGGAAAGAAGGGCCACAACATATTTGCTAGCAATAAAATGTCTTAACATTTCTCTTGCTGCGGCATAACTCAACACTTAGAAGCATGGCCCAAACAATGGCTTCGTTAACTCGTCAAACCACACTGCCATTGTCAGACTACAACACAGGCATCACAGTTTAAAATGTGGTCAACTAACAAGCTGTTTTGCGTAAAATGGAAAATTTTTAACACAACGAACAAACTTTTGCTCCTTGAATATCTTCGCAAATTTCCAAAAAAGTTGGAAATTTGCAATCTTTTTCAATTTTTTTTCTAGAAAATTTCTGGGATTAATCTCAAAATTTCGTACTTTTTTGGCGGACATTTACTCCTATTTTTTTATATTTACAATGGCCCTGATAAATGGATGCATTTCTGACTGAAATACCTTATTTTATGCCTATGTTTATCAATTTATTACGTGTGGAATTCATGTTGACGTGCATTGAAAGACATATTTTTGAATAACAAAGGCAAAAAATATCTACTCGATTAGAAATCTGACAAGCCCTGCAATACGGGGTTACAGCCCCAGTGTTGAAGACCTCTGAGCTGTGGTATTGTTGAACATCTGTGAATAGATTAAAGCATAAATTTAAAGCTTTTAAAACAACAGACTTTTTTTTAAGGTCAAAATTGAAATATAAAGTTTTTGGGGAGTTTCATGTCTTGATATGTCCACTCCAGAGGAGTCAGTGTCTCCGGTCATGAACGTCACCTCACATCTCTGCGTCACTCGTAATTCAGAAAGAACATGCTGTAACTGGACTCTGCAGCTCCTCATGTAATCCTCTTCCTCATTCATTATCCACAAAGAAAGCGTCCCTAAATTACATTAGCATTAAATGTCAACCAATTAACTCGCCGTAGAACCTCAGCTCAAACATATCTTGGCTCCTATTGCCAAAAAAAGCCTTTTAATGAATTCATTCACTGAAATGAGACTACAGTTACAAGCACAGTTTAGATCATGACATTTTGAAATGAAAGTGTTTAAAAACACTATAAATACTGTCAAAATACATAGGATTACTAAAAGGTTTTTGTAGAAGAAGAAAATTTAGTTCTTTAGAGCAAATAGAAGCCAACTCCAAACTTCAGTCTGGGTGGATGAGGAAATGGATAAGAGAGAACGCCATGTACTTTAAGTTGCAGAATTCTGAGTTTTAACATCATAGCTGGTAACTCCTACCTACGGTCTCAGCAGACAGGATGTCTAGGTCAGCGGGGCTGGAGAAGTGTCTCTGTGTCCAGGACGCAGCGGAGAATGTCTAAACAAGGACTTTGATGTGCAACAAAATCTCTGGGGTTGGGTGTCTTCTTTCGAAGAAAGACGGATTCTGGTTTATGAGAGTGTGCGCAAGTACGTGTACGCGTGTTCACGTGTATGCATTTACGGTTTTTGTATGGCCAGGAGCAGAAAGTTAAGATTGCGAGTGTCGGAGGGGGTGGAGGGTAAACGGCTGAAAGAGGGCCAAAAATTTCTTTCCTCAAACAGCTCACGGCAAAACAGCAACAGGCTAAAAAAGAAAAAAACAGAAGACACTCCCTGTTGAAATTGCATGAGGGTTAAACAGAGATCCAACGAAGTGGTGGGGGGTCAACCTGTGTGTGACATTTATCATAGGGTAGGCCGAATCTATGCCGACGGTGCACTGCAACAGTCCTTAAAGCCTCTGGTCATAAATTAGCCAAACAGCTTCAGTAACCCTCACATTGTTTCCTCTGTGTCCTTTCTCCACTTCAGCCTGTTTCTATCTCACCTCCTACAGGATATAAAGGCTCCTCATGCTTTGGCACCTCAGGCTCTTTGCTGACTCCTCATTGTTGAACCAACTTGAGGACAAACCTTCCTTTTGGAAGTTGAACTAAAACCACCTGAATCGGTGAAGACTTGTTCAATGTCAAGATCAATTCAAAGTCAGTCTGTATATCACGTATGAGCCTTTCATGTTTGCACATATGGCATATATTATGTGTAGTGACAGATGGTTTTCAGGGTGTTGAAAGCAAAAACCCATAAACTGCACACGGGACCACGCGTGGCATTAGAGGAACATGTAGAAACGTCCCAGATAGGGGAGGTAAAGTGTCGCTAATGGTTTGCTTGAAGCTTTATTCAAACATTCAGGCATATCTGTAGGAACTTTGTGCTCTATTTTCCTCTACTACTATATCTGAAGATGATTGTTAGCATTTTAAAAACGAAAGCCCGTGTTTTAGATTTTCTGACATGTCGGCGACAAGCTTCAGTGTGTTTATTGGGAATGTATGTCATAGACCTTCACAACATGGTTCATAATTATGTAGTGGAGGAAAAAAAGTTTTGTTTTAACAAATAATAATATGGAAAATGTGTCTTCTCTCCACTGATACTCCTATCTAAACCCGTCAATCTGTCAATGCAATAACTGTTAGTGATGCACTATATTAGATCTGGAGCTAAATGGTGACTTGATTGTTAGAACTGCTGTCTTGTACCAATAGGGTTCGGGGTTCAGTCCTGGCCTGGGATCTTTGTGTAAAGAGTTTGTATGTTTTCACACAGGACATATGGGTTCTCTCCCTCCTGACCTGGTCAGAACCAGCACCTTACGCTTTACTTCGTCCAGAGGGTCTGGAAACGTTTGTTTCCTGAAGGCGTGGCCCCTGTTGAAATTTGAAACAATTGGATCTGATTTTACCCAATCGCTAATGTTTGGCCGTGACATATGTAATGTGCCAGCTTGATGAAACATGCTGAAAATTGTGTGTGCCATAAACAACCCTGTAGGGAGTAGGATCAGATATCTTAAACATTCATCTTGCTCTGACTTTAATTGCTCAACATTTGGAAGCAACACAGACTGAACTGCTTCATTCCTCCGCTGCCATTGCCAAACTATAACCTTATATTTTCAGACTGCAGTTCTAAAACAGAGCAGAAAATTGACGTCATTGTTAACAACTCTTCGTTTTGTTCCAGGCAACGTCTTCCCTCCTGCAGCTCAAAAACCTGCGTGCCAGGTTCATTGTTCAACTTTCCTTCTGAGTTGCCCTCAGGAATCAGTGTGTGCATCGATGTGTGTGTCGGCATAATGGCCTGTGATGAATCAGCAACCTGTTGAGGTTGTACTTGTCTCTTTTCAAACTACCACTGGAAACAGGGACGAACCCTTCCACAGTTTAAAGGATTTGAACGGTGGACAGACTCCACAAATCTGGCCTAGTTAGATACGCAGAGATCCTGGAGGAAAACCTTTTGGAGGTTCACCTTCCAGGAGGGCAAAGATCCTAAATATACATCCAGAGCCACAAGGGAATGGCTTAGATTAAAGCCCATGTGTTAGAATGACCTAATAAAAAAGGGGTTGAGATCACTTTGGATGGGACTATTGGTAAGGGAGGTATTTTTGTTACTGTCCGAAGATGCACAACCAACCCCACATCTGTGAGGTTGGTTAACGTGTTAGGGCCAACGCCTTGGAGATATTGATACTGTTCAGTCTCTAACAGAACCCTGAACATATTGACTTACATGATCCCCTTTGATTTGGTTTGAATCCACACTCCCTTTTAAAAATGAATCCAGATTAACTGGAAGTCAATCCCATGAAAGGAATACTGACATTTCTGCCCACCAATACTCTAAGATAACTACTGTCAGCATTAACCCCGTTAACCCCACTGTGTAAACAGCTTTTCACTGATTGAAGTAAACCCCTTGCACGCAAGTCCTAATGAGCATTATTGTTCCCGTGGTAACCATATTAGTGAAATTGGCTTATCCAGATCAATTGTAAGATCACTGCCCCAACAGATGCCCAGAAACAAAGACTGTAAAGATCTACCAGTTGTTTGTTGTGAAAAGACTGATGATGTAATGGAGATGTTGGGCCAGTTTCTAACTGGGACACAACACACCTTTTAGACTGGAAGGCCATTTTTTTTTACCCAGGTACAGTTAAGATGCACATGGGCGTATTAGGGCCATTGTAGATAAAAAGAGGAGTAAATTTCCACCAAAAAACTCAAATATTTTAGATTAACTTCAAGAATTTTCTAGAAAAAGCTTGGAAACTTCAGAGCTGGAAAGAGTGAAAATGCGAGATAAGAAAACTCTGAAATTTTTAGGATAATCTCAGAAATTAAAAAATAAAATCCTTTGGAATTTCTGAGTTTGAAAAGTTAAAAAATTGCTAGAAAAAAATCTGTAGGATTAGACATTTTCTTGAAACAAAATAAATTTAAAAGGAAGTTTCAAAAGTTGAAAATTTCCAAGTCAGCATCCATTTACAACGACGCGCTAGGATCATCGTTTCCAAATGAGTAAATTCTCAACTTTTTCTGAGTTTCAAAAGTCAAAAGTTTGCATCTTTTGAAACTTTAAATTAAGTTTCATTAACTCATTTCTAGCAATTTTTCAACTTTTCAAACTCAGAAATTTCCACGTTTTTTTCTAGAACATTTTTGAGGGGAGTCTCAAAATTTCAGAGTTCTTATGGTGGAAATGTATTCCTTTTTTCTATCTAGAACGACTCTAACATGCCGTTGTAGCAATGTGATTATTTAGCTCTAGAACAAGGCTTTTAACATCCTTGCTGAGTAAGTACACATTTTCATGTGATCTCAGTAAGTTGTGCTGTGTTTAGGTCTCACAGGATTTTCCTTTTTAGTTCAGATGGAAACTTGCCCTTCAGATGTCGCCATAAACACTTTGCCAGTTCTAAAGCCAACATCATGTAGGCACAAAAACTGAGGTGAACTAAACTGATGCGGACATGTCAGTAAAACAAGTAACACACTCTTAGAACAATTTTATTTAAACCTTTAAGTATAAACATCAAAATTACACTGAAGGGGGAATGTTTTAAAATAAAAGTTTCAATAATTGCCCAATATTCGATACTGAATCGTATTACTTTTTTAAAAAATCGCAGACAGTGAGATAAATCAATGACTTTTGTGGACATATTACATGTTAAATGGACTCACTTCGAACAAAAAGAATGAAGTCTTTTTTACAGTCAGATTTCAAACTGCAGCTCAGTCTGACAGTTTTTAAGGAAAGACCCTCAACATCTTAAACATTTTGACATTTCCTGAAGCCAAAAAGTGACTGAAAGCTGAAAGACTTTTGCAAATGCACAAAAAAACAACAAAAAACAATAATGTATTAAAAAGATTTGAAATGTGTGGCATCAGTTTTATTGTCCAAGTTAATTTTGGGCTGTAAAAGGCGCCTATTAAATAATAACAATAAAAATATTATCACTATAAGGAACAAATCTGCCCAGACACTGTAAGGCAGCCAAACCCACCACTTCTTTGATTTAAGTTGGACATGGTTAAAAAAGCACATCTTACTAAAAAAATTTAAAAAAGAGAAAATGTACAAAGTTTTTAAAGAAAAATAAGTACAAATACTTAATAGATCATTTGCTTGTAAATAATCTCTCTCTCTATAAAATAATGAATTTATTTTTATCATTTATTATTCGGAGGAAATTAACTGGGATTTCTGGAATTTTGAAGTTGTTGAGAGAGCTGGGACATACTTGCTGATTAATTAATTTATTTTATTTTATTTTATTTTGTTTGCAGGAGTTACAATAACTTTCTATTTCTAAACCCTATCGGCTACTCTGTTTTATTAAAATCAGAGACAAATCTCATGTGTGTTTTTGCACTAACCAGTTTATGTTGCATTACTTCCTGAGATGTAAAAACAACCAAAATGTAGCATTTAAGATGCCTAATAAAAAGCTGAGGTGTGAGTTGGGGAGGGAGGATGTGTCTCACCAGCGGGCCGCTGTTGTTAGCCTCCCTGAGATGAAGTTCTGTAATATCATGAAGAAGAAAACTTTTTCTCAGGGCAGGTTTAAAATCTGAAAAACTATTTTTGGTCCTACTTTATGGAACAATCTAGCTTTCCAAATTAGATCTGCCCACAGCCTGGATCATTTTAAATCACTTCTTAAAACTCATTTTTATTCTTTGGCATTTATTTGAAGTAGTGTTTCGATGCTCTGTTTTTATTCATTTGTGTTACTGTCGTTCTTGTACAGCACTTTGGTGCAGTTTTATACCTGCTTTTAAAGTGCTATATAAATACATTTGACATTGACATTGACATTTTACTGACCCTAAAATCTTAAAACTGTAGCTTCAAAATATAGGTAGACATTGACTTCTACAGGCACTTAAAGAGTCATATTGATTTTTATCCTAATTTTTATTCATATCCATATTTTACCTCTGACAGAGCAGATGAATCCTGCTGAGGTGGCACGCTGTTCATGACCAGGTGGCCATCAGTGACATTCCTAACAAAATGAGGAAAACCTCCTAAAACTTAGTGTGAGAGCTGTTGTTTTTATTCATCACTTCAATCAACACGAGGGAGGAACTTTTTCCACTTCAACGCCATGCGTACACACCCACACACACACACACGCACACACACACGCTAGTATAAACGCAAGGCGTTTGTACCAGCACCTCACCTCATCCTGCTGCATCCATTCAAAGCCCCCTACACCATGTTTCTCATTATAAACTGGTCGAAGCAAGTTCGGGACAATTAGTGCAGACTCATCCCACTGCTCCATAAACAAAGTGTCAGACCCCAGCAACTATAAAATGGGAGCAAATTGCAGCAAAAGAGCAAAAAAGACGGCAACTGGGCCAAGAAGAAGAAGAAGGAACAGACTGAGAACCTGCAGGACAGACGAGAGAACGATGGCTCAGAGAAGAATCAGCGGAGGAAAACTCTTCATCACAGGTGAGATGGTTTTTTATTTTCTGTGTTTTAACACACACACACAAAAAAGATTCATGCAATATTATACAAAACGAAGAGTCTATGAATGTAACTTCCTGAGCTGCAAGAACAAGATACGTGGTCAGAGTTGAAACCCGCCTATGGAAGTCTGATGATCAGCAATGTCTCTTAAAATTTAATATTTTGGGATTTTAAAATATAAATCTGACCGACATTTAGGTAATGCTTCTTCAATAAAAAGATAAACCATAACAAAGCCAAAACCAAGCACAGAGTTTGGCTGGAACAAGAATTTCACACAATCATAGCTCTGAGCAAAAATACAACGGTTTCATGGTTTTTAGTTAAAATTGAAGAAGAACAAAAGTGATTTGCTGTGAATTGATTCTGATACACAAATTTTTAAAAGTTCTCATAATTCTAGTATGAAAAACCACTAAAGCTAAGAATTTTTAAGTGCTTATTGCACGTTATGTTGTTACATTTTAAACTAATTGAGTTATCAGCGTTTAGTGACACAGCTTTAGCTTCTACATCATCACGGTCTGTGTTTTTGTGCAAGTAAAAGTCAAAGTTTTCTGTGCTGGGAGAAAACTCAGGGAAAAGTGTAGCAGCCTTTATTCAGCCGACTGACTGGCAGTGCACAGCAACAGATGGGGAAGGGAGAGCACTTCCTCTAAATGAGATGCCTGAAACATGACTGGAACATTTTGTGACTGTCAAACTGCTACTTCTTTAAATGCTGGAACACCTTGATACCAGTAGCTAACATATACTTAGTAATAAGTAATAAGATTTACCAGAAACAAACCATATTTAGACACCAAAGATACAGAACTCAGAGTCTAAAAGCGGTCTTGTCTCTTGCGCCCTGCTCCAGCCGTGTACCTGGTGGCCATGTGCAGAGCCGTGCCCGTCAATGACCTGCTCGACCGAGCCTCACAGCGCTCCGACAAAATGCACTCTCTGAGCACGCTGCTCACCCAGGAGATGGTAAGACCTCACTGCTGCCTGATTAAACCCAGCCAGATCACTTCTATGGCTTTCACTAGATGCCCTTGTGCTTGAGTGAACCCCTAGAGGTCCACTGGTTCTTGATAATGTTCAGAGATGTTGTCTTCTGGACATTGTGATGATCACCCTTTTCTTCTCCTAGGACTCTCACTTCCCTCCTTACGGTAGGATGCAAATGCCTCGTCCTGCTGACTGCCACACCTCAATTCTACAGACGCCCAATGACAAAGAGCAAGCTCTGCAAGTTTCTGTAAGTTGGTCTGAGTTTTGCTCTTTTGTGAGCTTTTCTCTACTGAGAGTCTTGTCTTTGAACGACCTCCTCATTGCTCTTTCATGTGCTGGCTTATTCTCCAGGAGTCAGATCTGATGTCTCTGGCCCGCTCCCTGCTCCGAGGCTGGGTGGATCCGTTGGCGGTCCTGTCTACCAACGCCATCACCTTGCCTCACCCAGCCAAAAGCAGCATATCAAGCAAGATACAGGAGCTACAGGAGCATTCTAAAAGCCTGGCGGACGGTCTGGACATACTGTCCGGCAAGGTGGGCAAGACTTCTTACACTTAGTGTTTTGATAAAATGCTCCCCACTTGTACCTCACCGGCCTCCCTCTGCTCCAGATGGGTCCCGCCGCTCAAACCATCTCCTTCCTGCCTTACACCGGTGGGACTGACCTGGGCCAGGACCGGGTCACCATACTAAACAAGTTCAACTTCCTGCTGTCCTGCCTTCGCCGCGACTCGCACAAGATCGACAGCTTCTTGAAAGTCCTTCGCTGTCGTGCAGCGAAGTTGCAGCCCGAGTTGTGCTAAGGCCAGCGAGACTCTGGGTGGAGTTCTGCTTCTTACTATCTACTAACTTAGAGCTAGCACTTGATACCTTCAACGACATCCTAATTGTTGAGTAGTAAGTAGTGTAAGTTTTCAGAGGATGGAGATATGGAGGAGTTATATAGAAGACAGAATGTTGAACTTTTAGCAGTTACTCAAAACACTCAATGCCCTAATTGTTTTTCGGGGTAAACCATAGGAATTTGGTCAAAAAGGACATTTTTAATGTTTTTTTATAGGGACAGATTTCTATTGTTAATGGCATCATATCAGCTGTAGTCATTGCTGCCTTTTTTTCTTTCCAGCTGGTCTGGCATTACAAATTGGCCATCATTTCCTAACCTAACTCAGTAACTTCTGTATCGTCCATATCTTGCCTCCTCCTTGTCTCGTCTTTCTCTGAAACAGTTCCGCCCTCAAAGTCAGACTCCCCAACAGCTGAGCGCTGAAGCACAGGGTTTCTTCTTCTTCTTCTTCCCCAGTTATACTGTGCAGCATTTGCACTTTAGATTTATTCCCCCCTTCAATGCAGTGCCTGTCACTGAATTGTTTCCTTTAAGTCTGTTTATCAATAAATACTATTTCTTGCACAGTGAATATTTGTCTTTTTTTCAGTCGAATATCAGAAAGGCCTCATTCCTAGAATGTATTACTTGTAGCAGAAACTGTCTCCATGGTAACATGAAGGATTTTTCTTTTTCTTGTTGGTAGAAATATATCTGGAAAATAGCTACATGGTTCTGATGATGCTTTTTGGTACGTAAATGTTCACAGATGGCCAAACTCAGGAGCTGAATTTGGTGATATTTACAATTGCAAGGATTCTACCAGAAGCCCTTTGCTGCCATCTAGTGGTCAGAGTTATGCAAAGTAATGGCTAAATTTTGCCAATGTGCAACAGAAGTGCCGAGCTGTTAACTCAACATTTCTCCCCCAGACGCCTCGGCAGTTGTTAGCCACGTTCTCTCAGTTTTTGTGGCCTACCACTTCAAGGTTGAACTGCTGTTGTAAATTTGTAACAAAGGCATTTCAAAAACATGAACTATGTGTCAATTATAGCCCCACAAACACAAATACTGCTCTTGAAAAACGTACCGATTTCAAATATGATTCTTTAGGACACCAGTCACATATACATGCGATTTATATCAGTGGTCCCCCACAAGCAGCAGAATGAGTTAGAAACAGCAGCAACAGCATCGGAGTTGGTCGTCTGGACGCGTCCCCCCCTTACGGTCCGCAGCAAACAGGCGAAGTCTCGACCGGTCCGCGGTACTAAAAAGGTTGGTGACCACTGATTTATATCACTAAGTTTAGTGATATAATTTGAAAATAGGATTAAATGTGCAGTTGCACATTGTAGCTGCATTTAATCCTATTTTCAAATTAAGTGATATTTATAGATGCTTTCGTTGAACAAACTGTGGAGAAAATAGTAAAACCAGCAATCCCAACAATACAGACAGTTTTGGAGACTTTAAACATCATCAGTATCATACGGCACATTTTGAAAATAACAACCTCAAAGCAGGTATTAAACCAGCTTTCTCTCTTAAAAATTTATTTTTCTAAGATTAATATAATATTCTAATCCTAAATATTTTGCATTTGATAGCTGGAAATTCAACATAGATCACAAAATAAAGGTTTGAAAACATCTGTCTGTGTGCCACTGGTCTACATAATGTGTTTTATTTGGTGAATTAACTGTAATAAAATAACTTCAATAACCTACTTGTAGCACCCCCCCCTCCCTCTCCTGTTTTAAGGGGGGCCGCAACAGACAGGTAGGGGCCGTGACAGAACTTGCTCCGCCCCTGTGTCTCTCCACGCTTCCCGTCGCTGCGCTGCAGCTCGGTATTCACAGCTCAGCCTGTTGTGGAAACACAGCTGAACCGCCGCCGCAAGCCCTGTAAGCCGACACCTGTCTGCCGCCTCACCGCCCACCAAATGCGCCTGCTGGAGGTCCTGCGGCCTTCCTCCTCCTCCTCCTCCTCGGACATGAGGCGCAAACAGAAGCGGAGCGGAAAGCCGCCGCTCCCCGACCGCTTCGACATGTCCAGCTTCGAGGTTTCCCTGCAGCAGCTCAACGACCTGCTGACGGACGACAGCGGCTTCTACAGCTGGCCCACCAAACACTTCCACGAGGTTTACCCGCGGATCTACATCGGCAACGCGTGAGTCCCTGCTCCAGACACACCGGAGCCATAATTGTTATCCATTTCTGCGCCATAAAAATCCATCGTTAAGTGGGTCATAAATAGAGCAACCTGCAGTATTCATATTCAGGTCACGCTCGTTGAACCACTTCCACAGATTTCCTGTCATTATTCAAGAGTCTTATTAAATTTAACTGAATAAATGTGACAAGGTGAAATTCCTCCACGGTTTATTCCTCTTATTGCTTTGTAATTATTGTCAGTCAGTTTCAGCAAGTAATTGTTAAAGATATTTTGATGTTTAAAAATGATGTTGGAAAACATGTAGGACAAATGATTTGTTATAATTATATTACTGGTAAAATATAATAATAATAATAATAATAATAACATTGATAATGATTAGTTGTATTATCTCAGGATTTAACATGGAACCTCTACATCTTTCTAGAAAATGAATTTATTAAAGTGAGTGCTGTCTGTTTGTCGCTTCTCTTGTTTGTGGAACAAAAATAAATTAGTGCAGCGAAGAAATGAAGAAACTTCATCTTCAAAACCTACAGGAGCTCAGATTAGATCGGATCTATGAGAGCAGCTGAAAATAGCTGCTGTGCTTCACCTGTCCTCTATAGGAGGAAATCATCCCCGGAGCCATGCTCCATATTTCACTGACTACTTCCTGAATCCTGCAGCAGGAAGGAAATGATATTTTATTGGGATTTTATGGGATTTTTATGTGGAGGGTATATGATAAGCAGGTATATTCAATGGGTGGATGTTTCTTCTGACTTTAAGTATACACATTTTTTTTTTTTGGAGGGGCACACGTCACGTTTTAAGCAGGGATGAGACATTCATTGATTACATTTTTTTTTAATGCTTTAAAAATGTTAAAACAATCAATCGAATTTTATTTTCGCCTACAAAGGTTCCGATCGGACCCGTTGTGTTCTGATGTTTCTGGTGCGCCCGAAAATCTGACGCACAAGCTACATCCGCTAACAACAGCGACGGACGACAAAGCTGCCTCTGTCGGCCCGTCGGGGGTTAATTTCTGCTTAAAAAAACCCCAATAAAACAATCTGATTGGACGCTGGAGAAGACTGCGGTTGTGTTCAATTTGTGCTAAAAGGAGTTAGCCTATTAGTGAAGCTATTCAACTAGTATCTAAACTAGCATCTCCATGCTAAACACGCTGCAGCAGCACAGACACCCACAGTCCTCATTCCTGAAGAAGTTCCATGAATTAAGATTTCCTGAAACACTGGAAAACTGAACGGCTATAATAGTACCAGCACCAATCTGATGTTTGAAGAACCTAAATAACAGATTAAAATGATGCATATATTTGTTGTATTGAATAAATAGACAAAAGAATATCTATTTATTCAATAATCTAGCGGCAAAAAGGGATTTATAATGGAAAATGTTGCTTATTTTGGCAATATATAGAATTTAATTGAATTGTGATTACAGATCCTGCAATTACTTGATTATACATTTTAACCAAGTCGAATGCAGACACAGCTGTTCATTAATATTTTACAAGTTTGTTAATGGATAGTTTTATCAATTCATTTTATGCTACAACCGGCTCTTTACAGGATTTAGTGAACTTCATGAGCCCAAAATGAAAATGAGTTTGACACGCTCACTGTAGAAAATCTAGAGAGGGAGCTGAAGATTAGGGTGATGGCAAGTAGGCCAGCCCAACCCAGAGAGAGAGGAATTTATCATAGAAGTTAAACATAATGCAAAGCCGGTAAAGATACGTATATACCACAAAATAAAACCTAGAAAGGTTCTAGAAAGTACTGACGCTGGTAAGCCGAACAAATTCTGATTTTTTTTTTTGTAGAACATTTTGAAAAGCACGTATCTCTTAATTATGTTCGGCAGAGTGAATGCAGGAACAAATTTCTTTGTATAAGACATATTCACACTCAACAGTCTTTTTAAGAGAAAAAAAAAGACTTGAAATTTTTCCATCTCCTTAAAAAACCGTAAATATACACAAAGTGGAGCTTGAGATGGAATATTCTAGAAGAAAATACACGTCTCAGCTTTTCATGGCAAAAATTAAAGCAATAAAGACAAACTCTAAGGTGTCATCTTCTTTTTATAACTCCACCTACGTTTCAAAGGATTTAAAGAACACAGAAGAAGAGCGGTCACGGTTGCCAGGGAACCACTAAATTTAGGACGGTGGATCAGGGTGAACAGAAGACGCGCCCACGCCTGGCTGCCTGGCGGATGTTTTGATCTCTGCTGTGTTGCCTGACTATTTTTAGCTCTTTGGGTTTGAGAGGACGGAGGTGTGAAGCGACGCGGCAGCAGCAGAGGTTCACAGTTAAATGGAGCGCGTCTTTGTTCCAGCACAAAAGGGATGCAGGGAGAAGGCGGAGGAGGGAAGAACGAGTTCCGGTCCTCCGAAAGGCCAACGACACGCCGGCATGAAGGAGACTGAGATCTGTTTATATATGTTATGTTGGATGTTCAGGTCTTATGTTCAATTTTTATTCAGGGGTAAACAACACAGAGAAAAGTCTCAATCTCATGTTCATATGTGCTTCTGCTTGAGTTCAGCTACTTTCTGACAGACAACATGTTTGGTGAAAGCCAAATATTGATCGGCACCAAAATAAGTCCTGCAGCTCTAAGGCAGGGAGCCGGGGCATCAAGTACAAAGGTTTCCATGGAAACGGCTTGAGCAGGAACATTTAAATCCATGGCTACAATCACACAGCAGGCAAATGCAAACTACACCTGATTTTTTTTTTTCCCAACTGTGACCCACATCCGACTTTTTAGCGGCAGTCTGAACGATCCCGTCCAAAACCAAAAATCAGACCAGAACCACGTCCACATGTGGGACTAAACCTATTGATTTCAAACAGGGGTGCACCGAGTTCCTTAATTTTGGGAGATCGGTGGTCAGCCGATCTTATTCAGCGATTTTATCGTCTAAAAATCAGCCACTGTCCTCTGTGGCTCTGCAGTTACAGGTTTGACTGTTGGCCCCGTCCACCGAGTCGCGTCTGCATGTTTGCGGTTAACAACAGACACCCCACTGTTACCAACTCAGCAACTTTCTTGTTATGTTTAGCAACATTTCAGACACAACAAAAAAATCAGCATTGGCCGAAATCTAAACCGGCAGGTTCAGACCTTGTAAAGATCGATGATCGGCGCTCGGCCAGAAAACTGCCATCGGTGCATCCCTAAAATTCAAATCAGTAAAATTCATAATCTTAAGAATGCTCCTCACAGATTTGCCTTCTTATTTAGATTTGTGGCGACTAACGTGATGCGCCTCAAGCGCCTGGGCGTCACTCACATCCTGAACGCAGCAGAAGGAAACTCCTACATGCACGTCAACACCAATGCGGAGTTCTACGTGGGCTCAGGAATCACCTACCACGGCATCCCGGCCAACGACACCGACCACTTCGACATCAGCATCTACTTCGAAGAGGCGGCGGACTTTATCAAGAAGGCCCTGGCATATAAAAGTGGAAAAGGTACAATGTAGCAAAGACAGACTGACACGCATCACTTCACTAGAAATACGACGAATCTGAAACTTTTTGACAAACGTTTTTGTTTTCACTCTGAGGTGTAGATTGCTTTCCATCAAACTGAAATCGCTCGCATTTTCCCGTCTCCTCCAGGTAAAGTGTACGTGCATTGCAGGGAAGGCTACAGCCGCTCGCCCACTTTGGTCGTCGCTTACCTCATGCTTCACCAAAAAATGGACGTCCACACCGCTCTGGCCATGGTGCGGCAGAAACGAGAGATCGGACCCAACGACGGCTTCCTGCGGCAGCTCTGTCGGCTAAACCAAAGGTTGGCCGCCGAGGGGAAACTGTGGAACAAATGAGAGACGCGAGTCAACAGAAATGTGTCGTAGGAAATTGAAGTATGCTCAGCTGTACTTTGTTTGCTTTCCGCTTGTTTGAAGCTTGAAGGGCCCACAGGCCGCTGAGAACAAGCTCAGAACAAAGTGAAACGTTTTGACCGAGGGTGATAACAGGAAGTGTTGTATCTACTGTAGATTAACACACACACACACACACACACACGCCCACGCTGCCCTGTGTTGTGTCTTAGTTATACAGAAATGAACATACCTCCGGGTCATACACTACCTGATTTGACCCATTCAGATCAGGTAAAAAAAAAAAAAAAAATCTCCGATTTTTTTATCGGCGTTGTGTGAATTTAAAAATATTCTTCCAGGCTTTCTACTTTACTTCAGCCAAATTGGAAAATTCACTTACTCATTTACGAAGAGTTCTAATGATGACAAAAACTAAAAATAATATATGTCTTCAAAAATGTGTTCTGTCAATAACTCAAAGTTAGGTGAGTTTGCATGGAATGACCCTTTTTCATAAACATTGCTTATAACTTGTTTAGCATAGAACAGATTAATTATTGTTACATATTTTCTGAATATCAGATTTATTACAGTTCAGTAGTTATTTATTATGTTCTGTATGGTTTGTTGTGTTTTATTGATGATTATCAGTTTAGTTAATAGGCATATAATATATTATAAGAAGTAGTGAGACTTTAGATAGTGTTACTGTCACATCCAGTCTAATTTGTCCTCCACCCGTCTGTCCCTGGGCCCCTCATATTGGCCCCTGTCCTGCTAACACTGCCTACTGTCTCAGTCACAGCCCCTCCCACTGTGATTTTTAATGTGGAAAACTACAGGATTTTATTACAGTATTTTTGTCTAATGTCTCTTCTGAACTCTTTGAACAGTGTGGCATTCCCGTTTAGAAATCTGCCTCAGACGTATTTCTGAATTATTTCTTGTGGTTTCTGTGCTTTACAAAGAATTTATCACTTTTGCACAGAAAGCAAAAGAGAATTTATATTAATGAAGAGAATGGAAAACATTGTTTAGATGTAGAATTAGACGACCGTTGAAATTGGCCTGGTAACTATGAGAGTAGCCCTGCGACAGACTGGCGACCTGTCCAGGGTGTACCCCGCCTCTCGCCCGGAACGTAGCTGGAGATAGACACCAGCAACCCTCCCGACCCCATTAGGGACAAGGGTGAACGGAAAATGGATGGATGGATGGAACTATGAGAGTAGCCATTTTAAGCTCAACTGTATACATGGACAAAAATACAATGTTGAATTAGTATAAAATTGTCATGCACAAGGAAGCATGTATGGGGAAAGAAAAATTAGTAAATTGTAGCATTCTGATGTTGGTCTGGCCATGAAACAAAAAATCCTTAAATTCTTTGCTTTAGAACACAAGTGATTTTTATACAATACAAATTAATTAAATTATTAGAATAGTAAATGAAAAAATTAATACTGGTACACAAAAGACACGCAAAAGAATGAAAAAAAAATGAGTTTAAGCCATTTTTATACAAAGAATCTAGTAGACAATGCCTTTTAGCTTAGCATAAACTCTGCATTTTGTAGTTTGCGATGAGCCGACAAACCTAAAACCAGTGAAGTGTTTAATGTTGTAAATATCACTCTCCAAAACATCAAAATTATACTAATTGTGTAATTAGGGTTACAAATAGCTAAATAATTCGAATAAAGAAATGGCTTTTAGCTTAGCATTAGTACTGTTGTTTTTGGGTAATTAGCCTAAGTAGCCTCAAACCAGCTTTGTGTTTGGTGTGAAAAGATGAGAAGTGTAGCAATTTATTCCTCTAGCTCTAAAATTTCTGTAAATATGAAAGTACTGTGTATGAGATTAGTTCTTAATTAAACTGTTGTAGCTTAGCTTAAACATTAGGTTTTAGAGTCCGTGTTACGCTAGCTAACCTAAAGGCAGCTTTGTTTTTTGTGCTTACACATAAGAGAGGTAGCTTTAAAATCCAGTATTTCTAACAATATTAACATAGTTAACTGTTGACTAATTTAAGTAAAATGTCAGTTAAGCACCTGCAATAAGAAAAGGATTCCCATAAAAACTGTTAATAGATGTTTCTTTCACATACAGCAGTGCAGCTCTACTTTGAATGTAACTCTACTGCTGCCAGAATGTCAGAAAGTCAAACTGCAAGTTTTTAACTTTTTAGTCAACACCTTTTGCACAATAGAGTGTTGACATGTTTGTATTTTTGGCATCTTAAATACAATTTTATATTGTTAAGTTGCATGCTTTGTGACATTTGTCAGCCCAAGTGTTGCTTACAGTCCTTAATGGACACAGCTGCGTCTCTGTGTGTTAATGTGCATTACTCAGTGTGCATTATTTGTCACAGTGTGCTCTATTGTGCCTATATCTTGTGAATCATGATGTACTTTACTGATGGTGTAGCCTAATTGGTCAAATCAGAAGACTTAGATTTTGACTCAGCTTTGATGAAGTGCACTTTATCTAATGACACTTGAGATTGTTGTTGCTCTCTTTTCATACATGAAATAAAAAATGTAAAAATAATACAGCCGTTTCCTTTAATTGTTTCTTCTCTTTGTTCTTTTCATTTTTCTTTTTACAAAAAATAAGTTTTGTATGGTTTTTAAGGTTGATTTTTATTTTACGGCGCTTTGTGACTTTATGTCTGAAAAGCGCTTTACTTACTTACTTACTTACAATTCCTTGCTCACTATTTATCCTGAAAGTGAGGCAAAACAGTTATTAGTCTTCTATTGTCAATTTGTTTGAAACTTACTACGTTAGAATTTGACTGTTCGACTTTATTCAGCTTTGAAAATAGCAGGACATGACTGTCTGTTGGTAACCACGTTGTCCTGAAGAGGGCGATACAGGACTGCTTTGGTTTTGCTTAGATCAGTATGTTGTGTCAAATAGACCAGAGGTCAAAGGCCAAAATTTCAAATTTTGGTCCATCTCAGGGTGGCAAAATCTATCTATCTTTTCTTTCTTTCTTTTTTTTTTTTAAAGATGCATGTCTCTAGATAATATTTTGGTATGATAGTCCTTCCAAAGTGGTAGCTGACTCATCGTTATCAGCTCAAGAAGCTAACAAACCAGCATGGACAAATTCTATTTTTGAGAAACTGTTTCAAAAACTGTTTGGTTCTCCAAAGAGACCCAGAGAAAAGTGAAAAGTAAGAGCTACTTCTCAGTCCAACGCTCCAAACAACAGCTGTGAACAGCATAATGAGAAGCACCAACATGCTGAAGGCAGGGTGTCAGAATGAGCAGAAGCTTCTTAAAGAGACAGAGACCAATTTCAAGGCATTAAATTTCGTATTTCTTTCAACTTACTTCTGATATAAAGCATTTTTAGAACAGAAGTTACTTGACGGTGCTATAAAATGGCTCTATGTGCCTGGAAAAAACATAATACTGCTTCTTTAAAGTAATTTATGATACACAAAATAAGTTTATCATAAACTTAGAACTACTCTCTCTTGTGACTGAAGCGTTAATAAAATCTTGACTATTGAGTCCGCCACTAGAGGGCAGACTAGTATTTTAAACGGATCTTATCGATGGCTGCGACTTTATCATGGTCTCTCATTCATTAGAACGATCCAATCTCCTCTGCATTAAGCCTGTTGATGTGTGTAATTCAATAAAATATTCTCTATTCCTCTAACCACATGCTCTCATATTTCGGGCGTATTTCTTGTGTAACAGAATTTCTCTGAGCACAAACCAAAACTCAAAGTTTTAACAGGGTCCATGATATCTCTTGTTAAACACGTGTGTGCATCTGCAGGACCCTGGACGTGGGTCGCCTCTGCCCTCCTCCCACCCAACTGTTATTTCTCTGACCGAGTTGAAACAAGGACACGTCTGCCAGGGTAGCAGGGTAATGCTCTTACGTAACACCAGTCTTCATGAATGGATCAGCGGGGTGAGGCAGCCACGGGGTTTAGTGTCTGATCTATTTTTGGGAAATTCTTCTCAAACTGGTAGAAATACATTAGCCCATAAAGTGGGACGCACACAGCCAGTGGGCCAGTGATCAGGAAACGACCAGACGACGAAATGACTTTATGTCACTGTCATAAATAATATTTGTTCACATATTTGTTGAAACTGTCACTATAAGACAACAGTATGGTATCAGACAGATCATATGGAAATCTGGATGACAAAAGTCTTCAGTCTGGTGTTTTGGTTTCGACTGGCCTCTCCTGTTTACAGAGACTTCACAGTCCATTTGATTTGTTGTTTCTGTTGTTTTGCTTATTTATTTTGGATATTTAAAATGTCCGATGTTAAATGTTCATTAAAGTTTAAAGTTTATTGATCTTGGAAAATGTGTTCTTGCATTATTAACTAGCATATTTGAAAATGGTCTCAAAACGACAATATTATCGTTTATCACAATAACTTCTGGGACAATTTATTGTCCAGCAAAATGTGCTACCTTGACAGGCTGAATCATGAGATGGTGATATGTTCTGACATATTTGTTGGAACTATTTTTAGTTAAATTTACATATTGCAGCACTAATGTATAAACAAGGGTATGTTATGTGAAAGAGTCGATCATTCATGATAATCTATAACATAAAGAAACTCAGAAGCAATGTCTACTAAAACCTGCTCTATCAAACCCATTTTGATGACTCCCTGGAAGCATTTTGCCCTTACAGGAAAAATCTGTAATGGATGTCCTGGCCTGTCAGACTGCATCTCTGTGCAGGGGTGTAAGCCTCTCTCACTGGCCCCCCCCACACACACGCACACGCCCTCACACACACACAGGCTATCTGTGCCGGTCTGGGCAGAGAGGGATTTTTGGATTGGTGGAGAGCAAAGCTGCTCACTGTTGCATCATCTCCACCACAACAAGGTAAGAGCAAATTTGACGTGGCCTGGCTGCCATGACGGCGAAGGTTTGGGAATAATTTAGCCGTCTGCCTCATTAAAACGTAATCAGTTGGGTGGTTCATGGATGCTTTTGATTCTAAATTTTAAATTACCGCCCCCCAAAAATGTTGGTTAATATTTCAAGCATGTTGAAACTTTCACTTAAAGCGCCTTGGTGCTCTTTCTGTAATGTTGTGTTACTTTTGGTTTTAATAAAGACTTAGATGACTGACAACTGGATGCAGTATTATTCATGTCTGCCATTGATTATTGCTATAACAGATTTAGAGTGCATGACATAATATTTAGTTTAATGGAGAAGTTTGTGGATTTTGTCCCTCTAACAATACAAACTGGAGTTTCTCTGATTGGAAAACTTGGCTGCAGTTAAAGCTGGAAGTCTTTTAGCTTCACATTGCTACGAGTTATGTACATCTAGAAACTGAAATTCTAGACACAGAGTCTTTGGACTTTAACTGGACCATTCTAACATGTGCCAATGCTTTGGTCAAACACATTCCACTGTAGCTCTGGCTCTCTGTTTAGTTTCAGTTTCCTGCTAACAGCTAGCCTGACTGTTGTCTTCCTACACAATTCTGCTCGATTCTCATCTCCTTCCAGTGCTCAGTCTGGCATTTCTCCCAGTGACCTTGATTTGTCCAGTAGAAATTCTACCGGGTCAATCAGCGAACAGAAGGAGAAGTTCTGAACGACGACGTCGATCTCCTGAGCTGGTTTAGAATTGCAGTCTGAAGGATGGTTGTAAACAGTGCAGGGAATTTCTGGTAGCGTCAGACTGGCACATTACGTACATCACGGCAAACCTTAATAGTTGGGTAACTATAACATTTCAACAGACTCCACGTCTCCAGCATCGTTTCTCCTCAGCTGATGGTCCAAATCTTCTGGATGAAGCAAAGTGTAGAACAAGGTGCTGGTTTTTAAGAGCTTAACCTCCATCCTTCAACTCTGGCTGTCTTCACACTCCCTTGTTAATAAAAGCCTTCCTACCGAATGATGCTGCCACCACATGGCTTTCGGGGTGGTGTGTTCAAGGTGATGTGCAACGTTGGTTTTCCTATTTAAACGTTGAATTTTACCCTATTTGTCCTCATGTCTGCTGTGTTCCCTCTACATGGTGTGTGACAAACTACAAGCAGGACGTCTGTCTGTCTTTCCACTATCACTTTCTTCTTGTCAGATTTGTGAAGTCTCCAGCCAGCAGCTGTCCTGGAAACAGATTCTCTGATCAATGCTGAGCTTGTCTGGTGGACTGATCCCTTCAGGTCGGGGGTTTGCGGAGGAGATGGGGTAACTTGGCATCTCGTCTCTGGTTGATGAAAGGATCAAGCAATGGAGGGTTGAGGTCTCATCAGCTGTGACACCTGGCTTTCCTTAAGCTGCTGTATTACTTCATGGTTTTAGTTTACATGACAGGCAGCTTGTAGATATATTTATAAATGGCTATAATTTGCCGTCTGCAATGTCATAACTGTAAACAAGTTATTTGGGAGTTAATCAGGACAAAATACATTGTTTTGTGGTTTTTTTTGTCCCTATACTTTAAAATATTTTAGTTTAATAACACTATTACACAGCACGGGGCGTGTTGTGGTGGCGCAGGGGGTTAGCACGCCCCACATTTGGAGGAGGCCTTAGACCCGCGGACGTCGCAGGTTCGACTCCCGGTCCCGACGACCTTTGCCGCATGTCCTCCTTCAAAAATGGTGCCGGCTCAGCTGGCTGCCTGCAGACGCAGCTCCTGTCGTGTGTGTGTGTGTTAATCTGTGTATAAAAAATTCTTGCTGTAACTGCGAAATAATTTCCCTGCTGGGATGAATAAAGTAAGTCTTCTTCTTCTATTACTGAACCTTGATAAATAGATGTTGGTAGTGATACTATGTGTTATTTCCGTCTTATTTCCATTTTTAGACGATGTGACTGAACAGAGCTCTGTGAAATGTTCAGAGTTTGGGAGGTGAACTTTGAAGCCAGTTTGGTTCTGGATTTAATTTGGGGGTGTCAGAATAAAGAAGCGGGGATCTACACTCAACTTTAAATGATCCTCGCAGACTTCAAAGTAAGCAAGTGAACGTATGGATGTGGATTTATGACTAATAAACATCTGTTAACATATGTTTTACTTTCAAATCACATCAGAAAGCAGAATAAAACCAAACCCTGAAGATTCTTAGCTCCATTAGGAGGTTTTAGACCAACATCATCTCATCTCATCCGTTCCATTATCTGGATCAGAATTGAAACAGGAAGTGTTGTCATACGTATTGATCATATAAACGTTGCCAACATCGATTACGTATTGATTGTGTGATAGCAGTGCTGGTCTCTGTGGGTTGATAATGTTCAAACAGCCAGTCCTTCTCATTGTGGAAGAGGGAATATAAATATTTAGGCTGCTAACAAAAGGTTAGTTCACTAACTAAAGCCAGCTTGCTAGCTTTAGTTAGCGAGCTGGCTAGCTAGTTAGCATTTGAGGCTAAACATTTAGCCTCAAATATTTAATTTGAGGCTAAATATTTAGCTTACAAACTAATTATAGTTGTAAGTTAAATACTTAGCTAGCCAGCCAAACATTTAAAACATTTAGTTTGCTAATAGTTAGCAAGCTAAATATCCAGTTTGGAGCTACATACTGTATTTAAGTTGCTTGTTCAATATTTATTTTGAAACGACGACGTCCAAAAACGACTGACTTTGAAATATGAACCTCAATTTTTTTCTCTCTCCTTTCATTTTGGCTAAATAACTTGTCATTAGCAAACTAATTTTTGATTGATTGATTGATTGAGAGAAAAACACAACAAACAAGTTTCCTGTGTGATGAAAAGAGTGTGGTGGAGGTTCAGTTCTCTGAAGCCTCACAAGTATTCAGTTTGAAACATATTAAAATGACTCTTAATACTGGAGGTCATTTAATATCTGCCAGAGCAGCTTTAATCCCACAGCGCCATGTTACCTTGTTCAAACACAACACTTGGCTTAGCGGTTAATCCTGACCTCTAGCTCTTTGTTCTCATATAGAATGTCGGCCATGTTGTTTTCTGGTATTGGATCTCAACCCGCTGCCTCACATGTATCTACAAACTTTTGAACCTTTGCTCATGTTGCAACCATAAATGATGGTATTTTATTCGGCTACGTGAAAGACTAACAAAACGTTCAGCATAATTGGAAAGTGGGAAATCTGAACAACAGGGTCTCGTTTTCTATGATGGCGTTTTCAAAAGAAAGAAAAGAAAAAAAAAAGAGTACATTTCTGCCAGAAAACTGACATTTTAAAGGAAACAAGGTAATTTCTGAAAAGTTGCTGGAAAATAATTCAGAAATTTTGAGATTAATCTCAACAATTTTCTAGAACAAAACTTGGAAATTTCTGAGTTTGAAAAGTCTGAATTTCTCCCATTCTCAAACTCTGAAAATGTCCAAAAGTCAAACATTTTTGACTTTTCAAACTCAGAAATGTCCTTCTTTCTCTAGAAAATCTTTGAGCCTAATCTCAAAATTTTTTGGGATGGAATTTACTACTTTTTTTTTTTCTTTTCCCTGATATTCCGTTGTGCCTTTGGTTTTTGATTCCGGTTTATCACATAAAATCAGTAATCAAATTGATCAGTCACATCTGGTTGAGGTCGAAAGGGCTAAATAACTGCTGCCTTCCCGGTCAGAATTCCCCTTCAGATGCACAAAGTGGACAGACAAACGTCAAATACTTTGATGTAAGAAATGTCTCAATAAAAAAATAAAAAATAAAAAAAAAGTTTTAAACTATCGGAATGCTTTTCTCTGATTGTGCCGACAGTGATTTGTCACAGAAAACAAGAGAACAACGGATCCTGTTTCCTCTGAACCGTTATCTGAGTGGCTCCAGGCCAAATCGGCTCAGCTTTTAGATCAACAGCTAGAAGAGGAAAACTGTGGCTTCTTGCTAACAGGATTTGATGAGCCCAGCTGCTGGAGCTGAGTCTCACATGATGCTCCTCTGATTCACTAATCAGAGCCTGTGTGTTACCAAATAAAGTTAGTGGAGAGTCGCTGCAGGCCGAGACGACACAGGCCGGCTTTTATCACCACCGCTGCCTCAAAGAACAGAGAAGCACGCAAAAGATTTCACATTTTGTCATTGTATAAGATACTACTTTGTTAAAATAATTAAACAAAGAAGTATCATATCTTATAGAGTTAAAATAATTCTAAAGGAAATGAAAAAGGATGTACGCCGGTCAGCAGGACAGAGAGCTGTACGACGGTACATTAGAGCTGTTGTAGAAGAAAAGGAGTAAGTTTCTACCAAGAAACTCAGAAATTGTCTAGAAAACAAACAGGAAAGTTTCTAAATTTGGAAAGTAGAAAATTTGATTGAAAAAAATATATTTTTTAGATGAATCTGAGACATTTTTTTAAAAAACGTGGAAGTTTCTGAGTTTGAAAAGTCACAAATTTGTTAGAAAAAACAGAAAGTTTGGCATCACTCTCAGAACGTTTCTAGGAAAAACATGAAATATTTCTGACTCTCAAAAGTTGAACATTTTTTTGAAATTTTCAAACTCAGAAAATTTCCAAAAGTCAAAAATGAACACACTGGAGTCTAAACCCATTCCATCGTTCTCTGGCCTGCATGTTTAACGTCGTCCTGATGACAGATTTTAGTGTTTAGTAGGAAACGCAGCCCAACATAGAGTTTATCTAACAACAACTTGTGTGTTCACCACTGTTCTCTTGGAGGGCACACAGTGTGACATCACTAACAACCCCTAGTTTAACTGTCCTTTGTATATAGCGACGCCCAACAGCAACTTTAAAGGATTTTTTGTACTAAACACATCTTGTATTAACTTGTACCATGTACAGTTCAGTGATTTTATAATTATTATTATTTGACATGCTGCAGTTTGTTGCTGTGGTTCATCTGTTGTTTTTTCTCTCTTTCTGTAGGTCTAGAGGAAAGACTTCTTTAAATACTGACACGTCTCAACGTTGAGACATAAAATACAGGAGACATAAAATAACCAAGTGTCTAATAAGAAAAACTTTCTCACCTTTCTCGTTTTTTCTCCTACCACTTTTTTCCCCTTTCCTTTACATCTGAAATGAACCCAAATCAATTTCTAATAAAGTTTCCTACATTTATCCTCATAGCGAAAGCTGGAAAGCTCCACTAGTGAGAGTAAATCTGTTGGCTCTCTCCTCCACACTCAGAAAACAATTCAGAGTGCCACACTGTCGGAAAGGACAAGTTAAAAAAAAAAAAAGTTCAATTGGTTGAAACCAGTAAAACGACAAGAACCTGAAGATTTCACAATGTGTCTTTAATCACAATATTGCAGTATTTTACATTCCACATGGAGACACACTCCTGCAGGGATTGACACATCTTCCTCCACCGGTGAGAGCTCCGAGGAGCGGGGTGGGATTCTGGGTGCAGAACAGGCAGGAACAGAGAGACAGAGGTCAGGAGGTCAAGAGGACGGTGCAGGACAGACGCAGCTAGAGCCGTTTCTCCTGTGTAAGTCAGGAGGAGACTCAGCTGCTACGGTTTGGTACAGTGGCAGAGATTAGCATCCGATTCACAGTTTGGACGACTGTAAACACAAAGGGAGAGAAATCACGATTCTCCCTTTACAAAGTGAAAAAGACGAAACAAAAAACAACCAAACACCCGACTTATTCCGCGGCTTCGATTTAAAGGTTGCAAAGTCGTCCTTGGGTTGGAGTGAATGATCACTTTTCTGTCAAATTAAAAACGGAGCTGGCTTCTAAAGCTGCAGCCGCCGGAACGACTCCAGAGATCCTGGAGCAGATGAACGAGTGCCGCCGTGGTTTTCCTCCGCCGGCCGTTTGGAGCCGCCAGCTCGCATCTACGTCACCGACGGGGAACGCTGACCCTCGACCTCAGCAAAAAGAACAGAAAAAAAAAAGAGAGAGGAGAGCGCTGGCTCAACCTGCAGGCGAGCTCAAAGGTCGGAGGACTGAGAAGGTTACTTGGTAATCGCCACGAGTCAAACAAGCAGCGTCACGTCAGCCGGAGAGAAACGCTGCTGATTTCACCCAGACTCTGTCACCTGGTGAAATGATCTGAATGGGCCTGAGTGCATAGAAATATATATGTATATATACTTTAAATATTTACAGATATTTATATGTATACTACATAAAGTCCACAGCAAAAGCATTCATACTTTTTATTTTTTTACTTTGTCCCATGTTGTCATATTGCAACCAAAAACTTCTAATGTTCTTTACTGGGAGTTTATTGTCCAGACCAACACAAATGAAATGGTAAATAACAGTGGTGGCAGCATCATGCTGTGGGGATGTGTTTGTTTAGCAACAGACTGGCAGGTAATAGTGCATAGTTAATCATTTTCTATATAGTTTCTCTTGAAAATGCTTCTTTGTCTGCATTCCCACAGTATGATGCTACCACCACCATGTTTCTGAGCAAACTGTTTTTTTTTTTATTACACACTTCTGGTGTTCTGGTGTTTATTTAGGGGTGTCAAAGTAAACTTTTGAGTTGGCATGCACAATACATCAGCACTATAATCGTGATTTTTAAAAATCATGTATTGGACAGATAAACAAAGCTGGGCCGATATTAACAACCAATATTTATTTCTATCTCGTTGCCGTTTATCTTTGGAGTGGGAGGGGTCGACGTTGCTGGTGTAATGTTAGTCTGGTCATGTGGCAGTGATGCAGCAAAAGATTGTGGGTAGTTTGGTGGTGAAGTCAGCTGTGTTTTTTTAAGGTGTTGAAGGAGAAGTGAAACATATAATATAGGTAAATATCAGCTATAACAGCAATATAAATACTGAATATTGGTATTTCCCTAAATTTTCAAATAGGTGCAACTTTTCCCTATTTTTCAAAAGATTTAAAACTTTCACCTCCATCATGTGAAACTTGGTGCTGGTCACATGATATCCCAGTGAAATACATTAATGTTTGTGGTTGTAATGCAACAAAATCGTGAAAGAGTTAGATATATGAATATTTCTGCAAGCACTACGAAGTGTAACGACACACCCATGTGAGGCACATGAACATATCGGAAAGAGCGACAGGGCAGCTGTCTTTGTGCGTGTGTGTGTGTGTGTGTGTGTGTGTGTGTGTGTGTGAGTGACGGTGTTCACTCACAGCGATACCAAGGCGGTGTGGGTCCGTACAACTCCATCATCCTTATCGTTTTCTGTCTGTGTGTGTGTGTGTGTTTGTGTGTGCATGTTAGATAATCCACAACATAGTTTAGTAACACCAGCTGCGTTTCATTAACCATAAAACTGCGCAAATTGAAATGACGGAAAGCAATTAGCTTAATGTGACGACAGATTTGAAAAAAACAAAACAAAAAAATCGTTTTTTTTTGAGAAAAGGTTTTTGCGATAAGGTGAGGTGATTTTTCGGCCGTATCTAACTTTGTGTATTCTGCAAAACTTCAAATGAAACATTTATTCTCAGCATCACACAAGTCACGTGATCAACAACCCGACGTTACTACTGGCGAAAACGACGAAGAAGAAGACAGGAAGTGGAAGGAGGATGATGGTTTCTTTTCCCCAAACCGCAGCATAGGTAGCCGCTCCACAGTAGGCGGGGCTTGTCGCTCCAACGTCGGAATAAAACGTCGACGTCTCAGTGAATAGATGATGAGCTCTACGAATCCCATGTAGCTGTTTACATCCATCCTGACATGATTGTTAATGACTCGTCGCGTTTTAATTCACGTGTGATTTTATGTCATTCCTTTTTTCATGGAAACACATCAACTGCGAAATTGTGTTTTCCCCCCTGACATCAGCAGAATATCGACAATGGAAACTCAGCCAGTGAGCAGCGATCCCTGACGGCCGCGCTCCGAGCCTCACCTTCCGGAATCAACAGATGGAGTGAAAGATGAAAACAGCAGGAGGACGAGACGGAGAGGAAAAGTGTCCAGACCGGTTCAGGATACAGACAGCGTGGTTTTAGTGCAACAAAGGAACCTGATTCGTCTATTATATTTTTTTTTTGTAGTGGATGGCAGCTGGAGTTGTGGTTGACAGAGTTTCTCTCCCTGCAGGTCTCTGAGGTCTGGGTGTTCGTTTCTCCAGGGAGGAATTTATTTAGTCCATCATGTGCTTTCCAAAACTGCTGAGTCACCCGCCAGAGTCCTGACCCGACCGGGGCCGGAACGGCTCCACCCACCGGAGCACTGTCACGGTCTCTTCGAAGTTCGTTCATTTACCGTCACTAATTCACCCGCCGGGCCGCCGTCAAGCTCAGGTTCTGAAAGAAAAACCTGAACTCAGAGCGACTCTTGGTCCCGTGTGGGCAGTTAGAAAAACAAAACCAGGTGAAAATGACAGACGCTGCTGATGTATCCGTTCACAGTGGGGGACGTACAGCTCATCACTCCGTTGGTGTGTTAGGTTGGCGGTTGTGCTCGTGTTGGGTTCCTGGAGGCGGCTCCATGGAGACGAGAGGTGAGGTAGAGTCTGTTGGTTTCAGGCAGTTACAGGCGGAGGGGTTGGGTGGGGGATGAAGGGGTGCAACAGGTCCCTCCACCGGGAGGAAACGGGTCAGGGGGTTCAAGATGAGAACACACTGAGACTGAGAGGCTGCTTCCCACAACTTATCAGAAAGGGATAAAAACAATAAAAAGAGAAACTAATGAGAAAAAGTAAAATCATCTGACAAGTGAATGTGAGTCTGTGAGGTAATGAATCAGGAGGTCTGAGTTGGGTGAGATATTCTATATGAAGACACCCTGTGTAGGCTGGAAATGGCTGAAGTGCTTTTAGATGTTTTGAATAAAAAAGTGCTTTCTGTAAACACACTGACTTAGACATTACACTACGAGAACAAAATAACTATCAGTGTAAAGGCTGAAGTTCAGAAGGACAATGAGTTGATGGGGAGCAGCGACCCAATCCTCTATGATTTGATCTAAAAGTTTTCCAAAGATGATTAAAGGTCTAGTATCTCATTTCTGTCTGCCAAAGGAAAAAAAAAGCTGAGTGCTACATGCTTGGGTCATTTGCAAGATTTAAATCTGGGGCTGGTAGCATTTTAATTTAGGCCAAGAGAGTGTCTTCGATAAACAGAGTGTCTTTAGTCAGAGGCTTCTTCAAATTTGCTGTAGTACAGACTGCTGCAGGAGAACCTTCCTGCCAGCAACCATCACAATCTACAATAACTCTTTGAAGAATTTGAATGAATATAAGTTAAAATAACATTTCATTTCCCTTTGGGATCAATAAAGTCTCTTTGAATTGAATGGTGCACAAATCCAGATTAATTTTTTTAAGCAGTTATTTTTTTCCTTCATTTATTAAGAAAAATATGCAACTGCACAGTCAGCTTGGAGCCAATTCATCAATTCATCCCTATTCTGTTCCCACTGCCTCCCCTACTTTTATTTATTAACTATAAATAAGTAATGTCAATATAAATGTACCTTAAGCCTTCATGTACGAGCTTATGTTTTATTATAATTAAGTATTTTCATCAATACTGAAGATAACTCATAGATAGATGTGGTCAAATCTTCTATAGTTTCTTTATTTCTTATAATCAAAACATATTTTATCAATTTGACCTTTCAGGGCATTTTACTGATCAGTATAAATCATTGCTGGTTGTTTTGTATCAATATTTGCAAAGCTAACCGCAGAGCTAGCTTCTGCAGCAGGGCTAAGATGGTTTTTACTGTGAGTAATAATACATATTAAGGCATGTTTTGTGTTTGAACTGTTAAAATAGGCAGTATTTTGCATTTTTAGAGGGGGTCTTCAGTATTTGCAGAGTTCAGCTACTCATGGATAGTCGCCCTGTAGTCTTGCCAAACTGAAAAGCTGGGTTTCAGCTGCTCGGTGAAATAATTCAGTGCTCCGGAACTTAAAAGGCATTTAAATTTACAGTGAAGTATGTTTGTTACAAACGTTCTTTTGGAAACGGAGCTCGAGAAATCTAGTCAGAGCCGTAAGTAATGACCTGAAGACCACACTGCAGGAAATACTAGCAAAACAGCTAACAACTGCTAATCAGTCACGTTGGAAATCAGCAGACAATCGTTGTAACCATAGCTACTTCACAACCAACTAGTGAAGCTTTAGTAGTTCTTTATGAAGCTATGTATAAATTGATCAATTCTTGGCTTCTTCTAAAAACAAATAATAATAATGATGGTTATAATAATGTGTTCAAAGCACTGTGCTATATTTTAAAGTTGGGGAAAAAATTGCATATTAATTAATTAATTTTACATATTTTCTTTACTGGAACACGACAGACAGCCTGACTGTGATAATAAATAATGGAACGAGATTTGTGTCAATAAAATTTGATAAAATCTTAAAGATTAACCAAAAACAGCCAAAGTGAGAAAGTTATCAAAATTACTGACAAAAGTCACACATAAGCTGTAATTATCACATAGAAATGCGTAGAAAAAAAGACAAAGCTCTCCATGGGTTATTGTGATTGTTTAAATATTTCATCGATGAGAATAAAGGAGCTAGATCTCAAAAGTTTAAGACAAATAGGCCAAATATTTATTCAGATTATTTGCTTGGAAATCCTAAATTTTGCCAATTGGGATATACAGATATAGACAAATTTGTTCGTACCCCTAAAAATACGCAACTATGATCCGAGAACCTTTGCAAGTAAAGCCCAAAAGACCGAAGAAGCACCAGACTGGCCGTTGGCTTCCTACTCATTTCCGCTCAATTCTCATCTCCACTCAGAGATTTCTCCCATTGGCTTTGATTTCTCAGGGTGAATTACAACAGGGCCGATCAGAGAACAGAGGAAGGAGTTGTGAACAGCGATGTTGAGTTTCTGCACTTTGCAGCTGTTCGCTATTCAAAAAGCTTTATTTGCCAAGACTGACTCCATACATACTCACAGTTTAGTGCTTACAGAATGCACTGTGATGTTCATCACATCTAGTGACGCACGGTGATTGCTGTCGTGTCCTCGGCTATAAGACTTGTAGTACAAATAATGCTTTGTAGATTAGTGTTTTACACAAAGTTGTTCTCTCAGCAGTTGCCAGTAGCATATGGGTAACTGTGGGGTGCATGGCTCCATATCCTCTAACTGAACTACATCTGGCCCCTCCCTCCCCACCAAATATAAATAAAGAAATACATTTGACAAGAAATGAGGTAACAGTGTTGGGGTGGTTTTTTTTGTGCACATACATTCTGTGAGTGTGTTTCTCAGTGTGAAGGTTTGTGTGACAGAGGTAGGTTGACGAACACTCTCAGGGCCACAGTGGGTTGAAAGTGGAAGCTTTTGCTCTTGGAGATATTGGGGAGGTGGGAGTTCAGCGGGATGGTTGCTCGGATTGTCAGAAGTGCCAGTTGTCAGGTCCAGGACAAGAAAAAACCCTCGAAGACATGTGCTTGAGATTTCACTAAGGTGTGCCGCTAGCAAAGCCCCTCAGTTTGTATTAGGTGTGGCACCAGTCCAGCCCTCCTCATAGATGCAATTTGGATTTGCATATAGATGCAGGTTTATGGCATAGTGTTGAAAAACTACCAGCTGTAGAACACCTGGGGTTCTGTTTCATGATGCTGATGAGATTTTGCTGGTGGCAGAAAGTCAAGTCTTGTGTTTGACAGAAATGGGCAAATAAACAGAAAAATGTACAGGGCACGTTCTCACAAATGAAAACAAAATCCAGTCTTTCCTATAATGTTCATCCATGGCCGATACTTCCTTTACTGCCAAACCCGAAGTGGCGGGGCGCGATGTCACACTTCCTGGTCCTCGAAGACTTCCAGGAAGAGTGGGGGGAAGAGTTCGTTTGGACACTCGACCTTCATGTGGAGGAAGCGACTGGCGTGGCAGGCGCCAATCATCCGCAGGTCCGTGACCTTCATCAAGAGCTTTGGCCAGAAGTGGGGAATGTTGTGCTTTCGGTAGTTGATGTAGTGCTCGAACGCCAGCAGGAAGGCCTCCTGGCACCGCTCGATCTTCTCCATGCTCATCAGACCCGACCGATCTGAAGCCAATGCAGAAAGAAGAACCAGTAATACGACATGTTTACTGCAGCCAGTTCAAGTAGCTCTTCCTAGAAAAGGTGATGCTGCCTCACCTGAGCTCATGAGCAGCACCGCTTGCATCAGTGCCACCTCGGAGTCGTCCAAGTTGAACTGTGCCAGGCTTTTGCCCAGGTCAAATATGGCGTCCGAAACAACCCCAAGCCCGCCGTTTTTCAAGTGCTCGCGTTTTACGGCCATCTCGCCGCTGAGCGTCAACGTTTCGCTTTCGGGGTCGTAGCGCACGGCGGCGCGCAGTGACATGATCTCCATGCAGCAACCCTTCAGCAGGATGATCTGGTCTTCACAAGGCAGCTGGCAGGTGCACAGGAATTCAGGGTTACTGCTTTTAATAGTACAAAACTTTCATAGAAACTTGTAAGAAGACAGTAAAAGCAAGGTCAACAAATTTTGTTAGAATTAAAATCAGAAAAGTGTGGTATAAATTTGTGAGTTTATGTGGGAATGGTGTGTATGGACCCGCTCCCAGTTTGCTAGCTAGGCCCCAACAGCGATAGCGCTGGACAGGCCTATTGTATTGTACATTTCATTGTATTGTATTGCATATTTCACATCAAGTCATAATGCAACAGATTTAAGAAAGTGGCAGCAACAAGATCACAAGTGAAACATTCTGAGTAGAACTTCATGATGATGTGAAATGATTCTAACGATGTCGGATTTGTGGATATCAATCTAAGGGGGGCTAGTAACAACTGCATGCTACATTTTCTGACTTTTATCTGCAAAAATATTTGAAAAACTTCATTTTTCTTCTTTTACTTTGCAGGTAAAACTTTTGTACGGCTGTTATTACATGTACGATGGCAATAAATGCAACTCTTGTTACTGAAACACCTACAGTACTTTGGCTTGTTTAGTTCTGATTTAACAACCAGCGTTTACGTAACTGAAGTGGCATGTTTGAACACGGGATGGAAAAAGACCGCATCATAAATTGTTTCATGTAAAACAAGATTTAGCGTCCTTTCCTACCAACCTCTGAAAACATGGGCAGTTTCTTGGCAAAGTCAACAACGCGCGTGATGGCAGGGGTCATGATCTTGGTGAACTCACTGAAGACCTCCAGGTCGACCTTATCTCCGTCTGAAGTGAGCATCAGCTGACCGTGGCCGATGTCGTCCGCCTGCAAACAGCACAACGACGCGGTCAGCAGTCAATGCGGCAGGAGAAAGAAGAGAAAACCTTGGACTAAAATGCGCTTTGTCCGCTCAATAAGCTGTGGATGTAAAACCCACACAGGATATACGAGTGTATAGAACACATGCTGAGTTTTGCTGACAATAAATGAAGCAGATTTAAGCTCAATTTCATAAATCGACTAACAAAAAAATCAGTCATTTGCACAAACCCCCCCCCAAAACTGATAAGATATTTCAACACGTGATGGTTGATGTAATATGCAAGAAACTCTTACATGTATAATCATGGACTTTTAGAGTCACTGAAGGGATATTTTAGTAATCACCTGATTCTACAAAGTAAGGCGATAAAGCTGTAGTAAATTATATATGTATTTATTTAAGCTTACTTAATCAAGGACAATGTTACATGTTAAAAACAATGCAACTGTTGTTTTGGACAAAGGGTTTCTAGTCAAAAGATATTTTGCAAATTTGTGTAAATTATAAAAGTCCTTTGTTGGACTTTTAAAAATGTCATTTAAAATACTGACTCCTCATTTAAACTGCTGAATTGCTTTAGAAAATGAATTAATGAATTTTTTTTTTCCATCTTGTTTGGTGAAAACATATGAAAACTCATGCATGCACTCTTTTGAAAATTCAAACATGTTCAATAAGGACTTTTTTTTTCCCCTAGCATTTTTCCAAAGTTTTGTTTGCAGAGATCAGGGTCGTTCTGAAGTGAAGCAGCATTGAGGTGGTGAAGCAGCAGCAGCCATTGTGCTTCTCCCACACACAGCGTGTCCTTCAGACCTGAATGTCCTTCCCTTTTTAAATCGCTGCACACAAACGTATTCAAGTGTAAAACTGCTTGCTGCTGTATTAAATGGTTGCTTGGTAACCATCATTTTCTAAACCCAGTGTATGAAGGTATCCATTGATTACCACAGTATATTCAAAATTTTATAGCTGGGTTTTAATCAGTAGAACCTTTTCTCAAAGCTTAGTCTTTCACTTTACTATTTTGGTACAATAAGAAGGACCTTTGGAAAGTTTTCAAATTTTGATAGAGCATGTTAGTTTGCACTGTGTAATAACGGTTTACTAATACATTTAGCTGCTTAAATTTGGTAAAAACAATCTGACATTGTGATAAGAATTTAACTAAACATTTAGTTTCTGTCAATAATTGTTCTAAGTCATTGTGTATGTATAGACTTTATGTGAATATTAAAGAAGGCAATGATTAACTTAAACATTTTGAATTCTGTTCCTGTGGTTTAACAACACTTGATTGAGCAGAAGTTTCTTTCCTCCTTTGATTTGGTAAAACATTCCCAATAATTGAGTGAATTTTAAAAATTGGCTTAAATTTTACAGAGTTGTACAGCAAGTTTTCACCACGTGTGGCGGCCCTGAAACTCTAGCGATAAATTGTTTCTCTTCAAAGTTACAAATTACCAGAAATTTGCGCTTCTGTTTCCAGCTGGAGCCCTGGGCGTTGGTGTGCCGGTGCGCCTCAGTCACCATCCTAATCAGCTCCCACTCTGCGCTGTCTGGCTCCGGCCTCATCTGCAGCGTCCGCACCATCTCTTCCCGCTTCCTCCGCTCTCGGTTCTCTTCGATGAGGCGCCGCTTGGCCACGCGCTTGCTGTCGTCCAGCACCACTGTGAGACAGAATGGGTGGAGTTAATGGGTTGGTGGTTTCATAGAGAGATGTAGACTTGAGTGTAACTACATGGTAAAAATTCTGAGTTTGGCTTTTTACAAAGTGTCCTGAAATTATCTTATCAACAGGACCGAAAGGACCGCAACCTAGCTGCTCGGTCAGGTAGATAGCTAACTGTGAGGTAGCTAGCTAGTTGCTCTGTGTGGTAGCTAGATAGCAGCTCAGTATGGTGGCCAGCTAGCTAATCAGTGAGCTAGCTGCTCAGTGTAGTACCTAGCTAGTAGCTCAGTGTGGTAGTTAGCTAGCAGCTCGGTTTGGTTGCTAGCTAGCTGTTCATTGAGCTAGCTGCACAGTGTGGTAGCTAGCTAGCTGTTCATTGAGCTAGCTGCACAGTGTGGTAGTTAGCCAGCAGCTCGGTTTGGTTGCTAGCTAGCTGTTCATTGAGCTAGCTGCACAGTGTGGTAGTTAGCCAGCAGCTCGGTTTGGTTGCTAGCTAGCTGTTCATTGAGCTAGCTGCACAGTGTGGTAGTTAGCTAGCAGCTTGGTGTGGCAACTGCTCAGTGTTGTAGCTAGCAGCTAACTACTACCCCATCGTACGCCTTCAGTTTTAGAGATTGTTAAGGAAAATGATTATTTAAGTGCTAAAATACTTACAACATGTGTAAAGGAATATTAAGCACTCTTATTGGAAAAACAGGCTTTGTGTGACCCTTTGAGATGGCCCGATCGAGACAAGCAGGCGCCTATACAAGGGCCATAAAATTAGCATCTCCATGGAAACGGCAGCTGGAATGTGGGGGATAGACGTTAGAGTTATCTGGGAAATCTCAAAACAGGGACTCTTCCGCCCGAGATCGCCCGTGCCAGACAGAGATGAGCACGAAGTGGTCCGCCCTCTTACTTAGATAAAAACCAGACATCTGAGCTGTAAGGAGGGGAGTTTCCGGGGTTCTCTGGGGGGCCGAAACAGGTCTCTGATTGGTTGAACAACAGAACGCCTTCTTTGCATATATTAAAGTGAGGAAACGCCTACTCAGTATAAAGTACATGTAACGCTAATATAGAGAGAGTTTTTTCCATCTTTTCTCCACGTGGGCGCCTTTGTCTGTCTCTGTGTTGTGTGTTGGTCTGTTTTCCCATGTGTGTCTGTTATTTTGTGATAAAATGCATATCTCTGTACCTCTGCAGCTTTGTTAACTGATTCATGCGTTGCTTTGTATGAATTAAACTCTGTGATCTGTGACGTCAACACGCCTTGTTTAGTTTCGTTTTACAGCTGCCCGCTGCTCGCCGAGAGGATCCGGGTCTTTTAAGGAAGAGACGAGCCAAACGTTTTGTTCAAAGTTTTAATTAATTCTTCCTTTACAAGATACTAAGTCAGAGGTTTGCGATGACTCACAGTCCATGGCCATGCCCACAGAGATGCACTTCTTGAATCTGCACAGCTGGCACTGATTGCGGGTGATCTTGTCAATGATGCAGCAGCCTTCATATTTACAGGTGTAAGAAGGATGGAGATTTTTCTGGATTGTCCTGCGGAAGAAACCCTGTAAGGAGGGACAGAATGAGAGACGGTAAACACCCCATCACTCTACAAAATGTTTTTATAAAGGGGCTAGTCAGAGCTCCTACTAGAAAAAAACTAATTTTAAAAATGAGTGCTTAAAGCATTACGCACATTTGTAGCCATGTTTTAGACTCTTATTTTGAAGTATAAAAGGAAGCAGTTTTTAAATTCCCTGCAGAGAACTACTCTGGCCCATTTCGCTTGCTTCTCATCTTTGCTCCGTCTGGAATTTCTCCCACTGAGCTCAATTTCTCCAGTTGAATTTCAATTGAGTCATTCAGAAAAAAATCAACAGAGTCCACGCCTCCAGCAAACGACTGTTTCTCAATAGCTGGGAGTCCAGACCCTGTGTAGAATAAATGGATGGTTTTTACCAGGCTAGCATGAAGCTAACAGAAACATCCTTTTTACCAGTCGGCTGACCATAGCATTAAGCAAGCCTGTTTATCTGGCATCATTTACGGCATATGGCAGAAAAATAAAATGTTGACAGAGTGACAGACAGGATCTAAAATTGGATCTAATGAAGGTAAAGTTAGGATCTGAGTCGTGGCTTCGTGCCGCTTGGCGCCCCATGTGAGGAGGCTATAGCTGTCCTGGTTCAACTCCTGACCTATTTGTTGTTTGTTTCTGCTTCTCTACCAGCTTTCTTTACGCTAAACAATAAATCAATAAATTCCACCAGTGGCACAACATTTAAAGGGCTATTTCATAGTCTGCTGTTTATTCCACTTTCTCCAGTTCAAACCTGAGCTGGATAATTCAACACTGAACAGAGAGTCTTTAAAACACAGATTCATAATACCTTTAAGTTGTTTGTGTAAAAAGAAAAACACAAAATGGAGGCATTTTAATGTCTCATAGCATTGAGGTCATCTACGAATTAGACAAGCAATAAACAGAGACAATGAATTGGGTATTTCAGCCTGAACTACAGTATTCTAAGAAGATGGCAAAGTTTTTAAACTATGTTTATCAATTAGTGAAAGTTATTTTATGAAAATAAAATGTTTGGAAGCCTTAGGTGTCCCCATAATGTTTCGTATCACCTCGTCTCCTGAGTTGGATGGATCATTATATGCATATTGGTTAGAAAATATGTCTGATGGACGATATCTGACTATATGTAACCAACCGCCTTTTGCTGAAATTGCTTGAAATTATTTTTCATATGAAACAATCTATTGTGTCACAATGATGCAATTTCACCTACTATCTTTTATGACATTGACTTAAAAGCAGGACTGAATTATCACCGCTCCATTACCATCGTCAAAAATCTCCAGTTTGGTCAAAGAACCTGGTCCAGAGAGTTTAAGATTCAGCTTCACTAATCTAACCTGACCCCTCAACCAGAACATTTAATTTATCACTTAAGCGTTTCTTTTTGCTCCTTGATCTCATCACATGGTGTTTGTGGAGGCGGTGGAGTGATCAAGTTATCAAGCAATGACATTAGTGGACATCTTCCATAAACTTTCGCAAGAAAATACAGACAGTTTGACCTGAGTTATGTTAGCTTACTGTAACCTGACCTTATAGGCAGAACACAAGGAGTTGAAAGAAAGGAGTTTGTAAAACCCGTTACAGAATAACCCATTATTAAAAAAATCATAAGTTGCAGCCCCACTTAGATCGAAACAAATTTGAGTGCTTGACTGACCCAGTCAAAGTCCAGACATAAATCCGATTGGGAATCAGTAGTAAGTCTGGAAAATTTAATGGTGGCAGAGACAGATTATTGATTTAGAGGCACTGAACACGTGTCCCATTTTTCCCATTTTTATTTCCAAAACAACATACCATTTTTGTCCCCATTTAAAAAAAAAAAAACACACTACTTTGTTATTTTCTATTAAACAAAGTATCAATATTTAAAATTTGTGGCTGTAACATGACATGTAAGCTGTGTAGCGGTTGAAGAAGTGATGCAGTGGTGTGGCCCAGCCCTGAACTCCAGCGGCGTACCTTGCAGCCTTCGCAGGTTATGCAGCGGTAGTGGTAGCCGGTGGCCTTGTCCCCACACACCACGCACGGCTCGTCCTTCTCTAGGTAGCTGGGGATGTACCCTGGAACAGAGACGCTAAGAGCTATAGGAGAGGAGGAGGAGAAGGATGAAGAGTGAGACAGGACGGGGTGACAAAGAGTGCAAACGAGGGAGGAACGGGTGGATGGTGAAGAGTGAGATTGAGAATCAGGATTGGGGGAGAAGGAGAGGAGGAGGGAAGGGGCTGAGCGTTATCACAGGGGCCTCTGTGAAGCACCTGTACACAGGGGCCCCAAAAGACTGTGATATAGGGTTGAACATGCACAAGAATGGCATTGTTTTTCCACGGGGGGCCGTTGTCATGCAAGCTCAGGAGGTTCAGGCTTCAAGGATTCCTGAAATATTCTTTTGCTCTCAATCTTTTCTCTCATAAATGTTTTTCTGTTCTCCTTTGATCCCCTAAGCTCTGCCTTAAATGATCTAAGGCGATCTGCTCCTTGGATTGTAACCTCTATAGATCTAATGTGGCAGAGAGACTTTAATACTCATTTCCACGTAGTGAGACACTGCTTTAAAAATAATAAACACCACCAACAATCTTAGGACACACAATGAAACCACCTACACAGGGTTCTTGGGTCAAAAGTGGCTATTTGTAACTCTGTAACTGCTGGTATCATTTTTAATAGAAGACATGTGAATGATTTGGTCTGCTGAGAATGTAGTTTTATTATCAAAACCTGGAAAGCAGATGAGACAGCAATCCAGGAAGAAAAGTTCTCATTTTTAAGAATAAAAGGGGATTTACCAAAACTACAGAGAACACATGACATATTATACCATCAGTCAAGAGTTGCAGAGGTCCATCTAAAGCCTTTTGTTCGGCTGACAACCGGTTGTTGATTATAAGTGTTAGTTTTATTACTGTTATAGTTTTATTCAAAGCAAGATGTTGGTTTGCAAACAGTCTCAAAGGTTAGCCTGTAGGTCTTTGTTGTAAACCATGAGTTAAATCCAGGCAATTCATGTAGATCAATATAAGTCAGATTTATTGTATGTTTATGATGGGAGACACATAGTTCATTCACACCAGCTGTTTGGTTTGCTTTAATCAAATCCTAGTTCATTTCCCAAGACAGTCCGGTTGGTTTGTGGAGGTGTGAATGTGTAATCGAACTCTGATGCGGACCAAAAGGGCGAACTCTGGTCCCCCTATAAACCCAGGTCTCAGTTTGGTTGAAGTGAATTCTGGGGCGGTTCTTATGTTCCAGTGCCTGCTTTTGGAAGCCGCCCCAAAAGCACGAAGCAAACTATAGCGCAAGGCATTCTGGGTAAATACAACCATAACAAAACGCCTTAGTACAGCACTGGTGGGAGAAATGACTCGTGGTCTTTTACCGAAGACAAAAGAGAAATCATACAAGCGCTAAAAGCTGAAGCCACTTTGTTTTTCTTTACATTTCACTAAGAAGGAAGTTGTGCTCAATGTCTTCTTCTGAGGTTTTTCAGTTGATTCCTTCGGTGGGTCTTGGTGAAGCGCCCCCACAGGTGAGGGAGGGAACAGGTTTTTCAATGAGTTTGGTTTGTTTAACAAAGTGTGAAAGAGTACCACACTGGCTGAAAATGGAACAAATGTTTTAACTTTGGTCCCCAATTGGTCTACCACACTATCAGGTGTGAAAATCACCTCAGATTTACTTCTTGGCCCATTACTGCCATCTCTATTTTGCTTTCTGGCTCATTTCTTGAGATGTCACTTGAATATTTGTTTATTTTTATCTTATGCCTTTCATTTTTTGCGTTGTGCCACCCTGAACTGCAGCTACGTTGCAGAGAACAACGTAGCTATAGAACGTACCGTAAATAAACGGTATTTACCGTTTATACAAGAATTCTATGGTTAGCAGTCAGCTAGCTGCTCTAAGCTACAGGCTACACTCTAGTGGAAAGCATTGAGGACAGCCAACCAGAAAGTTCAAACTGAGTTCAGCTGCTGGAGTGCTCAGAAAAAAATAAAACATCCCTGCTGCTGATCAGACTCTACAGGCCTCAGTTAGCATGCTAAATGCCAAAGTTCACCACAGTGCAGTTAGAATAACGCTGAACTGATTTGGCTTACTTGGAAGGGTTGCCAGAAAAAATGTCTCTGTTTCTTTTTCTTTCAAAATAATATCAAAGCTCTCTCTTGGTTGCAAAGTTGACCAAATAACTAAAAGTAAAAGAATATGTGCAGCAAAAACAACAGACAGACGGACAGACAGCATGTCAGTAACATCCCTTCATGGCAGATTGGTGGAACTGATGATTATGGCCTGGTTTGTAGCCACATGACTTCGCTAACAAGCAGTAATGGAGATGACAGTGAACTCTTGACACCAGTGTGTTAATGCATTAATGCTGTGATGGCCGAGTCACTATCTGAAAATTGTAGAAAATTAAAGATCGAACCCATTTTTTCCCCATATAAAAGCGTGAAAGATGATTAAGGTCACCAGAAATATATATATATATATATTTTTTTATTATTGCAGCTAAGGTTGTTTCTACAGCGAAGGGTGTGTGTTTTTCATACACCGTTTCTGTGGTCACCCTATCTTTTGTTAAAGACAGTGTAATAGGTCATGTACTGAGAAGTCTTATTTTCTTAACATCCATGTCCTCATATGTAAGTCAACAGTATATTTCTGATCTAATGCTACAAACAGAGATGCCTCCAGAAACATGACAGGGATGAACTGGGCCAACCCTGAGCAGAACGTTCCTCAGCCCTACACGGTTTAGATAGCAACAACACTCTTCAGTGTGATCAGTGTTACTGAGGGAAGCAGACTTAAACTCAGAGCTTTTCAGCACCAGGTGAGGATTTGAAAATGAAATCTGAAAACGAGTTCAGAGATGTCAGGATGTAAATCGCCTCAAATCTGGAACAAACTTCCAGAAAACTGAAAGACTGTCGCAACACTGAGTTTCTTTAAATCAATGTTAAAGTCCAACCTGTTTAGAGTTGCCTTTTATTAATAATAACTAGAACATTGATCAACATATTTGTTGATTTTTAATGATGACATTTGATAAAATGTAATGTTTATTTGCTTGCTTTAGAGTTGGTCACAGTGCGATGTTTTGATCATATAAAGCACTTTGAACTGCGTTGGTGCTGAAATGTGCTTCACAAATAAACTCAGTTGCAGGAGGAGAGAGAAAGCATCTCAGCAGATAACAGAAAGGCCAAACAAATTACAGGATAGCTGCTCTCAAACTCTTATGAAACATGCTGGATTTAGAAATGTCTGCTACCTTATGGAAGGAGAGTAAGAGTCTATTCTCTGGTAATGCTAGCTCTTATATAAGTTGCTAAAGGCAGCTTAAAATGTCAGTTCTTTAAACATTGTGTCTCTGCTTTAAAATGAAAAAATGACCATTAGTTTAAAAAGATAGCACATTCATTTAAATGAATTATATATCAATATAACTCTGAGCTTTCAACAGTTGCAGCTGATCGTTTTAGTCAACAAAAATGTTTTAATCGTCTATAACTTTTTTGTTGCTGTTGAGATTGAGATTATTTATTTCTAACATATTCACATTCACAATGCAAATGCAATATGTAGTTTAAAAACTATTTATTTGGCAGAAGAATAAACTTATTTCGCCCTGCTCCTTTCTGTATGCGTCTTACGTTTCACACTTTACACAAATAAAATAAACAATAAAATTGTTAAGCTTAATACCATGCAAATAAAAAGCTGATGATTATAGGCCATTTTTCAGTCAGGGATCAATTACTTTCTGACCCACTGAGTGGTACAAAAACATGAGACACTGCATGTTCCTGTATTCATTTCTTCTGTTATAAATGACAAAACTTCACTTAGTAGTTGTGCACTTAAACTCCGAGCCTTCATGTTCCTATCACCAGCTCTGAGAAGGTCATCACACCTCGGTGGGTGACTCTGTCCAACAGAGCCTCAGAGGGGAAATGGAAAGTGGTGAAGAGGGGATTATTACTTTAATACAAAAGAGGAAACCACTCAGAGCTCAGGAGAGCCAGCTGTGGAGTCACTGACTGGCTAAATCCTCCAGCCTGAGCTTCTCAGCGGGAACCTGTTTTGAATTGTGCTCGTTTTTGCTCGTTCTGCTGTTTGGAGGTGACAACATGAGCCGAATGAGGGAGGAAGAGATTAACAATCCTTACCAGACATGCTCTTCAGGGAGCACTGGCTGTTTTTCCTCTTTCTCTTCGGCACATCTGGCCATCTGGTGGAAAACAGCAACATCATAGTGATCAGTAATAATAGCAAAAACAAAGTAACATGGCTTTGGAGACGTCCGATAGGTTAATTGATACATTTGAGTTAATCTGAGGAACACCTGTGGATGTATTTCACGGCCACACCTCGAACACGCTGCTGTCTAGTTGGACGTGACGGGAAAGCCAAAAGAAATCAGCCAGGATATCAGGAAGCGAATTGGGAACAATTTCCAGATGCTTGAGGTTGCCTCGTTCATCTGTTCAAAAACATTACACGTCTCTATAGATATGATGGGAATGTCCAACCGTCAGACCGCTCAGGAAGGAGGCGGGTTCTGAGTGCCAGAGTTGAATGGGTTTTGATCCAAAATGTGCAGGTCAATCACTGAACAAAGTGAAGATGCTACTGTAGCTCAGTGAGACAGCGTCATTATCCGGAGTGAAACGTGTGCTGTACTAATGTGGGCTGAACGTCACTCAGTAAGGAGGAGAGGCCTTTTAATGTTTCACACAAAACATAAAATGCCAGATACCGGTTTTTCACTTCTGATACAATACCAATATTGCAGCTTCGCATATCAACTGATACAGATATTGACCCAATTCAATATCAGCACAAATCATACGTAATTTTAATACTTATTTTTTTTAGTGTGGAATGTTATAAAATGCTTGATCAAGTGATATTACTCAAACAGAAAACAAAAGTCAACAGCAATAAGTATGAGAACAATTGACCTATTTATTTTTAACCATTGGGTCTGTGTATGGGATACAAGCACTGCTGGATAGAAACAATGAAACGGACTGATTTCCGATATCCATATTGGATTGGGACAACCTTACTGGAGACATGTTCTGTGTTCTGGTGAAACTAAACTGCAACTGTTTGGCCATAATGAGGAAAAGGTGGGATACTTGTAAGCCTGGGAACTTCATCCCAACTATGAAGCACAGGGGCGGCAGAATCATGTTGTGTTATGTTTTGCTGCAGGAGGATCTGGTGCACTTCAGAAAATAGATGGCACTAAAAGGATATGAGGGAATATTAACGCTAAAGAAAGAAAGTTCAAGCTTGGGTGTAATTGGACAAAGGACAATCACTCAAAGCAAACAGTCAAAGTGGTTCCAAAGTTTTAAAAAAAAAGTAAAAGTTCTGGCGCAACATCACAAAGCCCTGATCTCAGTCTTATAGGGATTTTGTAGGCAGGTCTGAAAAGGCATGTGGTAGCAAGGTGGCCGACAAACCCGACTCAGTTCCACCGGTTCCATCAGGAGGAATGGACCAGAACTCCAGCAAACCTTTGGGAGAATTTTGTGGAAAGAAACCCAAAACATTTGACCTAACATTCATGTAGTTCAAAGGCAATGCTACCAAATACCGAGAGATGTATGTGAACGTCTAATCTTGAAAACTTTAATGAATAAATCTGGCATATCCTGTCTCCTATTATTGTTTCCTTTAGCAAATAGTAATAATTTGGGTAATTCCAGCTGACCTAAAGCAGGAGAGGTTTGGTCAAATTTATCTAAGTATCTTTTTTAATCCATTATATACAAACTTCTGGTTTCAACTGTACATAAAGAACAGTTTCAGGGCTTGAAAGACCAAATGCGAGAGTATGAGGAGAAAAACATCCAAAAAACAAAAAAACTCTCTCCCTCCTGGAGCTACTTTGGTCTAATAATATCACATTCTGTGAGCTGTTCAGATTTACAGGATGCTGCCGCAGGCCCAACCCTAAATTATCAAGCCAACCAATTTTTATCCCCACCCCAATGTCACTTCAATTCAATGATTCGCAGCTGGAAGCTGGAAATTCCTGTCACTGAAAGAGAGATGAGCGGGCAAAAGGGATTCCACAAAAATAACGGCAAAAGTCGGCAGCGCTTCTTAATCCTCAGCATCTAAATCCTTGAAAGCGCACAGAAAAGGACAGACAATCAGGAAAAGGTTTATATGAACGAGGTTTTATTGTTGGTATATTGACTCGATTGGTACTGGTTTGGACAGTGGGGAGGAGGGGGTTAACAACTGGGTCAATTTATCACATGACCCAAAACAATATTGAGTCTAAAAGATTCATTTAGTAACAACAGGAATTAGTAGCAACTGTCCTCCGTCAATAAATTATTACACTCTGCTTAGGCTCTCCATAAACACACCATAAACATTTAATCTTGCAAAGCTTGACAAACAAGCTCATATTTAGGGAAGCCATAGTAAATATTTTTGCAGACGAATAAGATTTAGAAAACAAAACAGTTTTTATATTTACTGTGAAACTTATGGGGCAGGCAAAAGTTAGAACCAGTTAGCTAATAGCAATACTTTTGAATATAAGAAAGACAGATGATCACGAAGCACAAATGTTCTGCTTCCTGGCCCTGAGACGGGTCATTTCATCATAAACGCCACATATTAAAACAGCAACATTTTTCCAGTCCAGCTGTTGCCAACATAACTAGTTCTGGTGAAGGTGTGTAAGCTAAGCTAGCATGATGGGTCCAGGGCTGGGCGACATGGACTTCAGTAGTTTTATCACAGTATTTTGTGGCACTACTGTGAAAACAATAATATTGACAATAAGAACTACTCCTTTAGCTCACTAAACTACACACAGTAACTGCATTTAGTCATATTTTCAAATGTATTGATATTTATTGATGCTTTCATTGGACAGTGGAGGAAACAGTAAACCTAACAATCCCTACAGTGCTGATAGTTTTGTGGGGTTTTAAACGTTATTAATTGGCATTAATAGTTAAAACTATAAATAAAAAATATTATCAAGATACAAAATCTATCACGATAAATAATAAACGATGCACTACGCCTGGTCCTACACCTAAGATAAGGGAAACGTTTTAATTTCCATTTGGCATCAAAAAAGTATTTTTGAATTTGAATTGAATTCATTTAACTCTGATAGTTTTCTAGATTATTCTGTTGGAATCAGGAAAGAATACTAAAACTGATCAAATCTCATCCCATGAGCCGGATGGATCATTTCACCTCTACTATATTTATCTTTTTTGATCTAGTCCTGATACTTTTCCTCTTTATCAGTTGTTTTCCTTGTTTTATAACAAGGAAAACAACACAGCGCTTTCTGCTGTGGCGGTGGTTCCCAGAGGATATCAGAGTGTGTATAATATCCTACATCTCATTCCACTTCATCTCCAGGTATCCTGAGGACAGGCCACTCCATCATTTCAGTGGTTTTTTTGGGGATTACTCAGAACTGAGTAAATCATATCAATGGATGAACACATGCACGGCTAGTCGGCACATGCAGATTTTCCAGGATAAAGATAATTCCTTTAGTAATCTCTTTACTGCCTCCTGTCTTGTTCTGTGATTCTCTATGTTTCCTCTTTCCTGGCGCTTCCAGGGAGAGGTCGGCACCAGCCAATCCACACATGGCCGCCTGCTGGACGTACATCTCCTGTCCCATCTATGCCTCCAAATCTATGCTTCCACACCAAATCTCCCCCTCATTTCATTCTGTTTTCCTATTTTGCAGCTGCCCTTGAACCCCTCGCCCCCCTCTCATCAGCAGCATTAGATAACACCAGCCTCCCTCTCCCATTGGCTCCTCTCACTTGCTGTCAAATCCCATCTCCTTCTCCAACCAGAAAAAAAACTAATTTTTCCTGACATTTTCCTTTTCTTGCTTCTTCACGGTGGAGCGGGTGCATTGTAGGTTTAATTACGACGCAACATGCTCGGTTTGTACCGCGGTGGGAAGACGCCACAATCGCATTTCTGAGGAAAGTGAGCTGAATTACAGACATATGAGGGGAAAAAAAATCTCTCAGTTAAATTCAATCAGGTCATGTTTTTGCAACCGGAGCAGAAGTGACAGCAGCAGAGCTCCAGGAGAGCTGGCTGTCCGGTGTGGAACCGGAGGCGACGCCGTGGTTACGAGCTGGAACCAGACGACCGGCCAGAGGCAGTACGATTCCAGAATCTACAGAACGCGTTTCAAGCATTATTAAAATGCAACTTTAACCAATAGGGGCGCCGCAAGCATGATAACATGTAGTCAATAACAATTTGCTCAATAATGATAACAATGTATTTCAATCTTATGATTATTTCATAGTTAGTGAAGGCGTAGCAATTAAATTAGCATTGAAGGTGCAATATAGTCAGAGTACATACTTATTATTCATATTGAAATGTGGAAACATTTATAAAACTCACCAACAAATGCAATAGAGGCTGAACTTGAAATCAAAGCCTGGAGGCTGAAAGCTGCTCAGAAAGTGTTATGTCCTGGGAATTTTAACAGCAGACTCTTTATTTAGCAAACAGGGTTTAGAGAATCACATGCCTGCTGCCTCCTGCACAATCATCAAAAGCAAAACAACCCACTGTCGGTCTGAAGATTCTGTGTGTTGGTATTGAGCAGCTGTTTAATGTCTCTTCAATTATTAGCTGATCGAAAGTTATTATGTTTGAGAAATTCCTTGACTGACTAACTGGATTTGCAAATGTAACTTGGTGACCACTATGATCAAAACAGAAACTACATGCTGAACCTACTGAAACTACATGAAGGTGCCACCATAAACTTTGTCCTCCGTACCAACCTGTTAATGCAGTACGGCTGCAGGATATGCATGTTGCTCCCTGTGCAGGAATTAAAACTACTCAGCTCTTCTTCTGAATCAGTCAGAGTGTGCCATCCAGGCTCTTTCTCAGAGGAGCAAGCCGTAGGTTTAAAATCCCCAACTGGCCGCGCTCCAGAGTGATCCTCGAACAGTTCTGTGAAGCCGGGCTTAAGTCGCCTCTCTGGGCTGAAACATCTGAGGCGGTGGTTGCTCTCTTTCTCAGACTGGTGGCCGGAGCGATGGAGCTCTCTGTTTATTCCCCTCCCTCGCTCTCAGGCTGCTCTGGTCCAGCCTCCCTCTCTGTGATCCAGTCCGCCCTCCCCTTGCTGTGCACCTGAGTGTGTGCTGAGTGTGTGTCTGTGTGTTGTCGGTCGCAGTAGTTTGCTCTCTGTCATCATAGCACTGTTATACGGTCTATGGTGTGCAAACAGGCTCAGCTTTATGTCTCTAACACAAAGTGGAGCATCGTTGTGAAGGGAAAGCATGTTTACTTTGATATCTTCAAATACAACTAGTGTAACCAATTGTCTTTAAACGTCACGTAATTAGTACACAGAGTTCTCCAGTGTGTTGTTTTATCTCAGTTGTTTGGTGAAAGGCCTTAGAGGAACCATCATACAGACTAAGGAAGAGATCAGGTCAGAGGAAAAGTCCTGCTAAAGTTTAAACCAGGGTTAGGATGGATAGTAGGGGTGTGCCAAAAGAACTGATTCACTACGATTCAGAATCTACTCAAAATGTTCCAAAAATGAATAAAAAAAATAATAAAAAAATCTGCCATCTGTCGGCCTCCATTTTATAACTACGCAAGATGTTCTGAGGTCTAGATGGTTCAGGGACGTGGGCATGAACGGAAAGCACCGGAGGAAGCTACAAAAATGAAAGACGGAGAGATTCAACCGTCATGTTGAAGATTGTGATGGACCGAGTTAAAAACAGGTGGAGTAAAAGAGTTTTTAACCCAAAGATTACAAATGACTAAAAGATAAACTGTGGTCATAAAAGAGGGCAAAGAAACAAAACTGAACTCAGGCAAAAAATGAAAACAAACTGGATGAAAACAAAAATAACTGACCTGACAAAGAAATGACACACAGGGGTTTATATACTGGCTGATCAGACCAATTAAGACACGATAGGGTAACTAAACAGAATATAATTATAAATAACACAAAACAAATAACAGTACAGCTAAGTTTGGCTAAACTAAAGACCCAAAAATGAAAATCAAAAATATTAAACTTTAAATACTAATATTTACTTAAATACAAAACTAATCTAAACAAAAAAACTATAAATTCCCCGTTCCAGCAGGAACTAGTGGTTCAGTCCAATCAGCATTTAAGCCTGCTGAGCCCTGGCCCCTTCTTTTGTCTCGCGGTAAGGTAACAAAGAGTTAATCTTAAGCAAATAAAATTAACTTTAAGTTGATATAAATACATGTTAACTAAATGTGTACACTAATAACTAGAACAAATGTATCCAAATCAACTAATAAATGTTTTTATTGAAACTAAAGTGTTGTTGTGTTTGTATGAAAAAATAAATTGTGCATAATAAGAGTTACCAACATAGGAGTGTTGCCATTTATTTGGCCATCACAAAGACGAACATTTGGATTTATTTTCCTTCTTATCAAAAGGCTGGGAGGACAGAGCCTGACATGATCTCCACTGACTGCAAGGTTCAGGAAATGAAGACTGAGCACTTCGCGATCACCGCAAATACGTGGAGTCAGGCTACAGCTGAGCAAACGCCGTTTCCTCCGGTATGGAAATCTGTACGCTCTGTTGTGGGATTGATCAGAAGTTTGTGGTCATGTTTTATGCAGAAATGTTGATATTTCGCTGCAGCAGGTCCATTTCCACTATCTGGTTATTGTATCAGCAGGTGATGTGAATATGAAATGCTTATTTTACGATTCTTCACTCAATAACTACAAAGACAGAGGACAGGGGATGACCTGTACTTGTGTAGCGCCTTCTCAAGTACCCAAAGCGCTTCGCACTACTTTCAGTCATTCACCCATTCATGCTGATGGTGGCAAGGCAGATGAAGTGTTTAGCCCAAGGACACAACAGAGGCGGATGTGACCAGGGATCGAACCGTCAACCCACCGATTGTGGGATGAACTCCTACCACTGGAGTACAATCTAGTACAATATAGCAGCTTCAGGGCTCCAGTGTCTTGAAAGCAAAAATGTGACCTGATTTCTCAACAGTAAAACCCAAAGAGACTCATTAGAAAGACTTGAGTGTTTCTAACTTGGGATTATAAATTTGCTGCTCTTAAGTTACCTGGAAAAATATTACTTAGCTGCTCAAAGGCAGATTGTCAATTTTTTTACAAGAGAAGGAAAATGTCCCTTCCTGGATTTATGTGGGATTCACAGACATTAAAGACAGTTCACCCATAGAGTTTGTTTACTTATCGCTATCAAAACGGATAGGCCTGTTTCATTTAATTTCATTAAAATATGGCACAGAGCTCATGAAGCTCAATTTCAATATTAAAACATGTAATATTGTCCCATTAAATCTGATGTTTTTCTAAATGAGGGTTGAACTCTAGATCTTCTGCAGCTTGTTTGTTTTGCCCTAATTAAGACACTAAAAATGTTGACAAATTAGCAACGGTATCCAATTTGAAATGTTAGTATCGTGACAACCCTAGTACAGAGGGAGCTGAACCAGCCATTAAGAAGCTCTTCATAGATATCCAAACCTTGTTATGTTCACTTCCTGTCACTTTGTTCATCAAGTTCTTTGTCGTTCTTCTCTTATATTTAGCTCTCTTTTCATCTTGCCCCCTAGGAAAATAAAACTGAAAACAGAATATTCCCTCTTTCCCCCCCAAAACTTGCTTAAGCTTTAATGTGAACTCTGTTACATAACAGCCGGGTGATGCAGTCTTCGCAGTACGGCTGACTGAAGTCCTCCGAGGACACAGAGATAGAGCTACATGCCCTAATAATTAAATTAGACTGCTCTTTCATCTTTCTTGGCTGCAAGTGTAAAAAAACTTATTTTGATGGCCAGAACTGCAGCTGGATCCACATTTGCGCAGCTTAATGATCGGTAGCCGGGGTTATCTGAGGCACAGTGGCAAAGCAACGAGGTAAAGCATGTAGGAACAGCGTTCGGAAGCACCTTTACCATAAGGGTGAACATTTTTCTGACATTCGGTTCTCACATGCAATTGTTTATGTGCACGTTCTTCTGCTCTGCTGCTTTTTAAAATGGCATGAGACCTTTTTCCCTTTGAAGGCGTTAACCAGCAACTTTTGTCTGCAATAAGTCACACGTTGGGTTTGAACTCTTCAATCTGAGGACACACTTTAGAAATGACAAGCCAAAATGTATGAAATATGCTCTTTATTACAGAATTAGGGAGTATATTGAAATCGGCTCTGTCTGCGGTTGAGGGGAAATAAGGACAGGCGCGCCGGGAACGCAAGTACTTGTGCAACTAGACTGCAGAATGCAACATCCTTGATGTGTGGTTCGACAGGCGAGCGGAAAGCATCACGTTTTCTTCGCCGTTTGAGGTACACGTGTCGCCGGATCTGACACAAACACGCTCCATCTCGGCGTCAATCGTCGGCCGGCGTCCCCTGTAGTTTGCATTTGTCTTTGTTGCCGTTCGCCATCATCCGCCGTCTCGCCCTTCTTCCACCTCTCGCCTCTGCTGATGCCGTTTTGATTTCACTGACAATGTCACCCTTTTGTCTCGCCACTCCCGCTACCCCTAACCGACCGTTTTAGCAACACCTCAAGGTGAATTCCAGAGCCGCAGCGACGAATCAGACGCCGAGCTGCCCAAAGACCTAAAAGCAGCCCTGGAAAGGTCGTCCGAGGCAAACAGCGGGAGTTTTATGTGCAGTCGTACTGTTGTCTGAGCAATCACTTAGTGTCATGCCTGAAATTACATGGCTGCTGAGAGGCGCACTCGGTGGCTGGTCGTATGAGTCATGTCGAGCGCTAATCCCCGCTGTCATGTGTGTTCATGTGTAAAGTTGAAAAGCCTCCGCGGCTGTGACAAGCCTGTGAATGTCATTGTTTAAGCTGCATAAATTAATTTTACGTGGGGAGCGGCGAGGAGGGGGGGAGACGGCATAACTAAGTGGGAATAGGCAGAAAATTAGTTTCCCACTGACCGTACAAAAACACATGTACCACAAATTGTGTCGGTCATTATGAAGTATGTCACACTCAGTGTTCTACATTACAGAAGGGGTTTTGAAAATAAAAAGGCTTCTCGCTGATTTCATCCAACACAGCTTTGGTTGTGTTTGTAAAGGAACTCATGAAATTGCAAGATGTGCATCATTCCCTGACCTCTGATCTGAGAATAAAGAGGTTTAAATGAGCTCATGCTAACAACTGTTCGTGGAGGCACAGTGAGGCGAAGGCTTTCTGAATTTGCTGTGCAAATTTACCTGTAAAGTAAACAACCCCACAACTACTATTTAAAAAAGGCAGAATGCAAAAACCATGAATTTTGGAAGTTAGACTAAGCATAAGTAGTTACTAAGTGAAGTACAACTAATGTCTGTAAGTCACCCATAGACCAATCATTCCCTTCCATCGCAATATCCCTGGATTCTCATTTCCCTTCAGTGCTCTGTCCGAGATTTCTCCTATTGAGCTTGATTTTTCTGGGAGAATTTCAGCCAGGCCAATCATTGAACAGAAGGAGGAGGTGAGAACGATGATGTCAATTTTCTGCGCTGAATTGTAGGAACGGAGGAAGTGAATGAAGCCGTTCAGCCCATGTTGCTTCCAAATATTGAGCAATTAAAGTTGGAGCAAGAGGAATGTTTAAGAAAATGTATTGCTGGCAAAGATCCTGAATCCTGTCCTACTCCCCATAGGGGAGTTTGATGAAGCTTACAATTTCCAGTAGGTTCCATCAAACTGGTGTGTTATATACGCCACGGCCAAACATTATTGATTAGATGGAAAAAGATCCAATCGCTTCAAACATCAACATGCCTCCAGGACGCAACAGTTTCTCAGCAGGGTGAGGATCCAGCCTGTGTGTACGAAGCAAAGCGTAGAGCAGGCGAGGTCGCTTATGGTCACTGAGGCTTGTGAGGGCAGACAACAGCAAAACAACATGGCTGACGCAAAACACTGAGCTTTACGATGATTTGGTAGGTTTAACAAACACCATACTGGATGAGCAGCTTGGAAAAAAACTTCCTGTAAAAGTTTTCTTTTTCATCCAGTCGGATGAACTGCATACTCAAGTATGCAGTTCTGACAAGGGCCGTTACAATAAAAAAAAATTAACTAGATAAAAAAAAAAACTCAATGCTTAATATTTTTGATGCTGCAGCAACCTGTTTAGAGGACATGACGACATCTATTGTCATAGATTGTTGTGTTGTAGGAAAAGAATGTATGTGAACAAGAACATCTCTGATTCTTTTAAAATATATATATTATTAAACTCCTTTATTTATACTGTAAGCAGCAGCAGCCCTTTATTAAATGTTCAATAATGTTCTCTTTTGTTCAGTCTATTGTTTTACTTCGCTTTTTCTTTAAAAAGTTTATGGACGGGGTGCTGTGGTGGCGCAGGGACAAAGCATGACCCACGTATTGAGGCCTTAGTCCTCGTGGCAGTGGTCGCAGGTTCGATTCCCAGCCTGACGACATTTGTCGCCTGTCTTTCCCCTCTCTCACTTCCTGTTGATCTGCTTTCAAATAAAGGCCACTAGAGCCAACAAAACCTTTTAAACAAAAGTTATGGACGACTTGCTGACCATTAAATATGTCGCTGAAGAAAGAATCTGTTTTTTCTCCTTAATAGTTAGGGTGTTTAATTGATGCCAATTGGAAACCAATTTTAACACGTAAGGTGTAATTATATTGAAAAATTATTTTAATGATGCTTTTAAACTGTCGGCACACTTTTTTCAGTGATGATGTGAAATTACAGTTTTTGTCCATCAAATTTGCTCTCAAAGCTTTCTCTTAATTATTTCAAATGTTTTACTGATTCATTTCTATCAAATCAAAGTCACATATCCATTATCAAACCTCAATAGCCGTGTTTCCATTCACCATAAAATTCTGCAAATTGGAATGAATAAATTTGCTTAATGGAAACACGTCAATTTTGATAAAACTCATGCTTTTCTTGGTTTTTCTTTTGTTTTTTTAAACTTTTCACCTGTTTTGAAGTAGATGAATTTTGCAAAACACTTTCTTCGCATCACATGAGTCATGTGATCAACAGCTGGATATTGCTACTGGTGGAAATACCAAAGAAAGCGGCAAGAAGTGGCAGGATGATGATTGTTTGTTTTTTTCCAGACAATGTGCAGCTGGCTCCATGAGAGCCCTCACAGCATCATAGCTCCTAAAACGTTGTCTGTCATTTCAAAGTGTTGAATTCATAACTCTTCTGTAAAGTCAATGATGAAAAATGTCCCTAAACACTGCTTATGTATTTGCTCCCGAGTAGGCAGGGCTTATCTCTCGAACGCCTGAATAAGATGCCAATGTCTCCTCTGATTGGCTGATAGAAGATGAGTGCTAGAACTGAATGAATTATAAATAAATCTCTTGTAACTGTTTACATCTGTTGCTGCCATGATTTTTAATGACTTATCACGTGAACAAGCTTATTCAGGTGTAATTTTAACTTTTATTTCTTCAAAGGAAATCGCAAATTTGTGTGGTTTTTTTTTTGGCATTAGCACTTGTAGTGTAAACGCAGCTAATGAAGACGATTTAGTTCCTGTGAATCATCTCTGAAACAAAACAGTTGTCTTAGGTCTGACTCAGCCTCCCTGAGCTGACAGCTGTCTGAGTTCAGATCCGATGACGGCTCGTTTTTACTGCGTCCACTCAGGAATTGAACTGCACCAAATTTTCTCCTCTTCCTCTAGGCAGGGAAAGTTCAACCATAATCCGCCACCACCTGATGGGTTTTACTCATGTTAAAAGGAGCGAGCTGCTGGCAGGCACTGGTGGGACAGATCTCTCTACGTTAGCCCCTTGGGTCCTGCCAAGTTCCAACCGTGTGCCAGGGACCTTTAGGCTGGTGGCTCATGTTGCAGCTGTGGCGTTCAAAGACAAGACGAGCAGCGTATCAAGGAACATAAAGCCTGATTTGCATGGCTGCCTTTAACAGCCGATTGGGTGCAAACAGTCCACGGGATCTCAAGTAATGACCTACTGTCACACTTCATTAATGACAGAAATGGCAATAAATTTCTGAGAAGAAACCATCCCTGCAGCTCTCATAACGTATTGCTACACAGCTGTCACAAGGCCAGGGATTTATACGGTGTGTGTGTGTGTGTGGGGTGTGTGTGTGTGTGTGTGTGTGTGTGTGGGCGGGGGGTGAGGAGGCAGTCATGAGAGGTCATATGGTTATGTTCACAATGTGAAGGAATGAGTGGAAAGGGAACTGTGAATCTAAGTTTAAAACAGTGTGGTGTACATATAGAACTCTCTTTAAAGGGACCGTATTATGTGAAATCAACTTTTTTGATCTTGTTATGATGTCATTTCCTCACCAAAAACATACCTAGAGTGTTGCTTTGATTCTTTTATGCATGTTTGAGAAATAAATTAATCTCCCATGGCAACCATTTAGCTGGGTGGATCTAGCCCCACCTTCAAGGCGCAACTTCCACCTCACAGAGCAGAACTCCCCCACTCAGCTCCTTCAGACTAGCCAGCCGCAATTAGCAAACACCTGAGGGAACTGTGCATCTGCTGAGCTCATTATAAGAGCTACCTTCTCAGTGAAACGCTGGTAAAAACTCATGTGGCGACGACTTCCTGAAGGCAACGTGTCAGAAAGAGCAGGAGTTTCTTAAAGAGACAGAGGCCTAATTTCAAGGAGCTAATTTACAATGTAAAATTTCTTTTAAGTTATATTTGAAATACGGTATATAACATTTTTTTTAACAACTGAAGTAAACATAGTTACTTGACTTTGCTATAAAATTGCATTATGTGCCTAGAAAACATCATACTGCCCATTTAAGTCTTTTCAAGTCTGGACATTGAATACATTTTGACTTAAACTAGGGCTGGGACTTTAACAAGTTAATTTTGATTAACTAGGTAGATTTTAAAATGCTAAAATTATTTGAAGCAATGAATCACATTATTATTATTATTATTATAATTATTTGTTACATACAAAGGCTATGAAACCTTTGTGTATTCATGCATTTCCAGTACGCCCATAAATCTGACGCACAAGCGACATCCTCAGACAACAAACTATAAGCCACTTCTCTTGGTCCAATGTGGGTTCTTACAACAAATTCAGTTTTACATACAAGGTCAATCCATAGAGTGAGATACTTTTAAGAGAAAATTTACAAAATGTTTCTTTTCTTTCTATCAAACCATGTACTCCCCCCGCACCGCAAAATTGACCACCGATGTAAAACTTTGTCTTCTTTTAAGCAATCGACAAGGATTTTCCATCAATATTACATTCTGTACACCCCTGATGTTACACACACAAAACAGAGGCTGTAAAACGTGTTTAGTAGCCCCTCGGGGAGGTGTAGCACTTCATGCCAGCTACTGTGGATGAAAGCAAAGGAAATTGAAATGGCTGAAAAAAAAGCTCCAGCTATTATTCCTCCTGGCCCTCTGTCTGGACTTGTGAACGTCCCAACTTAACCCCGTCAGGAGGCTTTTGTATTTGGACGTTGGAAGCATATTTGCTCTGTTTCCTGAGCAAAAGTAATAAAAATCTATAGTTGAACCAGCAGTTTATATACACTGTATACTGTGTTTAAATGTCACTAATACACAATCTAGATTTTTTTTTCCAGTGTCAGGAATGAAACAGATATCAGGTTGGTGCATCACTACTTTTGTCCTGCGGTGTGATGGTATGACTGCGACATTCCCCTCATCTTGGAAAAAACATTGCAAAGCAATAAGATGAGATTTTGCAAACAGAGAGAGTTCTATATTCCTAGTCTTAGGGACCGAATGGCTGGAGCTAAACTCCAATGAGCGTTTTGTGGGGTCAGAACTGGCAGCTCAAGCCAAACCCAGTGCAGTCCCATCGGCTGACCTGTGACAAACTGGTTAAAGTCTGGGATTCCATCCCACTGACAAGCTGGTGACCAACATGACGTTCTCACAGCTGAACGGAACGGCTCGTTAAATTGCCAACACGTCTTGTTTCTTCAGACTTCAATTGGCCAATCCAATTAACAAAACCAAACAAGAGTAAATAGCAGAATAAAATGACTGGCACTGAAATAGAGGATTTAATTAGTTGGCATGGGAACAACCAACGTACTCAACACTGCTGCTCAACCCAAAAAACACATTTTCCTGACAAACAAATAAAAAAAAAAACAATTCAGAATCAGCTTTATTGGCAAAGATTGTGTGCTCAAACAAGAAGTCTGACTTTGCTTTCAAGCACAATAAATTCAGTGTTACTTCTTAACTGGACAGCTTGATTTCACAGAAGTGTGGTAAACTTGGAGTTCCAGTTTGAGAAGTGTATTTTAGTTTCAAGTTCTCCCCACTTTATTAGTTTTACCCCAAATAAGAGGACTGAAATTATTCCTATAATTGAATAATGAACTAGAAAGGAGCACCTGCCGACCCCACGAGGGACAAGGGTGTAAGAAAATGGATGGGTGGATGGATGGATGGATGGATGGATGGATGGATGGATGTAACTAGAAAGGAGTACTGTCCTCAAAAGTGGTATTATTTTTCATTGTATCACAATTTTACAATTCCACTTGTCAACTTCTGATGAGAATTGAGTGTCTGATCTCCGTTAGTCACTTCATACCTGCAGTTTTTCACCAACTCTTGTGACAAACAGCTAGAAATGTGTTGCTCCTCTCCTCCGACTTCATGTGATTTGTCAGTCATTGTCTATGATAAAGAAAGACTTGTTTTTGCTCATGGTTCCATTTCTAATGAAATGCAACACCTTAGGGGCTGATATTGAAAGATAAAGTACTGGATATACTGCATTTGGATTACGTGATAAATACCTCTTTGTATTTCTCTTTGTCACAGAGGTCTAGTCCCAGCTTACCTCCAGTTTCTCACAGATTACCCCATCCACCCCTTTTTCACAAGGTCATGCCAAGGGCAACGGTTTTACCAACTGTTCTGGTTTTCAGAAAAAAGTGAAAAGTGATGGTCGAGTGCGATGGGATTTAGTTTGAGGGATTTCCCAGAACATATGCAAAACATCATGAGTGTAGGTTTGAGGTTGACTAATTGTGACACCGCTAATATGTAAACCCTTTTAGCAATTTGTCACATTATAAACATCAAACTTCAATGTGGGATTTTATGTGACAGATCAATGGTAAGTAGAGCATAATTGTGAAGTAGAAAGGAAACAAACAGCAGCTTGCAATGTTGTTTTTTTTCTTACAAATAAAGAACTGTGCACTTATATTCAGCCCTCCTTTACTCCGACTCCCCTAACACTAGGATGGTACGGTTTTCGAGTCCTTCCCATATCGGCTGAACAGGGCCAAAAGGCCGGAGTCCACCCTGACGACTCTGATGGCTCAAATTAGCATCCCTTCTTCAATTGTAAATGTGGCCGTTGACCGTCAGGCCAGAAGGTAGGAATGTGAATTGTCCATGTTGGGGGTGGGTATCTATGATACCTACAGGAGATCAGATCTCCTGTAGGTAGTGCTCTTCAGTTTAGTTTTGAAGCATACATGAAGTGTTTTTGGAGAGATGTGACCTTTTGCAGCTGATCCATGATGTTGTGCTGCATTATTCAGGTCATTTTGCCAAATGTACATAGAGTTTGCAAAACATACAATCTGTTTCAAGAAATATGCAAAGGTTTTTCTAAAAGAAATTAGTAATGTTTTTCTTTGAAATAAAGCTAAGAGGGTATAAAATGACAGTTTAGAAATAAACTAACCAAATTAATTGTGTTGATCCACCTCAAAAAAATCATGCAAAACGTGTAAGCAAAAGAAATCTGGGAGACTTTGCACATGCAAATTTGCATGCAGCCTTTTGTGCTGTGGAGGATAAATAGGTGACTGCTTCACCTATTTAGTTCACAAGAACTAATGGCATTTATTTCAGTCATAATCTTGCGGGGGGTGACTAAGGTTCCATCACTATGTGACAGCTGGTCAGCAAACCTGGCAAACATGATTGACATGGCAGCACTGAATGCACATGTGCTTTATCAGGCTTGCATTGGGGTGCAGGAGAGACGGGTGGACTTCCTGGTTGAGCTTGCAAAAGAGTTCGGTAACTCTCATGTGAGTGAGAAGAAGGCACACAAGGAGAAACTGCTTCGGCAACAACCTTCCACACCCAGCTCAGGCAAAAGGGCGAAGTGTCAGGTCAACCATCGATGCAGGATGCGTGTCCTGAGGCCGAAACATCATCAGTGACCCCTCACACCCCCACCATGGACTGTTCTCCCTGCTGCCCTCTGGAAAGAGGTTCTGCAGCATCCGGTGCAGGTCCACCTGGTTCCGAAACAGCTTTTTCCTACTTGCCATCAGACTGCTGAACTCTTAACTGGACTGCACTCAAAAACTGGTCTCCACTTCATACCTTGCACATGTACAGAGCTAAATAACTTATATTTTACTGTCAGTCCTGCACTTTATATTCTATATTTATATTTATATTCATATTTTATACTGTATTTTATTTTACTCACAACATTGGAACCTCAAACATTATCCTGAGCCGTATGCAACAAAATTTCGTTCTGTATACACCCTGTGCATTGAAAATGACAACAAAGTCAGTCGAAGTCGAAGTCTAAGGAACAATTGTGCAACTGTGAGATGCGTTGAGGCCATTACCAGGGTACTGATAAGGTAATGGCCCTATTTACTGAACAAAAGCACCTGCTAGATAAAATCCTTCAGGCCAGTTGGACTATCTCTAGCCTGAATAGGTATATGTCAAAATGGCCTAACTCAAGCCATTCTAGTGCTAAAGGAGGTCATCCTTAGAATTCACCTACTTGGTGAAGTATAATGCTGTGGAGAAGTTTCAAGAAATGATAAGTGAAAGCAATATTACAAGCTTGCCTTATCATTAAACACCATCCCCACTGTAAAAAATGGCAACATGGGACAGGAAGGTAGCGAAAACCAGTTAGAGGTTTTATGTGGGTAGAAAATGTTGACAGCTTTAAGGCTCCCACATACTCGGGCGTGTTTCCTACCGTGGAGGTCCGCACGCACTGGAAGGGGATTCCAAGTGGACGTCCGCCGGACATCTCCACCCAATGCTAAATTTTTACGACTGTGTACTCGGCGTCGCACAGCAAGCTGCTCGGCAGGAAGCAGTGTTCACGTCGAACTGCTTTGTACATGACACTGAGGCCATAAAGTTGAGAGTCAACTCAAGGACTCGCAAGAATGTGCATCAACCACGCTGCCACTTTGTGCCACACTAAGTGAATGCTGACTGCCCGGGTGGAGAAGAGGCAGCCAACTAGCTCATCAAATTTACTAGCATCCATTCAGTCTGAATTGTCTGAATCAATGTAAAAATCAGCAGCGCTCTGATAGCAGCCGTCGTTCCTCCACCGAAGGGCCAAACAGTAATAATAGTCACATATGTGACGCCAGCGCTGCATTATTTGTCGCAGGCTGTAATGCGCCGACCTCAAAGTTTCAGGTTTCAACGTCCCCAAGCAAACAAGGAGAATTCTTAAATCTCCACTTTGGTCGGAGTTTTTGCTATCGATTGTTTTTAGTGAAACTAAATGGAGGCTACGTGTGGATGAATGGCCAAATCACATAAAAATCAGGGTGGCAAAACCACCAAACCACATGGATTAGTGATTAAGATAGGCTCAGTGCCCATATTTGAGACCCATTCAATGGAACCAATATTCAAAAATATCCTGCTTATCATAACTTTAGCTCCTCGCTACATTTTTTGGCTCGTGTTTTGCTTAACAAGAACACTGCCTCCATTACTTGTCGTGGGATCAGGCAGAACAACAGCTCTTCACAGGACAGAGGGGAGGGCGTGACTGATTCGCAAAGGGGTCCCGACTGCGCAAATGAACTCTAGCAACCTTCTCATAAATTACGATTTTACAGCCGCGGCCCCATTTCAGCCAGTCTGCAGCAGCCATCAGAACCCCGAGTTAAACTTTCATCTGCTTCATCACACATTCATAATTTAGAAGCCCCAGGAAGCCTGCAGTTACAGCACACGTTTAATCAAAGATTAACAAAGTTGTCTAATGTTAGTGTTTTGACTCTAACTAGCCATGAGTAGATTGAAGTGAGAAAAAAAAAAGAAGTTTGGTTTTAATACTTGATTCTGAGTGTATTAAGTGACGTTAAAGTTTTCCCGGTAGAAACAAGCCAACACAGTCCTGATTAGTATTTTATCCTCATAAATAAATGTAATCCTTTCATCTGCAATATCAGGTGCAGCATCAAAACTCCAGGTCTTGATAGGAAATAATATTCAATCAAGGTATAATGAAGTATATCGAGTCAGTAGAAGGCTGAATCATTACGAAGATAATATATGTTGTTCTTTGTTATTATTTTTTATATATACACATTGTCTGTTTTGTGTTTAAAGATGTATCTATATGGATGGTTGATTGATGTTTAGTTGCTCGTGGCAGTCTACCTCTTTTGAGAGAAGGGGTACACTTCTCTCCAACAGTCTTGTTTATCTCAACAAGCTCCATGTTCATTTTAAGCTGTAATTGGATGAAATAGACGAATAAACAAACAGATGAACACATATCTGAATCCTCCCGGTTGGATCTGAACTATGGAGCGTCGCTGAAAGCCAACTAACTCCTGAAATATTCAGACGCCTTGTACTGCAGTTAATGTGACACAAACGCACTCAGGCACACAACAAATTCTATTTCAGCACCCTTACTGCAGGCTATGTTGAGTTGCACATGGGTATGTGTGTGCATGTGTGTGTGTGTGTGTGTACCAAGAAAGCAGTGTACTCTGAAAAAAAAGGGAGGGATTCGCAGAAAGGGAGGGGTCGGAGCATGAGGCAGATTTCACCAGGACACGTGCATGATAAGTGACACTATGTGGAAAACACACATGCGCACAAACGCACAGTGACAGTGAAATCCCCTGTTGATGTCAGATCCTGAGTTGTCGTTTGCTTTCTGTGGCTCCATCTGCCTCCCGTGGTCCTAATCCAGCTCTCTCCCCGCTCCGCTAATCCACACTCGCACACACACGCACAGCCGTGCACACAAGGCACATCGGCACAAACTTCTGCATGTACATATTTGAAAGCCGACATGCAGGGCTTTTGTTTTGTAAAAGCAAGGGGAAAAAAAACAGAAGCAGAAAGCCAGGAACCTATTGGAAAAAACAACAACAACAACAAAAACCCCACAGACCTCGCCATGCATAGCTATTAAAATAATTGAGAATGAAATAATTAATAGAGAATATTTTTGCAATTGCCCTGTGACAGACTGGCGACCTGTACAGCATGTACCCTGCCTCTCGCCTGGAACGTTAGCTGGAGATAGACAGCAGAACCTCACAACCCCACTAGGGGACAAGTGTTAGAAAATGGACGGATGGATTTTTGCAATTGTGGAACATCACAGTTTTTTTCTTTGCATCAAATCTGGATGTAAAAGCTATAACATTAAATCTAGTTCAGTTATTTTACAGTTTTAAACAGACAGACAGACAGACAGACAGACAGACAGATAATGAACCAATTTTCTGTATCTGATGGATCATCAAAATAATCAATACTAATATAAATGTCGCAGGCCTAATATAAAGTCATAATTCAATCGTCATTTTGCAAAAGCCAAAACCAAACAAACAAACAAAAGTAGTACATATGCCAGTGTGAACATGATATACAGTCAGGGGAACTACACTGTTCCAGGACTCTGCCTGAAGAAAGAGACTCAGCAACATCCAAACAGCTCTGAAGTCTTCGTCTTCAGAGCCTGTGGGAACAGATCTTTGTCTCACATGAGGAGACAGTTTGTCTTCCATGAAGGAAGATGTTGGATAAAAAAGCCCATTCTGCTAACTATCTGGAAGCAGTGACCATCAAAGACAACAAACATAAGAAACCGGTTTCCCTTGTTCCAAACCAACCAACCAACCACAGTGGAACTGTTTGTAGATGCCCTACTTTCTTGAAATAAACTTGAAAAAGTATTTATCGATATGCTTAATAGCAACATTTACCCCGGAGGAAAAGGTGAAGTTCAAAGCTCAGACAAAATTATTCAGCTGTGGCGACCTAGATAGAAATACTAGCCCATAGTAGCTGCATTTCCATTACAAATATGTTAAACTTTGTCTATAATCTTCTAATGTAAAATAAATAAATAAAAAAAAATTTTAATTGTGGTGTTTCCAGTTAATAAGAATTGAAAATGTTAAATATTTAAATGGCAGCAAGTATGAACAACCTCATGCACTAGTTTGCAGTTAAAAAGTCTATTTTTAACTGCAAAGAGAGTGAAGGACCAAATTTATTTCTGAATTACCTAAAGATATTCATTGAGATTTTGTCAGATACACTTTACTTCTACTCAGCAGTTCATTGCACTCCAATCGCTCAAACAACCCGCCTTACCCTTTCTCATCGCTCTCAGATGAATTGCTCTCCTGCTTGTCGAACATCGTTGCAGTTCAACTCCAGTAGCATCCAGCGACTAATCGCAGAGCCGGGAGGCGTACCTCAGACAGGTCGACCTGCTCAGCATTCGCCGGCAGCCTTCTCAACATCCAACCAGAGGAATCCGTGAACGGGAACCGCGGGACGGGAGCACGGCGAGTCGGACGGAGAGCTGCATGATGGAAAGGGATGGAGACAAATCAATTCGTTAGTAATTCATATGCTGGTATCCAGCAAGAGCAAACTCTACGCCCCTAAAAGTTGAACTCGTTGAATGTTATCTAAGGGCTCCCGAATTGGGTCGAGCTGACCTGTTTTGTAGCTGTGGACCAGCTGGGATCCAAACTGCACACTGTAGTGAGTGTCGTGTTTTAAGTTCAGGGAAGAGCGAGTTCAGTGGTGTAAGGCGTTCAGTTTATTACAGTAACAATTAGCTCCTTAAGGCATAATTATTCATATATGAGTTGCTTCCCAGAAGGACTCCCGCTCTTTTTGTCCCTGGACAATTTGTCCTCATGTGGTGCCTGGTGCCACTTCTACCCATTCTGCTCACTTCTTACCAGGATACTTAAAAGGCTACATTTATTTATGTTTTTTATGAAATATGAGGATCGATAGTCATGTAAAAAAAGTTTTTTATTTTCATTTTATTGAAAAAAAGTTTTCTAAAAACATTACTTCCCTTCTTCTTGTTCCTTGAGATGATTACCCTAATAAGTAACCACCTGATTCTGGCTGCCTATCAGTTTCATAACCATAACCATCAAAATATGCAGAAAAACAATTTTACATTTCGAGATTCAAGATTGTCTTGTTTTCCATACCAGCAAATCAAAGAAAAAGTCAACACAGGATCAACCTAAGTTCTGTCTGCGCTGACGTTTGCCATTTTAAAAAGACTTTGTTGACCTTTCTTGCAAAATACTTCCCACAAAGCTTCGCCTGGTAAACAACCATGACAACATCTGCAGTTTCTCCTTCTCAGCTTCTGACTCCGTCAGCGTAGTCATGGTAACTTGGTGTCCCCTTTTTTTTCGTCATTCAAACGTTTGTGAGGACGGCCTGATCTGGCTAGATTTTTCTTAGTGATGGATTTAACTGAACTCCAGGGGATGTTCAGGGCCTTAAATTGTTTTTTTGTTTTTTTTATCTAATGGTAATGGTAGCCAGGGATACTGGTGAACCAGTGAATGGACCTTTCAGAACCGGGTGTCTTGAGAAACATTGAATGCACTCAAGTCAATTCTAGTAACTCATCTAGAAAGATGGCACCTGTTGGCTGGACCTCTGATGAATTAGGTCAGTTTATGCAGTCACTTATTAAATATGATTGCAAAATAAGATTTATTCATGAGCACTGCTTCTTCTACGGCTCTGCTACATTCTCCTCTCCAGTGTAGCACCATTTGCTGTTTTTTCAACTTTTAACTTGATGTTCTGACAGTCTTTGAGAGATCAAGCCCAGAACTGTAAAGCAGCAGTTTAAAAAAAGATGCTGCGCTTTCTGTCCACAGGCTGCTACTTTCAAGCACGGGTTGAGACTGAATGTTGAACAGCTACGCTGCTCTGGTTTATCCATTAGCCTTCAACCCTGTTCTCATAAGGAACATTTAAAGCCATGCTTTACTGTGATAGCTCACCCACTGATGCCTCCAATCCCGTTATAAATAATTAATGAGCGCGAAACAGCAGTGGAGCTACAAAGAGATCATTTGCACCCCCGTTAAGTGCTAAAAGACTTCAGCAAACATGCTGTGATAAAAGCTGGGTATTTATTAGCTGGCACACATGGAACAATTTCAATAATCATAAACAACCCTGAAATGTACCAGCCAGTCTTGTTTTTTGTACTAGCCAGTCACATCCAAATTTCCAACAGAAATGTCAGCAATATCCTCTGCTAATGCTCTTATTATTAAACTAGAGTTGTATATGGAGGAAGAGGAGCGGTAGGACAGGGATATAGCTGAGGAAGAGCTCATAGCTTAGAGGAAGGATGATGAAAAAGTGTAGATCACAGCGGCCGTCACAGTGCGAGATTTTCCATGAGGATATTTCGAACACTTCTTGATATTCAAGAACATATTCAGTGGGTGGAGTGCTGAACTGACGGGGACCCTTTCCCCCTGAACGCCCACAGACCGCCGATTCATGGCTGGACACCCAAACTCGGCTTAAGCCACTGTTATTTCAGTTTGGTCATTCAGAAAGGTCAAGAACAGGGGTGGGCAATCCTGGTCCTCGAGGGCCGGTGTCCTGCAACTCTTGCAAGTCTCCCTGGTCCAACACACTTGAATCCAGCAGCTGAATCACCTCCCAAGTGCAGTCAGGTTCTCCAGAGTCCTGCTAATGACCTCATTATTTGACTCAGGTGTGTTGAAGTGGAGATGCATCTAAAAGTTGCAGGAGTCCGGCCCTCGAGGCCTGGAGTTGCCCACCCCTGGTCAAGAAGATGCATGGGGCAGAAATATTGAATCTACCAATCCAATGGCAGCAACCGAATTCAATTAGACATCTAAACGTGGTGAAGACAGCCTACTAATGTTCGAAGTGAGCTGTCGAAAGAGACAGAAGGGAATTTAGGTTACGGTACTTTGAACTGGGCATGTCTGGTTTGCAGAGTTGGGGACTCGAGACTTGAAGACTTGGAATCTTGGAGACTTGGAATCAAAGACTTGAGACTTGACTTGGATTTGAGATCAAAGACTTGACTTTAGATGAAAAACTTGATCTCAGACTCTATAACGTCACAATATGTAAAAATGTAATAAAATCAGTCTTCAACATGCACGAAAACCTTATTATGCAAAATTTAATAAAATCCTTGAACACATTTTGTAATACTTTCTGCTGCATTATAATATTATTACATTTTGTGCAGGTTATGCAGAGGTAGACCAGCACGTTCTAGGATTTCTCTTTTGTTGTTGGTAAAAAAAAAACACAACAACCCACCAGACACTTCTGTTAGCAACAAAATTATGTGTTTGTTTTGGTTGTATTTACCCAGAATTCCCTGCGCTACAGTCCACTTCTTGTTTTTGGAGCGGTCTCTGGTCCGCTTGGCGTTTACATATACCAGAATTCACTTCAACTGACCCCAAACCAGGGCCTTTATGCAGACCAACGTTCATTGTTTTGGTCTGCATCAGAATTAAGTTCATTTCCTCGAATAAAGCGAATTTTCTAAACGGATTTTTTGAATTCAATTAAAGCAAAAAAAACTGTGCTGCTCTGAGTGCACCATATAGTTCAAAACTGATGAAAAATGTCCTTAATCTAGCAACAACAAAAAAAAGAGGACACAGTGTGTTTGAAAAGTAATTTGATTAAAATGTTTAGAAGATGAAACCAAATGTTCCTACCTGGTTTGCAGAATTTCTGGCTCAGTGTAAGAATGCAAATTAAGCCCAGTTTTATTTCTTTGAAAACCCATTTTTTTAAACAAGATTCATGTAGTTTGAACCATATTAAGACTCCATGGAGGTAGATCTGCTTTTACAATACAACCTGTGTTCCTTATTTACTGCTCCAGTCCTGCGTCTATTAAGAGGAAAGCAACTGCAGCCAAATCTAATTCGCTATAAGCTGCTTACAAGCACACCGAGGCAAATTCAGGCTTAATTGCTTTGGGAGTTTTAATGTTTTCCATTTTTGAATGCTCCAAACGTCAGCTGAGCTCTGTAAAAGACTCAACCTGTGTAGGTCACTGCTAGAAGTGTTCTCTAGACTCTCAAAGCTCATCCATGAGTTGAGTTTTGAGAGAGTAAATAAAGACTTCGTGTCAGATTTTTAACGTTTTTAAGAATGAGAGCTGGCCATCGGCCATCGGATATGCAAGTGGCCTGCGTCACATTCGAAAAAACTCAAACCTGTATTGTTCAGACTGCCATGAAAAGATCAGATACAGGTCGAATTAATGCAAAAAAAGAAAAAAAAAATCTGAATTGGGTCACGTCAGGCTGCAGAGTGAACACAGCCTTAGCAGTTTGAATCTGAAAATACATCAACAGCAACAACAAACACGCAATTAGCGCCTATCACCAGACATCAGGTTTGTTTCCTCCAAATAAAACCAGAAGCTTAAACAGTCTTTGGAGAGCTACACCGCTGCTCCTACTTGTTAAACCAGAACAGTTAAATAAGGACAGCGCCTTCTTGTTGATACCTTACTGGTAATTGTGTAACTTGTCAGCAATGCAGCGCTCACAGTGGATTATCCTGCTAACACCATGAACGTTTGCCACAGATCAAAATAGTACTGTCTATTTGCGGTTTTACAACCTACTAATGAAGATTTCACAAACGCATGAGGCCTTTTAAACTACTCTGCCTTCAAAACAATGGCAGTTCTTTAGTGAATGGCATGCTGGGTAATTCTCTATCCCAGCCCCTCCGTTCCCCAAACACAAACAGAACTCATTTAGTCTCTTCATGGGGCCCATTCAAAACAGAACAGAGTAGACTTTTAATTTGTGACTTTTCAGAGCTATTAGAAAAATAATGTTTTGATCTGAAACAGAGAGACTATCAAGGGTTAGACCAAGTCTGTCAGGAGAATGTTCAGGTATTCAGGCAGAAGCTTGTGGAAAGAAACCCATCTAAAGTCTGAGTTACAGAGCTCTTAGCTAAGACTAAGATTTATGAAAACTTGTGATTTTGAAGCAATTCATAAATAAATGTCTGATATGTGTAAGACTGTCATAATACTCAACTATTAAATAATCACAATTAAAATGAGCTTGATAATTTCCAGTCTGACGATTAATATTTTGTTTACAGAGACATCACAGTCCATTATATTTATGGTTTTGGTTGTAAATGTTTTATTTTGGGTATTTAAAATATGTCCTAGTTCCAATGTGAAGAGTTCTTTATAAAATGAAAGTTTAATGGTGTTTGAGAGGGCGAACTTTTATCATTATGCTGTTATCATTAGATCAGTTTAGAATGGCCTCAAAACACCAATACTATCAATTATCGCAATAATTTGCTGGACAATTTATTGTCCAGAAAACGATTAATTGGTATGATAAACAGTATCATGACAGGCCTTTTCACATGTATATGGTATCTTTAGTCATTCTGAATAGCGTTGTATTTTGTGTTGTTTGCTTTATGACATTTTTCTATTTTTTGCTGTTCTATATTTTGTTGTTGAAAATTAGAATTTGTTCTCCATCAAGCCAGCTGTTTTGCAAATGGAAATCTGAAATGTTTGCAAATTTTAGATTTAGAAAAAGAAATAATCCAAGGTACTGAGATTTAATTGGAACAAAAGTAAATCGATATCAAAGTGTATTGAAGTGTTTGTTTTTTTTCATAATTAAGAACTACCTTTGGAAGCATTTAGTTTTTTTTTTAAAAATGAAGCGATGGAAAGAAGAATCCAGTTTCACAACAACACTGGTGTTGTGTATGAACTTGTCCTCAGATGACCTGCAGTCTGAGGTGCAGCAGACAGAGGCTGCTCTCACAGCCTGCAGCAGGGCGAATGAAGTAGGAATTAGGCATTACTAATGATCACAGTTTATCACAGTGAAAACATCACATGGCATGATGGATGTGGATCATTGGATGCTAATAAATGTCAAATAATGACTTTTAGAAATGTTCTGATCTTTCTTTCTTGTTTTGTAAGAGGACTTTGTTAAACCGCCCTGAGGTGACCTGGATTCTATTGGGATTTGTTGCTAATAAAATAAAACTGAATTGAATTTATGTGAATTAGATTTTAGTAATAACATTGATAAAGCCTGAAAGGTGAATCTAGTTCATGTGGTAGACAGGGAAAAAGAGATATTTGCCAGGAGAAAGTATTTATAAGCCTTTAACAGACTATCTTCACAGTGGTGAACAGGGGGGTAAACGTGACTTGTTTTCTATCTTTTCTTTCTCATAAAAGTGTTTGTACTGCTGAAAGAAAAAAAAAAGTTTCTCTGAAGCATTGGGATTGCGACCCAATGTGCAAAGTCAGTTACTAATGTTTTAATGCAAAACACACAGAAATAAAACAACTAAATGAAGAAGAGATGGCCATTTGTCAAAAAATAAATAAACAAATAAATAAATTACAATGTAAAAACTCCAAAAATGCCATTTAAAGAATGAGGATTTTTTTTCATGTCTTTAACTTTTGGAATAAACATGAAAATTAGCACGTTGGCAGAAATTCAAGGTTTTAATTTTTTGTTCTGGCAACTTGTTCCTGGTTTTCCCCTGGCGTGCCAAATACCTCTCTACAAATATGTAAGAAGCAGGAAGTAAATGTTAAAGTGAAGAAACCGCCCAGTTTTACACACACACACGTGTGTATATATATATATATATACCACAGTATATATATATATATATAAATATATATATATATATACACACACAATACTTTTGTATCACCATTAAACGATAAGTATTTTGCTGCTAGTTTTTGAATAGTGGATGCACTATTTTATAGACAGAAAACACTCAAAACGAAAGAAAAGACGGCAACGTTTTATGGCCCCATAGATTTTTCCAGAAATTCCATCAGCTTAGTTTCTGTCATGACTTGAAACAAACGTTCTGTAGCTGCAGGACAGAAAAGTGAGAGTAAAGCTGAGGCGCCAACGCCCACTTTCACTTATGAGACAGCAGATGGCATCAGAGTATGAAACACAATATAATAGTTGTTTTGTCTTTGTGTCGTACTTCAGGATATGCAAATCCCCAAATGAACTACAATCAGACAGGTAAACCTGCCTCTGAAGCCTAAACTGTTAAGTTCTAAAATAAAACTAGAGGAACATTGTTATTACTAACAACTGGCTTTAGTTGTTATAACTAAAGCCAGTTTGCTTCACTCAATCTTCTTTTTTTTTAATATTTGAAGCTAACATAAAATGATCAAAGAATGAAAAGAAAAAGAAAATCTCACATCAAACAACACCATGATCTAAGAAGACTGAAAAAAATAATAATCATAAGACACGTTTTATGAGCTGGGATTTGTTTTTGAATTCAGTCTCAAATATGAAAACATTCCACACCAAGCTTGGTTTCACAGTCTATTGAAAGCAAAGTACATCTGCACTAAAGCAAGGTGAACAGATGAGCACACACACATGCACACACACACACCTTGTATCAGCACGCCGTGGATGAGATCCAAGTCTATTAGGCCAAATGTGGATCTATCAAAGATAAGTGATTCTCCTTCGTCCAACTCGTCTTACCTTCCCAGTCATCTTTTACTGTCGTCCAACTCATCATCTATTCGCTTTAACTTTCTATCCAATCTTTCATCTTTCCGTCATTCTGCTGAGCTTCATTTGACGCCAACATAACTTAAAGAGCAACAGTTTCTCTGGCCTTATAAAATATGATCAAAATAAGGAGGAAAACAAACTTCCCTTTGACCGAGCCAAGATATAAAAGTTGTGAAAGAAGTCGCTTTTGCAGTTCCAGAAAGGATCCGATAATGTTCCGACGTTCAAACCACCGCATTAGGTGGCTTATAATGCTAAAAGGCCAAGTAGCACCGGAGGATAACAAGGCCGTCAATAATGTAGAGTGCAGCTCCGCATTAAGTGATATCAGCAGTTTAAGACTTGACACTCCCGGGGCGTAGATGTCAAGACTTAGAAGGCCAGGACAGGGTAAAGCGATTACCAATTCCTGAGCCAAACCCTTTTTAGATGGTGGGACTTAATGACTGTTTGGAGATGAGCGCTAGGTGCTTCAAGGTAGCCAAGGTGGCTGAAAGTACTTGATAGGTTTCATTGAGATGAAACTCATTAACTGGAGTGCTCGCAACATCAAGGTTTCAAAATAAACCTACTTGAGAAAAAAATAAGTGTCATCATGCTGAATTTTCTGAATTAGTGCCACGGCAGACGGTTCTGCCTGCTGTCTTTATTCTACAAAAACTATTATGTGAATTTATGTGAGGTTATGAGCTGGAAGCTCCTTAGCTATGGTTAATGTCACTAAGGTGAATGGCTGCCCCAGTCTCAGGGTTTTTTCAGCCTCTAACAGGATTGTCCTATATTTAGCTCCATCCATCTTCTCATCAGTCCTGATGCTTCCTCCATCTACAAGAGACTCACCTACTGATGTTACCTTTTTAAATTTTGTAGAATCATTGAGCACATAGTCCATACGATCTGACAGATGAAACGGCACCAGCTAGGTGCTAAATGTCACAGACACACTAGAAAGTTCTGGGAATGTGTCTTGAAAATAAAATCTCTGATTTTATCTCCGATGCCAAAGCTACAAGTGATGAAGTCAAAATGTTCAGTAGTTGGGTGTATTAACCCACACAATTTATTATGCTTTCCAAGAAATTAAACAGTCATAAACAGTTAATTTAATTAATCACTAAAATCAATTTATAAGGAGGAAAAAGGCAGGAAAATAGGGATACATCATAAGTTCTACATTATACTGTTTACAATATATTCTATTCTAATATTGTGCTATCCTAGTACAGATCCACTAAATAAGAAAATACATACTTTGTCTGTGTGAACACCTTTGACAACAACAGGGGAATAAAACATCAGGACCTTTGGCAGCCAGTCCAGGTCATTATTTAACTCTCTGAAACGGACGAACGTCACCTAATCCCTCCAGATACCAAGGAAACAGTTTGCTTTGTTTTTTTCAGTGAATGGACAATGTCTGCCTTTATTAGTTCCTTTTTAACACAATAGTTATGAGTATCCTCAAGAATGTGCCGAAATACAGATCCAACGCTGATCACTTATCAGGGAAAGTCCAGCAAAAATGTCTGTATTTTTAGCACTGTGCGCACGGGGGGGCGAACGAAGCCAAAGCAAGAGTCTGTGCAGTATTACAATGAGGCAAACTCCGATGTGGGCATTCGTGGCAATGAAATATTCAGTAAATTGTGGTATGTAATAATGGCCCTTTGCTTTGTTTTATGACATATTGGACTGTGAGGGAATAAATGCCCACGTTCTGTTCCAAAACATCCTGAAAGGAGCTCTGCTGTAGCGCCAGACCGAACACCGGATAGTGATGGCCATCAGTAATCAAAGACATTGCCTTAAAAGTGGAAATGAGATAAAATACAATACAAAACCATATTATTGTTAGAGGAAAGTTTTTCTACAGCAGAATAATGTGGCATAAATGGTATTTTCATATCTTTAGTTTGTTCAAAGGCAAGACGTTTAGGTTTAATACCATTTGGTAAAAGAACTATTACAAGGACATTATATTTTCCAGCCACATAGAGTCATTTTATAGTACAATCACATAACCATGTGACTAAACTAAAGGTTGTTATAAAATGTTTGTGATTTAAAAACTAAAGCTTTTTTAAGCTGTATATATGAAACATGACTTAAAATAAAATTAACTTTGTAATTTAATGCGCTGATGTTGGCTGTCTGTTTCTTTAAAACCTCTTGTTCTTTCACTTTCACTAGATGTTTGTTAATTGCCACTGGCTAGTCTGAAGGAGCTGAGTGGACGAGTCATGGAGGAGAGCTGCTCTGTGAGGTACTAGCTCTGAAGTTAGGAAACTGCAGCTCAGAGGAGGAGCTTCGTCCAAGAAGGCGGGGCTTGGTCGAACCAGGTGTTTTGCATTGCTGACTGGTTGCCATTGGAGATTAAAGGATTTCTCAAACATACATGACAGAATGTAAGCAACACTCCAGGTATGTTTTTGATGAGGGAATACCATTTTAACATGTTGTATAGCTAAAAAAAATATAGATTTTTTTTTTTTTACATAATACCGCCCTTTTAAGACATGTATACAGAACTATGCAGTTTAGAGACATAACTTTAAAATTATACAGACACTCTTCCTCTTTGATGCTGCTTGTGTGAAACTAAGGATTGAAAGTAAAGATTCAATTTTATCCATTTGTTTCTCCATTTAGATGACTTTTAGCATTTAGCTGAATGAAATAACTACAGTTATATGACCTGGGATTGAACTGGATTAGCTGGATTGTGTCTAATGGGATCTAAATTGAACTTTGGTCTTCTCTGTCCAGTGCCCTGAGATGGCCTCTGTTGTGAACCAGAGCTAAAATAATGGAGTGAACTGGACTGAACTCTGAAGAGAATCGAGCTGAACTTTGTCCTCAGTTTGTTAAACCAACATATTTAAACAGGGTCACAGAGAGGGACCGTGCCAATTAAAGAGGACCAAAACAATCAGCAGGTTGGCCCAGGGATTCACGGTGCTTTGCAAAGGTTTTACAGTTTCTTATGTTGCAACACAAAACTTGATTTTATTCTATGTGTATGGACAAATATGATACATGCTCTGCTATATTTCTTTACAAATATAAACAAAAAGGTTGCCAGAGACATGTAGTTGTCTTCTGTGATGCAGTTTTGCAGATATTACAACTTACATTCAGAAAATGTTTTTGCTTGTTCTCCTTTGCAAAATTTAAAAAAAAGAAGCTAAAAGAGTACATACATATGAATATATATCGGTAGGTTTCCCACATATTCTGGATTTAATTTAGATCTTGACTTTGAATAGGCCATTCTGTTTGTTTTATCTAAACCTAGGTCTAGCAAATGGCTCCAGCTCTTTCCGACACTCTGCCTTCAGGAAGTCGTCACATTAACATTCCTCCATTAAGCGTTTTTGTTATTACTAGTGTTGGACTGAAAAGTAGTTCGTAAGATGAGCTTGGTGGATGCCCAGTTCCACCAGGTGTTTGCTAATTGCTGCTGGCTAGTCTGAAGGAGCTGGGGGGCGGGGGGGCTGCTCTGTGAGCCTCTGAGGAGAAGCCGGGTGGAAAAGGCTCGGTGAGAGCAGCCGTTTTGCACAGCTGAATGGTTGCCATGGAGATTAAAGGATTTCTCCAACATGTATTAAAGAATCAAAGCCACTCTGCAGGTATGTCTTTAATGAGGGAATACATTTATAATATAATGTAAATCTCAAAAAGTCAATTTTACATAATACTGCCTCTTAAGTTTGTGGTTGAAACATGAGAAAGTTAAATACTTTTGTATAACAGTATATACAGCAGTCATCTATACCACCTGGGTAATTTGGACATGACTGTAATAGTAAATATTTTCAACTTCTTTAACCTTCTAAATTAGTTTCCTAAGTTTTACTCACTTTTTTTCCAATTAAACTGTATTAGATGTTTTAATTTCTAGACAACTGTTGGTAAAGACAGATATATATACTGTATATATTTTAAAAAATCAGATGCTTTATTCCAAGTGAACGCTCTTCCATTGTGGAAACAAAGTTTTCCCTTTTCTTCTCTGCCCTGGTTCTTCCCATCCCTCCATGTGCCAACAAGCATGGTCTCCTCCTCCTCTCCTCCCTCGCTCCACTTCCAGCCTTTTATTTACAGCAATCATCCTCTCTGTGTGTTCATTGTTCGCCTGCTCTCATTGACTATGTATGGCTGCCGCTTCTTCGCCAGCGCCTGTAATTAACCAGCGATGGAAGCGTGTGGATGCGTGGGCACCTCTAATATCAGAGTTCTGGATGTGACAGAGTCAGAGTTAGGGTATGTGTATGTTGCTGGGAAAGTGTGAGGTCTGAAAATGTTTCACCTCTCTTCAGCTGATGAAGGATGAAACGAAGAGAGAACAATTGCAGAGTTACTTAAAAATAAATGCCCCTTTTCCAAGCAACGCACAAGGATTATAAAGTATTCAGGTTCCACGTGAAGCCGCAGCTCCATCAGATCAGTTCTTCATGAACTTCTGGAATTGGAACCACACACTAACAAGGATTTAACTTTCACTTTCGAGTCAATGTAGACTATACAAATATATAAAAAGGGAACTAAAAATATCAATTTTTTTTGTGAAGATATTCTGTGTGTATGCAATGGTTTTGCAAAAGAGGAAGTGAAAGTTGAAAAGATTTCCATGTTTTAGGTAGAGACGCACTGATCCGATATTAATATCTGTATCTGTCCCGATATCGGAAATACAATCTAGATCGCATATCGGTGATAATGTGCCCAATCCATAAAGGCAGATCTATTCGGTCTAATTCTATGGTTTGTGCTCTGCGATATGTTATGTTTTGTTATTTATTTTAAATTATATTTAGAATTCCTAATTACACTTCCTGAACCATTTGAAAGAAGGTTTGTCGCGGTTTATTTTTACATGTTTAACCTACGTATGTGGTCAACCTATTGTTTTGATCAGTTTCAGTTCGTTCATTGATTATTTTACATTGGCTGTTCTACTCCTAATTCCACTGACTGAACAAATGAAAGTTGTTTTTACATGTTTGACCAAGCTTGTGAAGCTATCGGTGTATTTAAATGTGCTGCACTAGTGTAGAGTTATCACATACATTTGTAATTCAGTACATTGATGTCTGTGTTTAAAAAAAGAAACGTTTTAAGTCATTGCAGCTGTTTCTGTATTGACTCGGTATCAGTTGATGCTATACCTCAGATATCGGTATCAGAAGCGCACTGAGTCAAACAAACCAAACCCTTTATATATATATAAACACTTTTTTTTAATTTAAGCTCAAGCACCCATTCCCATCCCTGCTGCAGCACAGCATTTTTGAAAACAGAAGCAAACACATATAGTATAAAAAATATAATAGAAAAACCTTGTTTGGATAAAATCAATAACTTTTTCATGGTTCTAGACTTGCAAGAAAATAACTAAAAGCTAATCGGTGTACAAAAGCTAAATAAACTCCACCACTAACCTCTGAAATCGGAGCGGTGCAGCTGTATCCGACTCCGACCAGCTTCTCCACGTCCTCCTCCTGTTCCCTCTCCATCCTCCCTCTACTCTCCCTCTTTAATGATCAGCTGCTGTGACGGCTGCCAGGAATCTAAGTCTGTGATGGCTGACCTTCGTTTCGCCTCTTCCCTCCGTTTACATGGACGTGTTGGAGCGACCGCGTTCCCCCCCGTCGCCGTGCCCTGTTGGGTTTTATTCAATGAGCGGAGGCCACGGCTCCATCTGTAGCTGCAGAACTGGCCCTGCTGATGCTAACACGTAGGAACAATCAGAATGTGACACCGCTGATCTAACGAGGCCCGAATGCAGGCTTGGTGGGGAACTAAAACAATCCCTCGTTGTGTCGCTCTTTTATTTAGATGAACCATAGTTGTTTGTTTCAAGCTTTTTATGTCCAATTTATGGATTTCATAAGGTGGAAGTGGTTTAACCACAGAGATAGAATCGATTAAATAATTTTTTTAAAACCAGGTTGGACTAATTTTCAAGGCTTCATATTTATCAGCCCAAACAGTGTGCAGTTATGGAGTGAATGAAAACAATTTCACATCCAGTCTGTTACAGTTTTATGTTTTCAGGCTTGATGCTGTTTTGTGACAATTATTAAACGGTCGGCTGAACACAGCGCTGACTGACCAGCTACTTTAACCACCTGCTCCACTGATGATCTATGCCTTTTTTTTATTAACTGGACCGAAACACACCCAATCGTTATTTAATCTTTATTATAAAAAATACGTTAAAATAGCCTAGTGAAATATGACTTGCAATGATGATTTTTCTGGTTGACTGCCAGTCAAATTTAAGCTTCTTTGCTCAAGCTAACGTAGAAAGCACTAACGGAAGAGTTTCTGAGAAGAAAGAGGCCGAATGAAACCCTAAAAACTCCTGACCAACTAAAACCAGAAGGTATTTATGCTCAACAAATGTAATAACTATTGAATTACTATAAAGTGAATAAAGCTGCCTTAAAGCTGCAGTGTGTAACTTCTATATAGAAAATATTTTGAATATATTTGTTAAAAGCGTCAACGCGTGTTGACAGTGTAACATGAGAGATAATCTGCCTGTGCTTTCTTCCGGTGGTCCCACTGCCATCTGCAGAAACACACCGCTCTCCGTCAGAAACACAGCTGCCAACTCGTCAGCAAAAAAACTGCGGTTCTACTCAGAACTCTTCAAGTAGCATATATTTGGCTTCACTCAGTTAAGATTCACTAAGGGCAACAAAAAGTTCATTTTCTTTTTTTTAAAAATGAATTATTTCTTTATTTGTTAAATAAATACATTTATTTTAATGTGGTGGTTAAATAAAAAACTTATAGAATCCATTTGTAGAATCTATAGTACAATTTTTTCATTTGATTAATCGTCAGAATAATCGATAACTAAAATAATTGTCAGTTGCAGGCCTATTTCCATGCAGCAGTTTTTTTTTGTTTTTTTTTTATCGCCCAGCAAGGGGTCTTTTTGTGGGCTCTAGTGTCCCTTTTTCAAAGTAGGCTGACAGGAAAGGGGGAAGGAGAGAGAGGGGAAGACATGCGGTAAGAGTCGTCGGGTCCGGGAGTCGAACCCACGACAGCAGCGTCGAGGCCACGTTTTGCCTGAATGTGGGTCGCGCTAACCCCTCCGCCACCACGGCACGCCCCCCATGCAGCAGTTTTGTTAAAAAAAATAAAAACATTAGGCAACATGGAAAATTATACTTACATCTTTGTAATGCAAACCGACAGCTTTGTGCCCGTGTGACTCAACTGACTGGAGTTGGTCTCCTCCATGTCTAGGAGCCGGAGGTGACTGAATATTTCACAGATTTTCTGTCTCATATCCTGTCAGGACATGTGGCAGTTTTAACAAATATGAAAATAAACGTTTTTATAAATGGTACATTCTGCAGTTTTAAAGAAATGTGTATCACAACAAGATTGTGGTACTGTTATGTAAAAACGATGCAGAGTTGCAGGATTTTACTGATTGTTGTTGAGCACACACACACACACACACACACACACACACACGCCCACCCGCAGCCCCACCCACCTACACGCCCACACGCACAGCAGCAGACAACAGTTAACCTTTGACTGTTTAACAATAGTTTTAGCAAGAAATTTTTTTTTTTCCAATTTTAATTATGTTCATTGCTATTTTTTTTCCGATTCATTTATTTTTTAGTATTTTTTGTACTTGCACCAGCAACATTTGCATAGATGTATATATTTATAGTAGCATTTATAGTTTTTATGTGTATTTCTGTAGCCAAGCAACAACATTTTGTTGCCAACTTCACTGTTGTGTCTTTGTGCAACGACAATAAAGTAAGTCTGTCATTCCTGTTATTGAGCATCCTTAAGCCTCCAGTCCAGCCTTCATCTTGTCTGCTCACTTTATATGACCTTCAGATCCCTTCTCACCCATCCAGCATTTTATTTTATCTCTGGAAGTCTTTCTGAAAATGCTTTATTATTGAAAATGGGTAATAAACCTTGAGCTAGCTCAACTTATATCCCACTGCTCAGCTCTTCTCAGCATCCCAAGGATGTGAGATTTATTTGGTTTTAGAAATTCTTCTTGACCTTATAATTCACACGGAGGAAAAAAAAGAAAGCAAATATAAACTGCATATAGACTGTTGCTTTCCAAAAGCCGGGTCCATGTTCTAAAAACTTGGACAAAGAACAACTTTGTGGAAACTTGTTTGTTTAATGTAATGACAAGAGATCTGAGATCAAATGAGTGTTTAATGACCAATAAGGTACGGTTATTAACACATTTGTCACCACTTTGCTATTTCTTTTCAAAATTCGCTATTATAAAACCCAGTATATTTTATTCTCTGACCAAAAAAAACTGATTCCACATGAACATCCTCTGGGTTATCAAAATAATCCATCCTTGCACATCTAAAACATTTTTTAAACATTCTCTTTTGCATCAAAATTGATAGAAACTGACCCACTCTTATTTGTGCCGGCAACAACACTGCAATAACAGACACATTCTCTGTCCTCCCCACAGCCTCTCCAGACCAAGACAATTTACGTCTGAAAGTTTTCAATTCTACTAACAGAAAAAAAAACACATGTAGCCTCATTAGGTAACAAGGCAAACACAACAACGCTGCTTGGAGGTACTTTCCCTCTGCCGTCAGACAGAAAAATGCCAAACAATGCCTCATGCTAGTATGCTAGCTCTACTGTACAACACTGATGCTAGAGGACAACCTGAAAAGGTCAATAAAGCTCCTGCAACTGCAACAGTGAAGTAGTAAACCCCCCTGTATGACATAAGCTAACGCTGTATGTAAAAAATATTAGCTTCATGGACACAAGACAGGACCATGAAAACCTTTCATTCTACTGTGGTACGAATTAAGGAATTACAACTGTATTTAGCTGACAGCTCAGACGGCTACTAAACAGTGACACAACAGCTGTATTACAAGCAACAATTTAAGAGCATTTTGATGTATCACATTAGAAAAGGTTGATGTAAGCAACAAAAGGTCTTTATACTCGCTTTAGATGGTTTTTGGTTTTGTGGAAAGACAGATGTAACACGCTAAAGGGGAGCTGGAAACACATTTGCCAAATAAGTTCCGACGTAGCGAACTCCAGAATCCACTGGTGGGTTTGCGTCTTACCAGAGCCATGAAAGGTTTCTCAGTCCAAACCTCCAGGGCTGAGGGGAGGACCATCAGCCCTGAGTGGCCACCTGGTGGCGCTCTAGGCCGGGGTGAGAGCAGTAATGGCTGTCTGTGCCTTACCAGAGCCATGTACCTCAAAAGCTTTTCCAAGCCTCCAGCTCAGAGGGAAGAACTTGCTTCATTTGCCTGAGATGTGGGCTCCATGCTAGTTTACACCCTCTATATCTACTTTATTTCAGCCATGGTACTTTGCTGAATTTTAATTCAAGTTTGTCAATTTTAATAATGACAAACTTGAATGCCTTTGTCATTCAAGTTTTCTCAAAACTTAAATGACAAAGGCATGAAAACACAGCTGGTAGAGTTGCTAGATATTAGGCGATAACATTGGTAAATATTGTGATGATAATATCGGGTTTGATATGTGTCTGGTTCCTTCTTTCCTTTCCTTCTAATTTGTGCTTCCTACTACATGTAGGGTGCACATGTAGTTAGAAATTTGGGTGTGAGCTTTTGCTACTGTGAGACTGTCCTACTGGCTAAATATTGCATCAGTAAGAAAAATACAGCTTCACAACTCATAAAATATATTAATCAACAATTACTGCTCTCCAAACAGTCCTTTGCGATTTGGATATTGCACACACTGATCTTGCAATAACGATATACTTTCAATATTGTGCAGAGCTAATAGCTAGTAGAATAAAGCAGTCTGCCGTACCTTTACTTGTGAACCTATGGAGGCTAACGTATGAGAATTACTGCAATCAGGAAGAAAGCAATCAAAATGATTGTGATTTTTGCCACTAATCAACAATGCTTCACAGAACCGTTCTGGATTAAATCCCTAAATGATCAACTTCAACATTCAGAAAACCTGGGCAGAGAAATCGGAGCTGGATTTGACTGGAAACAGGGTTGACTGGAATTTTCCAACGTTTTCTCCCTCACCCCGTCCCTTCGGGAGCCCTCGCTGTGGATGATGACCTTGAGGAGAGCCGTCATCATTATGAGCTGGCGTTTAAAGGGGCAGCCTAGCCGCGGGGGGGGGGCCATCACATTTGACTTTTACAAGGAGAGAACTTTCATCATTATGGAGAGGGAGTTGCGTTCAGCCTGATGGTGAATATGTGAGCGCCATTTCCCACTAACACTGTGGAATATGTTCATTTTGCATTGTGACTCATGATAGCTTTAGCATCACAGAATTTAATGTGTTATCACAACCATTTGAAACCTTCAAGAAACTTTTTTTTTTGTACAACCTAAATCTACGCTTACTTTAATGAGGTGCCTCTTGGTTAGGATAAAAGCCAAAATCACAATTATGTTTTAAAAAAAAACAACAAAAAAAAAAAACCTACATAATTTATATATTGATTCAACACTTCAAAAGGAAAAAATCATGCTCAGTTAATATTTAATTTACATGAGCCACAGCCGAGTGTTTCTGCAAAACAGAATAGTTGATGTTTTAGCTGTTTAAGTAAAAAATATTTTGTGACATTAAGTAGCTCAAATATTGCACCCGATATATAGTGTTTTCTCGTATTTTTACACACTGCACATGCAGTTGAAACCAGATATTTACATACACTGAATAAATATAATAAATAAATTATTTTGGTCTCATTTAACTTCTGACGGTGGGGGGAAAAACGGTGTTTGTATCTTTTTATTCAGTGATTGTAAATTTCCTGTTTTAAATGTACGTCATTATAATTCATTAGGATTGTCTGTGATATACCAACACAGAGAAGCACATAACTGTGAGGTGCAAAGCAAATTATCTGTTGGGTTTTGAAGTATTTCTTTATTACCAATGAATTATTGAGACGTTTTTGTGTTCAGGCTTCCACATGTTGCAGCAGTGGAAAGGTCTGGAAAGACAAAGAAACTAAAATAGGCCTTTTGTAGCAGTCTGACTTACTTTTGACGTAAGTAAAATGGGATGTCATTCACATTTTAGGAGAAAAACTACAATTAGTGTTGAGGCAGAAACAGGTGAGATCAAAACATGTAAAAAAATTAAATTAAATTAAAAAAAATTTTAATATGCCATTTGTTTAATTAACACTTAAAAATGGGATTTCGGTTATTTTTGTGCTTTATCAATTAAAAAATATATTTTTTTAAAGGCATTCTAGATTTATTGGCAAAAATCATATTCTCTTAATGTTTAAATAACAGATTTGATTTTAGCCTGACTGATATACTGATAGAGTTGTATGAAAGACTGAATCACCATGGATTATTAGATATCATTTAGTATTTATGCACTATTTTAGGAAAATACTAAAAAGCTGTTTTCTGCTGGTTTGTTAGATTACCCAAAAAATTAAATAAAAAAAATAAAATAAACACTACAAGCATCCTTCTACGGTCAACATTTAAGAGACCTTAACCTACCAGCACACATTAACCTGACGCCAACAGAAACTGTTTTCAAAGACAAATAGGCAAAAACTTTTGGCTCTGGATGGGAAAAACTGGTCTAGTCAAATCCCCCAAGAAACAAACAAAAAAGTATCCGATTTTTATTTTTTAAAAATCTGTCTAATTGTCATAACAGTCTAATTCTGTAGAGTTAGGTGTGTGGTGTGTTTTACTAATGTTCTGCAAAAGCCTTTTCTCTGACAGCTACCTCTGCCTTCTGTATGTCACTGAAAATAACAGCCTCACATGGTGGAGGAAGGGCTACGTGTTGCTGTGGCAACATCAACCAGAGGGAAGACTGTAAAGGATTTGAAATGTGTCTGGATCTCTTTCTGAGGTAAAACGCTACGGTTTAGTTCCTCTTTCATCACATCCATCACACTGGTTTCTCCTCCTCTAATTCTATGTCATGTTTACACAGTGGAGATCACATTTATATAATTGTATTGTTGACATCTCAACTGTGGCTACCGTTCAATACAACGTCAGCTTTTACGAACAGAGCAAGCAAAAATATGGACCAATAACTGTAGGTTAGGGTTGGGATATGTAGCTCAAAACTGGACTTTCATTCATAAATCTGCAGGGAGTTAAGTTTCCCATATATATGTGAAATTTAAAGCATCAAGAAAGATCTTCTTATGAAAAATCCAGATAAATAACTCTGAATTATGCCACCAGAGCATTATATTGTCATATTTTGAGATGTATGCACCATTTCACTATGTGAAGGACTTGAGTCAATTTTATTTGCTTTAAATTCACTGCACAATGAAAAACATGACTGAGCAGATTTAGGAAATGATTATCTTTCCTATGACTCTCTGGTGGGGTTCACTGTCAGAGAATACTGCACCAGCATACGGATCGAATGCTCAACACGAACAGCGGCTATAACTCGGCCTGTTCTTATTGCGTGTTCGGTGAGACTGATGCGAGAGCACATGAACAAACTGTGTGCGTTTGCATCTCTCTGGGTCAATACGTGTTCTGGCAGGTGCTTGGCTCTGTATGTGCAAATGCAGGTAGGTAAAGTTAATGTAGTTGAACAACGTCAATCACAGACATCTTTTTCATCCGGAGTATTCCTTGAATTCGCGTAAATAAATATCAACCAATCACAATCAGCAAATCAAAATAGTGCAGCAGGGCTGGGCCAAGGTTGTACAGGGTCTTGGGCAGAATATGACTTAATGGCCCCTCTTCCTGTTAACAGCATCACCACCACTATGTATTTGTGGGCAAACTAAACTCAAACACAAAGATTAAATTCAGAGAACGTGGAGATTTTTTTTTTTTACAAAGTAAACTTGCCAATTAATTAAAATCTTAAATTTAAGTGCTAAACAAATTTAATATTTTTTGTTTGTCTGTGCTGAAATCATTAAATCAGATTTAATAGCATTGTCATTCGCAACAACCAAATGCTAAAATTCAACTTCTATGGTCTGTGTTAAAATTTCAGCATTTATGGGGCCCCTGACGATCTGGGGGTTAAGTTAGCATGTTACCTTTGAAAAGTTGTGTTTGGATAAACCAGAATGTTACTGAGACACCTTCTTTTGACAGATCATTCCTGGCCATGTTATGCGGCACAGCTTTGTTATCTTCCCTGCATGGTGGTGGAGGGGTTATGATCTGGGCTTCCTTTGCTTTCAGGGTACTCAAAACCTTCCAGGCCCCTAAGATTTGTTGTACAAACTAAGGTATCATGGAGTCAAATGTGTCATCAGGAAATCAAAATTTCAAACTTTTTTCCATACTGATTGGAATGACTGAAATCATATAGAAATGGATTAATTTAAGTTACTCAAGCTATTGAATCATGGGGTGTACTTAGTTTTTCACAAAAAGCTTTTCTGTTTCATCTTTGTTAAATAAATGAACCAGTTGTTGACTTCTAGAGGTAGATTTGGAGAACCTTTGAATCTAATAAAGACTTGATCAGTTTTATTATGTGCTGATGTCTAAACCACTGTAGCTGGAGTAAATTTGGTCTTTTTTGGCATTAGAATAATTTCATTTCAGTTATTGACAGCAGAGTTTGACATCTGCTTCAGCTCTGTATCGTAAAACGTCTCGAATGACTTTTAAATGCCAGCTAGAGATAAAAAGGTAATGAAATAATACATGAGAAAAAGATTGTTTTCATCCGTGAGCATAAAAAGCCAATAGAACCACATACTGCATAGTCATTTCATAATCTGATGAAGAGTTTTTTTTTGTTTCTTAGTTGTTTAAAGTTATAAACCACATAGAGATATAGAAATACTTTATGTATCAAAATTCCATATATTCAACTAGCCCACAAAACAGCAGCACAAAAAAATAAAAAATACAAACCCTACATACATTCCTCCATTCTGAGATGGTTTTTATGTTCCACATTTCTATAGAGGAATAAAGTACAGAGAGACTGTACGTATAATGAGCCAAACTTAGGTGCCTGCCAACAGGTGTACTAGTACCACTGGCCTTCTTAAAAATCATTGGTTTAAATAACAGGTAATGCTTGTTAAAACAGATACAATCATGTTCAACTTCATCTTCATGTCAGGTTGGTATTATTATCTGTTCAGACATTAATTGTACTCCAGTTTGTTTGCCTAGAAAGTCTGGACCAAAAAAGTGAACTCTGACCTTTCCACTTGGAGGAAGCGTACCATAGCGCATAGCGTCGGTGGGAGAAATAGCAATCCTACAACCACTAAACTCTGATGCCACTCCATTTTTGTTTACGTTCTGTGAAGAAGTAATTTGTGCTCAGTGTCTTCAGAGTCATTTTCTTCAGCAGTTCTTGGTACAGCACCACTACAGGCAAGAGAGTAAATATATTTTTCTTTTTTTGTACCCCTCCAGGGGGGCTTTTTGTGGGCTATAGTGTCCCTTATATGAAAGTAGGCTGACAGGAAAGGGGGAAGGAGAGGGAGGAAGACATGCGTCAAACATCGCAGGGCCTGGGAGTCGAACCCGCGACTCAAGGCCTCCTAACATGGGTCGCGCTACCCTACGCCACCATGGCACGCCCTTAAATATATTTTTCAAGGGGTTTGGTTCGTTTGACACATTGCAGTGTCAAAGCAAAGATTGTCATGGATTTTTTGGATCTCACAGAGATGTTCCCAAGTCAGTTTTCCTCAAATTTAAGTAAAGAATTAAGTTTGAAATGACTAAACAAACATCCTTTTTAATCTAACACATGGAAACTGTTCTGCCACATCACAAATCTACATTCCGCAACCCCGTTTTTTCCAACGCACATGTAACACGTTACAGACTTGACAGGACTTCATTTTCTCATGTTCAAACCCTCACAACATACACGGCAAGAAAAAATAAGAGAATACAACTCACCATTACATCCTTCTTCACTTGTTCAGTTCTTCTGTGCCTCTTCTGCCACCTGTGAAGATTATTTGCATTTGAACTCCCAGGAAGTTTCTTTGTGTCTCGATTGCAGCACAGAAACAGCTGGTGAAGTTTTCAAGACCTTCTTCTGCTGCTTGGAGGCTTTAGGTGTAAAAATAAGCTCACTGAAAGCCCCCTGTGTTTTTTGCTGGTGTATTTAGATAGCTTAGATAGTCTGGCTTTTGTGCTGGGAAACATGAAGTTATGTTTTCTCCAAGGCAGTACTCAGCTTTTCTCCCTGGTTATATTTTTTCTCCCCAAAGCAAATGGAAGACACCAGTGCTGCTTCCCTACTTTGTAGCTTGCATCTTGCTTGGATATTAACTCCTGTCTGCTGGATCAATTCCGTCAATGATTGTCGCCTTGTGTTTTCTGCACACAAATGTCTTCCAGAACATAATAAATGAGGTATATAGCTTTCGGCCAGATTCAACAAGTGGACAATGAGAGGCTGAAGTAGCTATTGTCCGTCTTCCAGTTTGAATAATTTCCACTGGAAAAGGCTATCAGTGATCAGTGTGGCTGTTTTGTAGCTTATAGACGACAGGAAGTTTGAGGTCTTAAGTCAATGCTCTTCATCAGTTTGAAGAGTTTAGAAGGTAAAACAGGTTGTCTCTGAGTTCAGTGTTTTAGTGGAGGAGGTAGGCATTGGGAGAAAAGACCTGAGTAAAATAGAGAAGACTTCTAGAGTCCTGTGAGATAGAGAGCACAAGAGTTTTCTCTGGCAAGATTGTGGGATGATCGTTGGAGGTAAAAAAAAAAAAAAAAAGGTGCTACTGTCAGTTTTTAGAATTTGCAGCTGCATTTGTCTGGGTCCATTGAGGATAAAGACTTGATACACAGCTCTGCCTTTTGACTAGAACTGATCGGTTGTCTCAGGATGTCCACCTGTGGAAGATAAAACAAGGAAATAATCAGAACAGCTTCAAAGAAACAGATGGGTTATTTATGTAATATTTCAGAATATGGTAATAGTTTGCAAGAGTTGTAGTGCTTATAGTACTCTAACCCCAATCTGGCACACTCTAACCTAACTTAATGTTAATTTGGTCAATGGGATTCAAGTTAAAAATGTTGGAATACATCCCCTTGTCCAACAAATGGCAATAACATTAACACCAGCAAGATTCAAAAGAAGGAAATCCTTGGTATGGATGAAGCTTTGGTAAGCTAACGAGTCTCCCAACATCTATTTTTTTCTAACGCCATCTAAATTTTTTATTCAGTCATTTTTGTATTCCTGCACCAGCAGGCAAGGTGCCATATTCAGAAGTCTCAAAACATGGTCTTGTATTATATGTCTAAATTTCTATGATGATCTGAAACCAGAGGTGGGGACTCGAGTCACATGACTTGGACTCGAGTCAGACTCGAGTCGTTAAAATCACGACTTGAGACTTGACTTGAAAAAATGCTCAAAGACTCGGACTTGACTTTGACTTTCATGCCATTGACTTGGGACTTGACTCGACTTGAAGCTGTTTACTTGAAAAGACTTGATATTTTTTACTCAAAGTCTTAAAATTTAAAACACATTATTTATAAAGTGGCATCATTAATTAATTTCACTCATTCCGTATCAATATGCGCAGACCGTCACTATGGTTTTCCTCTCTCCTTATGTATGTATGTGTACGTAGCTGCAGCACAACCAATCAAATTAACAGGATTTGGACGTTTAAAAAAACGCGGCAAAGCTCAGGGAACGAAATACGAAATAACCGCTCGAATATGCTTCTGCGAGTAATTTCTTTTGACTACGTAGGTTATGAACTTTCGACTAAAAAACGAACTGCAACTTGTAAAACATGCAAGAAGAGAATATCGGATGGAGATGCCACGACGTCCAACTTTGTCCGGCATTTGAAGCTTCACAAAGATCGGTAGGTGGCACTTTTCTTTTGCTGTAAGATAGTTGACTTTAGCTAACTTCGTGTTAGCATGTGTACTCCGGGTTAAATTGGTGATGATTTACCATAAATCCGGTCCTTCAAATGCCTCCACAAATAATGTGCACCGTGTTAGCTCAGGAAGCCGGTGGATAGTGAGCGGGGCTCCGGAACAGAAAGCAGATTCTGGACCTGAACACAGGGAACAGAGTCTCTCTGTCCCATCATGATGATGAGCCGGGTCTAGTATCATCTAAGGATGGTTGGTGTATTTGAAGACATCTACGTTGGGAAATTATATTGACAATATATTGTTTTGACAGGTCAGAGAAAAGAGGAAAAAACTGCTGTTATGGTTCTTTGTATTGTGCTGTGGAAATGTCAGCATTTTCCTCTTTTTTTATTGAATATCAAGTTTAACAGAACTGGGCAATAAAGTGGTCCAATTTAAAAATGTTTTTTATACTTTGTGTTCAGCTACACATGTTCTATCATTTGAGATAAATACATATTTTAAAACGAACAAATGGTCTATTATTTGAATTTGATGTATAATTGCAAATTATAAAAAAAAATAAAATTAAAACGACTCGAAATGACTTGAAATTAAAGGTTCCTGACTTGAGACTTGACTCGACTTTTGCCTGTCTTTACTTGAGACTTGACTCGGACTTGAGGACAAAGACTTGAGACTTACTTGAGACTTGCAACACAGTGACTTGGTCACACCTCTGTCTGAAACATCTGGTTGTGGCAAAGAAGCAAACAATTGAAATCATTACCATAACATATACTTCCCTTTATCTTTAGAACAACCTTGTAAAAGGCTCACACTAATTTCGGTAGTTCAAAGTGAAGCAACGGCAGGACTTTAGAAACTTGATACATAATGAAACACAAAACAGAATGCAAATACACATCGAGTCAGATAGAGAGCAGGTACATGTATGAAATGTCAAACAAATGCAAAGACTTTATTGTGCAATAGAAGCTGTCGGACTTACTTAGTATGCAAAGTTGCTGTGGTGTAATCCTGTTATCACCCATCTGTATTTGTACACCCACAGTTGTGGGAACACACCCAAAGAGTAAACTGCCCGGTTAATCTCACTGCATCTCAGCTCTAGTCAGTTTCACACAGTGATTACGACTCGCTGCAACTTCAGACAAGTTAAAACCAAATGCCAATGTATTTGGCTCCACCCATCTTCCCTGTCCCTGCTGAAGAAAAGCAGTCCCACAGCATGATGCAGCCGCAACCATGTAACCCCGTAGATTTGTGCACAAGTAAAAACTCAATTTTGATTTCATCCGACCAGAGCAGTCTCTGATTGCCATGACACCTACAAATGTTAACTTGGAGAATATGAACTTTAAAGCAGCTTGTGTCCTCTTACAGTCCCTGTAGCTCAGAAAAAAGACTTTAAATACTGTTGTGGGTTATAAACAGTGATGGCACAGTTACTTTGAAAAAATAACTTTAATCGGATTAACAATTAGTCCTTGAAAAAGTAACTTAGATCAGTGGTCCCCAACTGTTTTACTCGCGCGGACCGGTCAGCGTTGGCTCAATTTTGACGCGCAAGACGTAACCGGTAAAATCCGGTTTAGGATTTTCAAAATAAAAGATCCGGAAGTAGTTCATTATTTCTTGTGCGGCCCGGTACCAGGCCCGGTGGTTGGGGACCACTGACTTAGATTACTGATTACTTGATTTGGAAAGTAACTAAGTTACATTAAAAGTAACTTTTTTTAGTTTCTTTTAGCAGCTGCTAACAGCAACGCTCTGCCACCTGTGAAAATGTAATTGGTCTTTGCCAATACTTAATTGCAAGTTATTTTATAATGATTACATCAACAATGTGTCTCCACTTACATGGTTGAACTGAAGGAGAGATTGTTTAATGGTCACAACAGTACAACAAAAAATTAAGTAATTTGTGTGTGTTTTGTGGACAGTAACGCAAAGTGATTTCGATAAGTAACTGTAGTCTGACTATTGGATTTGAAATAGCAATGTGTTAGATTACTCGTTACTGAAAAAAGTAGTCCGGCGTAATGCGTTACTGACATCACTGATTATAAATGAACGACTTAGCGCCACAATACATTAAGGACATGATGTCATTGTATCAACCTTCCAGACCTCTCAGCTCTTCTGGTTCTGGTTCTGCTCTACATCTTCAGAACCAGAACCAAACATGGAGAAGCAGCAATCAGCTTCTATGTGTCACAAATCTGTAACAAACTTCTAGAAAACTGTAAAACACTCAAAACACTGATCTCCTTTAAGCGTCTGATTCATAACAACTGGAACATTGATCAACAGATTTCATGTTCATGTGTTACGAGTCAGCATTTTGTTAGCATAATGAGGAACAGAAAGAAAGAAATAGTTCCTTAAGTAAAATGAATGTAGGGTAAAATTATGCTGACACGATAAACCAATGAGCCCTGGCTAGACATTAGAAGAACGGTGTCTAAGTAGGACAGAAAATCAAAGGGGAAATTTTATTTGCACATAGACCCCCCCAAAAAAGACCCAGGTTGGTTTGGATAGATTTTTTGTTTAATAAATAAAATGAATCAAAAATGTATACTGTTGAAAATGTTCAGCAAATAACTTATGAACTTATTCACATTGTATAATAAGATAGATTGGAAACATTTTTTTTTCTTTTTTTGAATGCAATGTCTGGAACATTAATTACTTTATCAAGTCATATATATATTTGTATATCTACTACCCATTTTGGCAGGTTCAGTCCTCCATAACCTGGAAGACTGTTGCATAATAATCAGCCACTGAGACCAGATAAAAAAGAGACAGGAAAACAGAAAGATGGACAGATTGTCCAGAGACATCAAAACAGATGCATAACCATCAGATAAGAATATGAAGAATAGACAGAATAAAAAAGATAAATGGTTTAGAAGGGCAATGAAGATTAAAAGTAGGTGGATATTTTGTGTTTACAGATAAGACACAGACCTGTTTATGGCTGTAAAGAGATTATTTGGATGTCATAAATATTTAACTGTGTGCTGTCAACCACAGTAGACTCTCTGCTTCTGTTTATTTATTTATTTATTTTTTCAAATGCAAAACCTCAGCGGAGGAACAAAAGGTGATCAAGGAGGCGAGGTTTAAATTATGGGCGGCTGAATCATGAGTCTCAGTCTTTGGATTTTTTTATACCTTCTTGGTAAAATCATCTTTTTTAATTCTTAGTTGTAAGTAAAGATGCAATCTTTGAGGGCTAAATAAGATACAATATGAAATTGGAACCAGATGTTTATGTACATTAAAAATAAAAAAAACAAAGACGTTTTCCTCTCACTGTCATCAACTAAATCTGATAAAACTGTAGATTTCCTTAAAGTTTGATTTAATTTCCTTTTAAATTGTGTAACTTGAGCTTCTCACAATAATTTGGTTTTATGATTGTGGCTAAGAAGACCATTTTTCGCCCGAACTCACTGATGTCACTTCCATATTTCCACATAACTTTTTTCCCTCATGATTCCACTCAGTTTGGTGCACCAGTCCCTCCTGCAGCAAAACTCCCACAAAGCCCGTTGCTTCCTCACTGTACTTTGCTCCTGAGCTTCAAGCCTTCAAACTTACGGAGAAATGTTGGGCTCACTTAAAAGTTTCCATTTTAGATTAAAGTTGAAATACCGAGAACAAGAAAATAAGATTTCAAGTACATTTTAATGTTGAAGAAAAAAGTTGAAATTCTATTTTGTGACTGAATTCCAAACATTGAGACTAAAGTTGATATATCATGAAGGATACTGACATTTCACTCATCATTTCTACACTTCCCTCGTCATACCAACACTTTTGTTGATGTACGGTTTTTGTGTTTTTGCTGTTTTTAAATCTTAAAACTGGTGAGCAGCAAAAATTGACTTTTTTTTTCCCTCCAAGTGTTTAAAAAAAAAACTTATAGTGGTCTGTTTTCATATTGGTCTACTATTTTTAAAAACAATTCCAATAAAAAAAGTTATTTATTTGAAAAAGAAATTGGATAATTAATTTATTGTTATTTTTCATGTTGACGTTCTGATATATATGCCTGTCATGATAACACATTTATCATGACAGGCAAATTGTCTGTCATGATGGACGACAAATTGTCCCGGAAGTTATTGGGATCCACGATAATGTTGTTTTGAGACTGTTTTCAAGTAGTATAATAGTAACGGCATAATAATGCAACGACATATTCAGAAAGATCAATGAATTTGACATTCTAATGAACAGTTAACACCGAACATTTTAAATATCGAAAATAAATAAACAAAGCAACACAAAACAACACATAACATTAACTATGAAGTCTCTGTAAACAAAACACCAGACTGGAGAGCAGGTTTGGTAGAAGGAAAGAGAGAAAAGAGAAAAAAATAATAAATCATGCAAATTAATTATTGAGCTTATTTTAATTATCAAATCAACAACTGATTTTATAGTTTATTGTAACAAGCCTACTCATAAAGTTACTACTTCATTCGCCTAAGTCAAAAAGTCAATAGTAATACAATATATGTCACTCTACAGACTGGCTGGTGTTTCTAATACAGACTGCCCTAACCCAACCAGGTCTGCACCTTATTGTTGCATCTATTTTCATCTTCACGACTTTTCGCCTCGGCGTGTTTATTTTAGCTCTCAGGCTTGTGTAATCACGCTCCGTTTGTCTGGCACACAGAAGGAAACACTGATAAATACAGCAGTTTGTGAACACTGAAGGAGACAAAGAGACTGAACAGCAGAGCAACCACTACTGCTGCTGAATGAGAGCAGCTCCGCTACAACGGAGCTCGATAGTATCTGGAACCATAACCAGGCCACATTACATAGCGACCGCTAATTTAACTAGCCGCTAGCCGGGATGCTACAGCTAATAATGATGTTGAATTGGAAAAAAAACCCCAAAAACGTCTGTTGGCCTTCTGTGGCGTTTGCTAACACTACAAACAAAATGAGGACAATTCATCAGATCAGTGAGTCTGTCTACATGTGGATGAGGGAGGCAGACAGTGGGACCCCGGGGGCCTCGCCGCTCTGCTTATGTAACCTCACACACACATATAGAAACATGCAGCAGGGGCAGAGGGAGAGGGCAGCTTTTAGCCTCAGTGGAAAAGAGGGAGGGGGAGGACAGGAGAGGAGGTCATGTCTGGCTGCTGGCAGGTCGTAGGTTGGTCTACGTGAGACAACGTCACATGGATGCTATGTTTCCACGTGCGTACATCCATCATTGATTCACTCAAGGTTCACTTTTAAATATGTTTCCGGTTAGTTCTGTATGGCGGAAATATTTATCTGCACTGTTTGGAACTTTTGCTCAAATAATGTAATAAACGCTGCTGCATATAATACCTAGTTATAATACCTAATCGAGGGGCTCTGAGACTTTGGGGGAAAAGATTGCCATCACAACAAATTAGGGATGGGCAATATGGGTTAGAAATAAAATCTATGATTTTTTTCACACCAGATCCAATTGTAATCCATTTTTTCTCACGTTCTCGTCTAAAAACAAAAATACAAATGACAGGAAATATTGTCACAAATATTTTGATTTCATTCATCCATTTTGAGAGTTGTGCAGCAGAGTATTAGTGCCAGGCTACAAGACGTTTTGTCAAACAATGAGGACCAAGTCGTAATATTAGCAGAATAAAGACATGATTTTACCATAAGAATGTCTTAAAATTAGAGGAAAAAAAGGGGTCTAGTGAGAAAAAAGCTTGGAAAAGCTTTTTTTTTAAAAGTATTGTTTTATTACAAATGCCTTTTTTGTTTGTTTTCACCATTAAAGATTGTCCTCACTTCCTTCTGTGAGTTTTAACAACTCAGACACTAAATCCATACATCACTATCAGAATCATCAAACTGCAGACATATTATTGATGTGCTACAGTGATTGTCCTAATATTCTTCCTAACAACGTGTTGGATATGCGAGTCAGCTCCCTGAGGTGTGCCGCTTTCAGGAGCTGTCCGGTGCTGAAGCGGACATCAGCAAAGTCACACTGAGAGTTTGCTTAAAGAAGTCAGAAATAGTGCTGAAAATGAATAATTTTTTTTCTGTGTGACTGAAATGAAAGGAGAATCAGTTGATGGTCTTATTCACTCCACAGCAGTTTGTTTCCTGTTCTAATGTTTCATAGCAGACCCTGGTGAACGAGGGTCTGCTCCCATAAAACAGCATCCAGGCATCATGCACTCCACAAAGAAGAGGCAGAAGAACTAGTGATGAAGGACATATTTTTGCTTCAAAAGCTGATCTGATTGGATGCTGGAAAAAACTATTGATGTGTTCAAGTTGTGAATGGGGGTGACTGAGGGTAGAGTAGTCATCTTCTGATCAGAAGGTTGCGGGTTTGATTCCAGCTTCCTTCTGCTGATGTGCTCCTGGGCAAGGCACTTTAACCCCAATTGCCTACTGATCTGCATATCAGTGTATAAATCTGTGTGCGTTTGTGAGTATGAATGGGTGAAAGTGACTCAGACACTGTAAAGTGACTCTAGTGTAAAGCGCTTTGAGTTGTCAGAATGATTGGGAAAGCGCTATATAAGTTCAGTCCATTTACCATTTAAAAAAGGAAATAGCCTATCAGTGAAGCCTTTCAAGACTAAAACAGCATCTCAATGCTAAACATTAAGAAGGTAGCTTGTTGCTACATCACATAAAAATGCAGAGTTTCACTGATGGATCAGCACCAATTTTCTTAACTAATGAAAAACTGGTGATTGGCCGATACTTGCATGTGAAACCGATCTTATCTACTTCTGCACAGGACTGAAAATCAGCCACTGTCTCCTTTTGCTCTGAGAGATGACTGACTCACTGACCCAACTGAACTCATAACAATAGCCAAAAATATTGCAAACTTAGCAACTTTTCAGACCAAAAGAAAACTCGGTATCAGCCACAGTCAGAATTGCAATCGGTGTACCCTCAGTCGCAACATGACGAAATACGAGCAGGTTCAAGAGCTATGAATACTTCCACAAGACACTGTATGTGCTCCAAATGAGAAATTTTGTAAGAATGATGGAAAATAGAAAATCTCTCCCAAGCGGTGTGTGAAAGCACTCGCTTTCCAGGAGTTTTAAGAGATATTAGCAATGGCACTTCCAGCTTTCCATAGAGTCTCAGAGACCATCGGCGGATCTTTGTGTGCGACCTGCCGGCTGATTTTGTTTATCGTGAAAATGACCTGCTCTAGTCAGCTGAAGTGGTCCTTGTTCCAGCGCCATCGCTGTGTCCCTGAGCCTGCTGGGAGACGTGCTGACGGATGAAATGTGGTTTGACAGCAGACCAGGCGAGATGCACGCTAACATCCTGCTAGCGGCCTGTTAACGGCCTGCTACAGACAACTCCAACAAACCACTAGATCCAGGTATTGTGTCGACATTGTGTGTGCAGATTGAAACAGAAACTTTTATGGGTTCCAGTTCAAAACTCACTATTAAAACTACACAACCCAACAAGAGCTACACTCCTTTAAAACTCCACAGCCTGAATATAAGCAAGTGTAACACTACATGAGCAAAACCTGCAGGAACAATGTCTGTTGTTTCTAAGCAAAGGCATGTTTGTTTTTTTTTATAGTTAATGCCTCTTTATCACACTTAAATGTTTCAGAAGAAACAAAACTTCACATTTCATAGCTCTATTCTTCATCATCCAGGTCCTGAAGAGCAAAGCAGGCCCAGATCATCACACTACTGCCACTCTATTTTCATAAATTATGTATACAGCTCAGAATCTAAAACGAACTTTACAAAAATTTAAAAAAAATATGATCAATAACATTTAATTGATGATTTAACAAAGTGAGTTTGTGTTGTAGACATGGAATTTTAGTGTGATATTTTGTGGTGCTTTTGGGATAATGATAAGGATTATCATTATCCCAATCTTAAAAATATTTTTTTAGCTAATAAATAGTCTTTCAGGACAGCGACTGCATGGCACAGCATTCACAGTGCCACAAGCACAAATATTGTTCTTGAAAAACAATCTAATCTAATTTTAGGGGCATGATAGATAGAAAAGAGAAAAGGAGAAGTAAATTTACATCAAAAATCTCTGATTAAAATTAATCTCAGACATTTTCTAGAGAGAAAACAAACATGGAAATTTCTACGTTTGAAAAGTCGAAAAACGTGCTCAGACATTTTGAGATTAATCACAGAAATTTTCTAGAAAAATAACTTGGAAATTCCAGAATTTCAATAGTTAAAAATGTTCCAGTTTTGAAACTCTGAAAAGTTCAGAAAGTCGAAAATTTTTGACTTTTGAAAAGTTTTTTTTCCAGAATATTTTTGAGATTAACCTCAAAATCTCAGACTTTTTGCCATAAATGTACTCCTCTTCTTTTCCCTCTATTTAGAATGGCCCTGATAAGATATTGTTGAAATAAGCTTCTTTAGGATTCAACTTACTTAAAAAAAGAGAGATTCATATCATTAAGCTAAACACAATAATGACATTTAATCATATCTTCTAATTAGCTCATGCCTATGTTTCTTGATGCCCTTATTGAACAAAATGTGGAGAAAATAGCAAACACTTTTATAGGAACAAATTCTTACAACTAGCATAGCATGCTGCTTGTCTCTTCACTGTGGTCAGGAACCACAACCACCCACAGATAGCTGAAAGTCACAATTACTTGAGCTCTCAAAACAAATAGATATGCCTATTTCAATAGTTCAAACACCAAATATGCCTTAATATGCATTAATATGTGATAGAATCTGTCTTGACAGTATTATAGAAGTTAATAATTTACAATCCTCCTTATCTCTGCTCTTGAGGGCAAAGCTAATTAATGACTAGTGATAATGAATGGCACTCCTCGATTGTTTGCTTTGCAAACTCCAACTAATAGCGCATCTGTTAAGGTTGTAACTAAATATTCCAGCTTCTCAAACAGATTGGGGAGCGGACGGAGTCCATAATTTGGAAATGTAATAAATTGGAGTTATGTCCCACAGACAAGTTTCTTTGTTGTTAAATGTGCTATTCTTGGGTGTGTTGTGGTGGCGCAGGGGTTAAGCACAACCCACATATAGAGGCCTTAGTCCTCGACACGGCTGTTGCGGGTTTGAATCCCGGCCTGGCGACCTTTGCCGCATGTCTTCCCTCTTTCCTGTCAAATAAAGGCCACTAGAGCCAATAAAAAAATAAAAACTTTTTTTTGCTAATCTCAATCTTTCAAGCATAAAAAATAATAAAAATATTCCAAGGTTAAATATTTTTTGATTAATATTAACCACCCAGGCAGCAGTGAGGTGGTCAGCAAACTAACAGAGGTGGATATCCCGCCCCCTCTCGTCCCCCTTTGGTATCGCCGCTGCTTGGAAACAGAAACGTTCCCTATCGAGTCTCCAGTAGCTTTTCAAGAGCAACCAGTTGGATGTGTTGGAGTTAAACTACGTGAGCTCTTGCGACATAGAAGAAAGCCCACGAGTGCGAACAGAACACCCAGAAACATCCGCATTCCTCCCGGTCTATATGCTGGCAACGTGCCCCTAACGTCACTGCCCTGACCCATTAACGGAGAATGTATTTTAGCAAGTTTGTGGCTCCGGCTGTCAGGTAACGCAGCATAATGACAGCCACAAAAGTCTCGACGGAGATTAAAGTGAACGTTGACGTTTTATAGAAAGCCGACATAGTCCGCGTTAATCTGCGGCCAGAGTACAGTGAGCAGGCCGGGGGGTTGACGTGAGGACACCACTCACCTTGCACCGCGTGACTGACTGCGAGGCGCCTCTCTCTCTCTCTCTCTCTCTCTCTCTCTGTTTCACTTTGTAGCGGTGTTGTCCACTCCGGATAGAAAAGCACCTCAAGCAGAGTCGACATAAAACATGTCACCGGGAGCGGCAAATTAAAGAAAAGAGAAACAAGTGAACGCTACAGTGTAATTCCGGTCAGCTGCAGCCGGTTCGCCTGAAGCTCCTGGGGGAGACTGCTTCCTCTGTCAGCGCGCTGTCAAGAGCGAAAAGAGGCGACAGCAGCGACCTGCCATCCCGGGACTGCCGGAATTTCACGGTCACGGTGTACGTGGGGGAGGAAACTCCTGCTCGAGCGCTGTCCCGCGTCTGTATAGCGCTGGTGAATGCGGGTCAGCTGGAAGCGGGGACGATACGTCGCTAGGCTCTGCAGCACCCTCTACTGGCAAGACAGGATCACTGCCGCCATGGAGGTTACATAATAAACAGTCCAACCAAACGAGCTCTTTTCATGACTTTCAACTCTACACTGTTAGTAACTAATGACCTGCTGTGTTTAACGTCAAAAGTGACCACAGTGAAAAGCTATGACTTACTCCACTGATTGGTTTGTTGGAAGGCGAGCTAAAATATATAAAAACTATATCTGAATATAACTTTCAAATCAGAATCAGCTTTATAAAACAAGATTGTTTCAAGCAATCACAGCATATAAACATTAAGTGTCAATATAAAAACTTTAGAGGAAATAAATTGAACAATGTGTAAAGTACATTAAAAAATGGCACGTTGTGTTAGTGCAAACATGATTATCTTGTTTCATAGCAGATAACTACTCAGGCTTTAAGCAATCTTTTCTGGGTTTTGGTATTGGTACTACTGCAGTCTCTATCCATCTTTAAGGTAATGTTTCACATTTCCATACTTTATTATACAAATCAAAGAAGATTAACTTTGAATATTCACTAAGTTCACTTATCACCATATAACATATTTGACTTTCCTCAAGGAAGGTCTAAACTCTACTATTGAAAAATAAATACTAATGACATTACCTTGTTCTTGTTTTATTATTTCCTCATTTTTAATACAGTTGCTACTCTACATTTTCTCTACTTTTCACTAATATTATGTTTACTATGTTTACATTGTTGTTTTTTTCTTCATTACTTACTGCTGTTGCTCCATTACAAATTAAAACAGAGCAACCAGACTCTCTTCTTCTTCCACTCATTCAGTTCATCATCTTCCAGTCTTTCTCTCTAAGCCTCATATTTCTCTCTCTTCTTCCTGCTCAAACACGCCTTCAATCTGGGTGGATCCAACGGCTGCTGAAGGTGAAAGCTGATTGGCTGCTGCCTCTCTGCTCTGACATGTGACCCACAGGTCAACACTCAACCCAGTTTCTGTTTTCAGGAAATGAAACTCACACAGTCACTGTGACCGAGAGCAGAAATGGAGCAGAATCAGCTGGACCCAGAAACTTTCTCCTGCTCCATCTGTCTGGATCTACTGAAGGATCCGGTGGCGATTCCCTGTGGACACAGCTACTGTATGAAGTGTATTAAAACCCAGTGGGATGAAGAGGATCAGAAGGGAATCCACAGCTGCCCTCAGTGCAGGGAGACATTCACACCGAGGCCTGTGCTAAAGAAGAACACCATGCTAGCAGCTCTAGTGGAGCAGCTGAAGAAGACTGGACTCCAAGCTGCTGCTGCTGCTGCTGCTGATGCTGATCACTGCAATGCTGGACCTGAAGATGTGGCCTGTGATTTCTGCACAGGAGGAAAACTGAAAGCCATCAAGTCCTGTTTAGTCTGTCTGGTTTCCTACTGTGAGAATCACCTTCAACCTCATTATGATTCAGCTGCATTTAAGAAACACAAGCTGGTGGAGCCGACCAAGAACCTGCAGGAGAACATCTGCTCTCGTCATGATGAGGTGATGAAGATGTTCTGTCGTACTGATCAGAAGTTTATCTGTTATCTCTGCCCAGTGGATGAACATAAAGGTCATGACATGGTGTCAGCTGCAACAGAAAGGACTGAGAGGCAGAGAGAGCTGGAGGAGAGACGAGGAAACATCCAGCAGAGAATCCAGGACAGAGAGGAAGATGTGAAGCTGCTTCAACAGGAGGTGGAGGTCATCAGTCGCTCTGCTGATAAAACAGTGGAGGACAGTGAGAAGATCTTCACCCAGCTGATCCGTCTCCTCCAGAAAAGAAGCTCTGAGGTGAAGCAGCAGATCAGATCCCAGCAGGAAACTGAAGTGAGTCGAGTCAAAGATGTTCAGGAGAAGCTGGAGCAGGAGATCACTGAGCTGAAGAGGAAAGACGCTGAGCTGGAGCAGCTCTCACACACAGAGGATCACAACCAGTTTCTCCTCAACTACCCCTCACTGCCAGCACTCAGTGAGTCTACACACTCATCCAGCATCAACATCCGTCCTCTGAGACACTTTGAGGACGTGACAGCAGCTGTGTCAGAGCTCAGAGAGAAACTACAGGACGTCCTGAGAGACTCATGGACAAACATCTCACTGATGGTCACTGAGGTGGATGTTCTGCTGTCAGAACCAGAACCAAAGACCAGAGCTGAGTTCTTGAAATATTCATGTGAAATTACACTGGATCCAAACACAGCAAACACACGGCTGGTTCTATCAGAGGGAAACAGGAAGGTGAGATCGATGAAAGATCGTCAGTCTTATTCTAATCATCCAGACAGATTCACTGATAAATCCCAAGTTCTGAGTAGAGAGAGTCTGACTGGACGTTGTTACTGGGAGGTGGAGTGGAAAATTTATGTTTCTGTATCAGTCGCATACAAGAATATCAGCAGAGCAGGAAGTGGCAATGAATGTGAATTTGGATATAATAACAAATCTTGGGCTTTAGATTGTAGTGGTTCTAGATTTGGTCACAACAACATCTGGACCTCCATCTCAGGTCCAGTTTCCTCCAGACTAGGAGTTTACCTGGATCACACAGCAGGTCTTCTGTCCTTCTACAGCGTCTCTGAAACCATGACTCTCCTCCACAGAGTCCAGACCACATTCACTCAGCCGCTACTGGCTGGAGTTAGGGTGTGGAATTATTTTGGGTCTGGATCCTCTGCAGAGTTCATTAAACTCAACTAGATTTCCTCTCTTCTCTCTGATCACTGATCAGGCTTCATGGTTCTGCTGTTCTGTTCTTAATTTCTCTGCTTTAAATGTAGTTCTTCTCAGTCTCTTTGCTCCAGGAACCATTAATGATCTTTGCTGATGTTTTCTTTTATTCTTATATGAAATATTTCTCCACCAGAAAATCTCATCTTCTCTGGGGTTCAATAATTTTTGCTGTAATATGTGTATTGATGTATTTGGATTTTCTTCCATTGATCTGTAGAACACTCATTCTTCAGTTGATATCAAAGTGAAATGAACTCGCTTCTGTTGTCTTTATTGTGATGCCATGAAGAAACTGAACATCAACTTAGAGGTTTTGCTGTTTTGAAATGTTTAGATCTAGATTAGAACCACTGGCTTTCGTTCTGCTTCTTTAGCTTTATTCCAGAGACATTTGACATTTTTTTCTCTTCATTATTACAATAAATTGTGAGTTTTGTCATCTAAATTGCTGAAAACATTTCCTTCAGAGGGTCTCGTGATGCTAGAGAGGATCGGACACACACGCGATGCTTACAGGGACAACAGGAGCAAAAATTTGGAATGAGTTACAGTGGATTGTATGAAATGGCATTAATTTAAACCACATTCTTAAATGTGTGTCTTGTGAAATCATTATGCTAAGTAATCTTCAGCTCTCATAAAAATTCTATTCATATCAAATATGATTTAAAAGAAATTTGAGTTTGTAATTTAATGTCTTGAAATTGGGCCCCTGTCTCTTTAAAATCTCCTGCTCTTTCTGAAACTCTGCTTTCAGGAAGTCATCACAACATGGCTCCTCTATTAACTGTTTAACAATGTTTTCACCAGCGCTTCACTGTGAAGTAGCTACTTTAATGAGCTCGGCAGATTCTCTGTTCCAACAGGTGTTTGCTAATTGCTGCTGGCTAGTCTGAAGGAACTGAGTGGAGGAGTCATGAGGGAGGCCTGTTCTGTGAGGCGGAAGCTTGGAAACTGTAGCTTCAAGAAGGAGCGGCGTCTCAAAGGCGGAGCTAGCTGTGCAAAACACCCAGGTGTTTTGCACAGCTGAATGGTTGCCATGGGAGACTAAAAGATTTATCAAACGTGCACAAAATAATCAAAGCAACACTCTAGGTATGTTTTTTTAAACAAGGAAATAACATTATAACATGACGTAAAGCTAAAAAAGTAAATTTTGCACAATACTGCCCCTTTAATGAGAATGGAGATTATTTTTCCAAATGAGTTGAGGTTCGAAAACCTTTTTGTTCCCTAATTAATGAAACAATCAGTTTAAAAATGCATTTTGTATTTCCTCAGGTTATGTTAGTCTGTAAATTAAAAGCCGCTGGTAGTTTTGTGCTATCAGCCCCATTTGAGCTACGAAAACTCATTAATCTTTACCCCAAATTGTCCCCTGTATGAAATTTGAATATTTCAGTGGATTTAAAAATGGCCGTGGCCAACGGCTCTACAGCGCCCCCTAACGTGAGGAAGGGCCACAGATAAATTGTGCATAGCTGAAATGTGGTACATTGGCACCACTCCGTGAAACAAGAGAAAAACTCTCTTGGAGGTATGGCCTAGGCCCAACAGGAAGACGGCCATTTTGGGTCAAAGTGTTCATTTTTGGGCACTTTTCATACATGTTGAACTTTAAGAAACTCGGCTTGCAGCTTGTTGTGAGCGCTTGGAGAAGAACATTTGTCTGTCTATCATTTCATCTTGTTCATCAACAAAAGATGCCAGACACACAACACACCGTTGGTCTGTTTTGCTGTGCATATGTGTTTTTTTATTGCAATAATACATCTGCACATTAACATTTATTTACACACACATACACACACACACCGCCAATGGTCTGAACAGAACAGTAAGTTTGGATTTTTTCTTTTCTTTGTTGAGCACTGAACACACGGCTTAAGCAACAAAAAATACAAAATGATAGCCAGCTGTCTTTTTTCGGGGGGCACACAATTATTTCACACACACACACACACAATTGAATAAACCTTAGTCAACCATTCATACACACACCGTACACATGCAGCATGGAGTTCCCCACAATGAACTGAACAGCACTGCGTACAGACGGAGCGGCTGACGATCCATTACGTGATTTTATTTCTACACTAAAATCAAATCAACATCTCCACAGCACAGAAGATCATACTGATACACTAGGAAATATCCATCATCTGTTCATATACTGTTTTTTCCTCCCTCTCTCTATATATACTATTTACAGAACAATGTCATACTGTGTCTTTAAAGGGATTACATTTACACATGAAACAGCGTCTTTGTACAGCTACAGTTAAATCACTAAAAGCCTCTCATGTATTCACACCTCAGCAGCCAGACGGACTCAGTACTAGAGTCGGAGTTGCGTTTTTAGCGGCTCGTGAGGACGCATGACAATAACTACCGTCAGCGGGACGAGAAGGAGGCAACAAATACAACAGAGTAGAGCTAAAAACACTGCCTACTCCTTTTTTTTCCGTAGCTTTTTTTTTTTTTTTTTTACGCACAATGCACAAAACAACACTTTATTATTTTCTCCACAATCATCTATTGCAAGTTCCTTTACAGAGAACAGATTTTCACATTACAACTTCCAATAGTTGGCTGCAACATGTTGATATAAGTGCCGTTAGTGACGTCGGTGAGCGTGAGGGAAGGAGACACGGAGACGTCTTCTGGGTTGGACATGCGGAGGGGGAGAGGAGTTAGACCAGGGATCAGTTTTCTCCTGTCACATTGGTTCATGTTTATGGTTTTGCAGAAAGGGGAAGTCTCCTCAGCTCCACTTGCTCCCTCTGCTCTTACAAGCTCCGATCACTACAGAAAGGAAGACATTGGAAAAAGAAGGTGAGGTTTGTTTTGTTTGTTCTGCAAGTTCAGAGAAGCCCACCGACACCTTTCAGCATGTTTCGGTGAAAATACGTGCATAAATGAGATGTTGGGAAGAGACGGGAAAGACAAACGGCTCAAAAGAAGAATAACTTCATCATCAAAATCCAGTGTGTATTGCAACATCGTTCTTAAAGGGGCAGCATTATGTGTTTTCCCATCACATGCTGTCAGAAACAACCAATCAGTCAGGAGGAGGGTCTTAGCGCTGTCAATCACCCTCCAGTACACCTCTGTTCTGAAAGCTATTACATAGGAAGCAGTGCAAACAACAGGAAATGTTTATTTGGTCAAATATCCATAGCAATGTGGCTATCTTAACATAATATTTATGTTAAGTATAAATTAACATATATACTTATCACAAAAAAGAATGAAAGTTTATGCTGGTTGTTGATAAAAAAAAACCCAAACAGATTCATTACCAAGATACATTGTTACAATTGAGAAAAAAAATTAACAAACTCAAGTTGCCTTTAAAGTTAAATTTAGTTGAGCAATAAGCTACATCATTAGACTCAGTTCTTAAATACAAGTGTTATGTCATAAACTGCCTACATGGCAGCGTCTGATCAAAATTAAGTGATTTTAAGGCAACTTTGTTTTTTGCAAAATCAGCAGCACTTTATAAAGTGTAATGTTACCTAATGTTAGTAAACTGTAGCTAGAAAGGAATGTCCAACTTAAATGATGCTAGCAATGGGCTAATGATTCTCACATCAGCTGGTTTTCTGACTTCAGTTACTTTGTGATCGAAGTACAACTCAGTCCTTTAGTAAAAGGTATAACGTCTAAACACTACTCTAACTAGCCAACTACAGAATCTACTAGCTCTAGATCTAGCTGTTGGTCTTACCAGGAAAGAGCGACCGACAGCTTAAATTCGGATTTGATTGCCTTCATTCAACCTGGTGATTGCAAAATAAAGTCACTGAGGTTAGTTAGTGTTCAGTCCAAATCACTGACTGCTGGGTTTGTTATGAAGCAATAAATACTCATTTAGGGTTTAACTGAGCGCAAACTAAGGAAATGAAAAGAGACACGTCAAACAGGAGTGTCCGAATGTTTTGACAAAAGTTTGAAAGCACAAGAGGCCACAAAAATATAATATTTTAAATAATTTTTAAAACCTTTTGTGCCTTTTTTCATTTGATCTACTCAATAACGAACCAAAAAACAAAACATTCATTGATATTAACAACCTAGTTGGATTTTTTTAGAAAACGAATCAGTAAACCGTTAAAGAAACAAAACATAAAAATAAGGTCTAGTAAAACACAAGCTCACTGTTTCTGTGTTTTCTTATTTGGGATGTAAGGTTTGATTTTGAATAAAAGCAGGTCAGTAACTGTGAGTTTTGTTACTCCAAAATTCAGATTAACACAAAAACTTTGGTAAGAAACAGAAATCCACTTTTTACACCTAATATTAAAAAAATAGCAGTCAGAAAAAAAAGATGCCTTAACAGATGAAAAAGTGTCCATCTGGATCAATCATCTGTGATTTCAGGTCAGATTTGCTCAATTTTAGAATTGAGGTCGCCCCAAATCCATTAGAGGGCCGCAAACGGCCCCCGTGCCGCACCTTGGACACCCCTTCTTTAAAGGAAGGAGGACGACGACGACACAGGATGAGTTCGTCAGCTGATGGAGGCTTGTTTTAAAATAGTGATTATACTTACGCTCCCTCGTCTCTAAGCAGAGTCATGAATTTGATCACTCTGTAATCTGGATCCATCTGCAGATTAAGAGGTAGGCAAAAGGAGAGAGAAAAGGGTTGAGAAACAGCATGAAACATAACAAATGGGTGCTAGAAGAACCACAGTGATATTAAAATACATTACAAAGTATGATTCCCTAGATCTCAGATTAGAAACATTATTACCAGAACATTATTCAAAAGTCAATTATTTAATGATGAAAAGAAGCATCTGGTTGAACATGTAAGACATAACTAAACTTCATTTAATATTCAGTATTAAAAATCTGTTTTTGAAATTGAAAACAATTTGAATTTTTTAAGAACTTGTAGAAACACTGCTCTTCCTGACTTCAAACGCTGTTAGGTCTTATTCGACTTTCTGCCCGTGACCTGAGGTTTCGTACCTGCAGCGACATCTCTATGAACACCAGCAGCTTCTTGATGCCGATCCAGACCCGCTTCCCTCGGAGCTGCTGGCCGATGCTGGCTCGCTCTTTATCCGTGAAGCTTCCGAGCAGCTGCGAGAGCCGAAAGGAGATTTATGGAGAAGATCAGTGTCACGCTCCAACCCTCCACCCACAGGGAGACAGACATGTACTCATAACAACACTGAAGACATGAGAAACATTCTTCCAGTAGCTTGAGATCCGGGTTCAAAAAAATAAGGAAGATGTCAAAACTGGCTTTGTCCCTTTGAGCGAAGAACCTAAAATAAGCATTTTTATTCATCGTCGAGAAAGTTTGGACCCTTCAGGATCTTTCTTTCTGTGCTGTACCTCTAAGGCGTCCACCAGCTGCTCCCCAGTGGAGATGTTGGGGACGTGGATGGTGGTGCTGAAGGCGTCCAGCATCTCCATCTCCTGCAGGACGTCCTTCCTGCTGGTGGTGCCGATGATGAGCAGCTTCCGGCCCTGAACAACCAACACATGATGCCGTTTCATCCGTCTCTGATTGCACCGCAGGATAAAAGCCTGGATTCATGTTCCAGGCTGAATGACACCTGCTCATATTTTCATGCAAAGTTGCTCTTGATGGTAATAAGATGATGTTAATTAAGATTGAAAAAAAAATAGAGGTAAAAGAAAAGATAAGAAAACCACAACAAAGGTACATTTTTCTCTGTCAGATTCATGCTAAACCGATCCCTGTACTGGGCAACGTTTGTTTGTTTTTTACACTTAGAAAATGAATACGCAGTCATAAAACAAACACATTATTTTGAAAATACATGATAATAATTAAAAAATAAGAATTTCTGAAAATGTATCCTGGCACCCTGTCTTAAAGGCACCCTTTCTAGGGTCCTAAGGGCCCTACTTTTTTTTAGGGCTATGAACAACTACATCTTAGTGATTGTGCTATAGATTATTCTGATGACTAATAGATTAATTAGATTTTAAAAAATGGCCCATTCTACAGATTTATTTTTATTTATGTGCTTATGCTTGTTTTATACAATATTAGAAATGCATTTAAAAATACAAGTAAATAATTAATTTCCTTTTTAAAGAAAATAAATGCATTTTAGGCATTTTTATTGCCTAAAATGCAATGACAGCATTTCTTTAGTGTATATTGGATCACATGTAGCAAAAAAATACTTCTGACACCAACATGTGAAAATCTCGTCCATCTCTGTTTGACATAACAGCAAAAGTTAATAATATCAATGTTGTTCGTAATTTTCGGATTAACCGATTAATTAATGGATACCAAAAGGAAAACAGGTGAAGCCAGAAACGTCACTTGAGTAGTTCTGAATAGACAAAGTTTTAAAAAAAATCTTTAATATCAACTTAAACTACTTTTTGTACAGTTTTGTTTTAATTACTGAGTAGGTTGTTCTTTCAGCAGTTGACCTTTTCTGAGTCTGTACTTAACGATTAATCGATAACTAAATTAGTTGACGATTATTTTAATAGTCGATTCATCACGATTAATGGGAATAATTGTTTCAGCTCTGCAATTTTGTCAAACTTCCTTTCAACCATAAACTATTGTTACACTTTATTGGGATCTGGCTGATCGACCAACACTGCACCCTGACGACTGATTAAGACATTATTTATTGATCTACTACCACAATTTCGTTATGTTCTAGAAACAGAAGAACAAATAAAATCATGTCTTAAGTTTTACTTAATTGTGAACTGGAAGTAAAGCAATAGTTTGTTTTTATTGTTTTAATAAAAATCTGATTTGCATAATTTAATACGGTGAAGTCAAGTTTTTCTGCTGATAACTGAGGATTATTTTGAGTGTATTTTTCAGTGTTCAACATGAATGTCTGCAGGCTTCAGAAGATCTCTCACCTTGGGTGGAGGTTTTTTAAGCAGCACCAGCAGAGCCTGCAGCACAAGGTTGGAGAAACGAGGACCAATAGGCACGTAGTCCAGCAGGCGCTCGATGTCATCCACCACCACACAGCTGAGCTGGGACTTGTATGCATCATCGAAAACCTGGAACAGGCAGAGAAGGTGAAAGGTGAATATAAACACATGATTGTTTCTCTATGAAGCCACACACTGTCTGCAGGACTTGCCTTTTTGATAGCCTGGCATTTGGAGATCTCAGAGTTTCCAATCATCTTGTCTGGAGAGCAGATCTTAATGAAGGGGAACTGGGAGTCCTCTGCAATCTTCGCTGCCAGGGCCGTCTTCCCACTATGGGGTGGACCTGTGAGCATAAGCACAAGTGGTACACTTTACTATCCGAGTCTTGTTGCTTTGGAAGGCTTTGGTTGAACAGCTTGTCTACCCTCCAGGAGTACGGCCACCAGAGGAGTGCGGTCACTGTTCTTGGTCTGCTGGACAAGCAGCTCTCCGTCATCCAGGACGTGGGTAACGGGGTCGCCCCATTTGATGATCCCGTTCATGACGTAGCTGGAGTAATCCTCCTGGTTTGTGCCAAAAGCCTGTAGACAAAACATTCGGGGTGGTGAGAAACTCCATGTTGCCCATTCTTCACGTCATTGGACCACAGCGATTTTACGCAACAAGAACCTAGAGTGTCACATACAGGCTTGATGTCATTGTTGAGGGATCCCATGAAGTCATCCCTGGTGACCTGGAGCTTCTCCGCCCGCTCCATGTCCACCTCAACTGTAGATGTAGCCTGGAAAAGAGCAATAAACCAATGACACATTGATGGAGAGGTAATTTTTTAAACTACTTTGTCATTTCAGATTTATCAATCATCTACGCCTACTGCTAAGGGTGAGTTGAAATCTCATGTCAGGATATTGGATCCCTTCATTTCTATGAGGATCTTTTCAATTTCCTACTGACTTAAAGCAAATAGAAAAACTTTGGGTGTTAGGATTTCAGGCCCTCACATTTACCAGGCCTGTGTCCTTGTAGTAGCAGCCTATTGATTTTGTTTGAGCCCTGCTGTCACTCTAACCTGCTTCTGCCTGCTGACTGTACAGTGTGTGCAAGCTTTTGTAGAGCTTCAGAGAAAGCAGAGCCTCATTCTATGTTGTTTGATGAGAATTCCTCCCCTAACACTAAGTTAGCCTAAAGATGCTAACATGAAAAATTTGCTTCCTGTCGGACATTGACTTTGTCCTCAACCGTAAAGGCTGATGTTGAAACTGAATCCACCTCAAACTGAGGCGCTGAGCGTTGAAGAGAGTCAGATGACCTTGATATGTCGGTTCATGGCGGTGGACTGTGCGGCCCGGACGAGCCCCTCCAGCTCGGCGCCGCTGTAGTTCTTTGTCTCTGCGGCCAGCTCTTTGATGTCAACATCTCCAGCCAGCAGGTTAAAGCTCCGCATCTTAATGGTGTGGATGTTCAGGATCTGGACGCGACCCTTCTCATCAGGCAGACCTGGAGGACGTGTGCAGTGGCAATGAGAGAAAACTAGACTAAAACTGGTATCATACTACCAACACTGAACCTGGATTGATAGTCTTTCTAAAGGTTCCACTGAAAAATGATTGCAAAAATCCTACAGACCAAGCCAAAACGCAGTAGGTGCAGAAAAGATACCCTTCAAGTCTACAGGGCACCAATGGGAACCCAAGTTTAAAAGATTGTTGTAGCCAATTTTGGGGTCTTCTTACACTACACCCATGTTGATGGGAGTCAACATGGGACTCCCATGTCCCATGTTGACTCAACATGTTGATGGGAGTCTCTGGCCCATATGTGTTTATCTTGTTATCATCCTCCCCAACAGAAAACCCACAAAACACTTCTCTCATGGTGCATAGGGTATGTGCACTGGAAAGATCACTTCATAAACTAAAACAAGAGATCAAAATGGCGGTCAGGCAAAGACATCAACTCACCGATTTCCATCTTCACCTCAAACCTGCCAGGCCTCATCAGAGCATCATCAATGAGGTCGGGCCTGTTGGTCATTCCTTCACACACAGAAAATCAATGGTCAGGAAATCACAGGAAAAAATAAGAATTTATTGGGAGACCAGGAAACTATTGTAGGAGCACAGGCAAAAGCATTGTAAGAACTCTACAACATGGGTTCTGTCGGATTTCATAGTCCTTACCAATAACCAGGATGTTGTTAAGTTGCTCCACGCCATCGATTTTCGACAGCAGCTGGTTGACCACCGTGTCGTGCACACCCGTGCTGCTGGCGCCCGTGCCTCTCTGCTTGCAGATAGCATCCAACTCATCAAAGATGATGATGTGCAGGCCGCTGTTGGCGCCAAGCTGAAAACAATATATTTTTTAAAGTTTTATTCTTAAATGTTTTTGCATTTGTACCCTATAAAGCACTATTGAGAAATCACTTTGTTTCACTAGAGAAAAGATACAACATCTTGGTCTAGGCAGCCTGGCAACTGTCTCTCACTTGCCTATGTTGGACAAAGACTTGTTTCAGGTGAAGACTCCAAGATACTATTCCCAAACTCTTCTCACTAAAAAGCTCTCACTGACCAAACTCTGCCTGTAACTCTCCGACCAGCTCTCCGTTTAATCTTTGACTGGCAGCAGGAGCCAGGAAGAAATTCTCTTGGTAACCAGACAGACTCCAGCTATGAGAAGGCTTGGAAGAAAAAGATGACCAGACCGAATTAGTCTGGAGTTTAACTCGTCATTGACAAAAAGTAAAAAGGTTCTTTCAAAGAGGATCAGCTTTAAAAAGACACCAGACAAACATTTACAGCTCTCTAGAGGAGAAACACCATCCATCCATCCATCCATCCATCCATCCATCCATCCATCCATCCGAATCCGAAGGCATTCCCAGTCCAGCCTAGAAACGTAGTCCCTCCAGCATCTCCTTGGTCTTCCTCCAAGTTTCCTCTCTGTGCCCGACTCACCTCAAGTGCCTCCTCTTGACATGGAGAAGCAGCGATTCTACTATGAGTCCCTCCCAGATGACCAAGTTTCTCACCCTATCTCTGAGGGAGAGCCCCAGACACCCTGCGGAGCAAACTCATTTCGCCTGCTTGTATCTGTGACCTCGTTCTTTCGGTCATGACCCAAAGCTCATGACCATAGATAACGGTTTGGACATAGCTTGACTGGCAAATCAAGAGCTTTGCCTTTTACCTCAGATCTCTCTTCACCAGGACAGATTGATACAACGCCTAGATCTCTGCGGACATAGCACCAATCCAACTATCTATCTCCTGCTTCATTTTCCCCTCATTCGTGAAGGAGAACCCAAGGTACTGACCCAGTTGGGGCAGGAAATCTTTCGACAAAAAGAAGGCACTCTACCCTTTCCGACTCAAGTCTATGGTCTCAGACGTCCAAAGAAATGTACAAGTTTCTCTTCAACCCGAACTTCACTGTCTTCATTCAACATGTTGTCTACCAGATTCGCCATCTTGGAATTTATTGCTTTAAGTCACAGCAGCCATGATGTTTCAAGACCAGAATTTGTTTGTGTTACATTCCGCCTCCCAGCATCATCACAGGCACAACAAGGCATTCATGACAGCTCTCTCCATATGAACTGACACTTGCCGGCCGAACAGACCTTTATGACTTACATTGTTGTTATTATCTCCTCTGAGTTCTCGATGAACAACACAGGACAGAAAGGTCTCTCACCCTCTTCTGCTCTTCCTCTGCCTCGGCAAACAGCTTGCGGATGTTGGCCTCAGACTCTCCCACGTACTTGTTAAGGATCTCTGGGCCGTTAACCACCTTCGGCTCACGGGCGTTGAGCATCTTGCCAATCTGCCGGGCCATCAGGGTTTTTCCACACCCTGGTGGGCCAAACAGCAGGATTCCCTTCACGTGCTTGCAGCCTGGAGCAAGAAAAAGCACAGTAAACAAAAAGAAAAGACTGGAATCAGATTATAAAAGAGAAAGGTATGTGACCAAAACATGAACATGATGAATGAAGGAAGAGTCAGGTAGTGTGGATGCAAGAAAGAGAAGAAGGAAGAGGTCATCTACTTTTGCTAAATGTATGATTATTTTTCCAGCATTCCAATATCTAACTAAAACTTTTTTAGATCATTTTTATATTACGGATGTGAAAAATGACAGATTAAAGCCATGTCTTACCCATCTGCTCCACAATATCAGGAGGGAAAACCCTGGAAGCGAAGGCTCTGCGGAAAATGTCAGAGAATTCCTTGTCCAGACCTCCAATTCCCATTTTCTCAAAGTTCCAGTCCGGGTTGATGATCGTCTGCCGTGCCTCCTTGGTCTTTGCCTTACCTGTTCAAACATACAGACATCATCAGATGTTTGATGCCTAAACAAATATAAAGTCAAAATGTACCAACACTTTTAATACAGTTTTATTTTTGGAAATTAAATTAATTTTTAAAGTAAAATATAGCAAGCCTGCTTATTTTGTTTTTAGCGTCTTTCTTTGCAGACAGCTCTGGTCAATTTTTGTTTGTTCTTGCTGTCATCTTGTGGAGATTCAGTCACAGGTTATCCATGTTGCTCATGTAGCATTTTGGCTTTACACTTACCAATCAGTTAGTATTCAAACACAGTCAGAGCATATATATGGAAAGAGGTAGAAGAATAACACACCAACTAGTGTGAGCGAAGAATTCTCTGCCTTCTCGAAGATGACCTGGCTGTTGCCCACCATCAGACCGACGTCGATCTGGTGGAGAAACCAGAGTTACTCACATTCCTCGTTTAGCTAATTCAAAATGTTTTTATATGTCCAGCAGTTACTCTTACCGTATTGAAATAAAATCCTGCCAAATATAAACATAAACTATGTTTATGATATTAACATTTTTTGAGCTGAACTTGTATTTAAATTACATTTGTGAAACAGATACTGCTTTTAAAACTAAAAACTAAAACTTTAAATAAGAAAAAAGTTAAATAAAAACAGGAAAAATGATCCCCGTAGAAGCATTTAAAATGTGTAAAACTCTAATTAGAACGCAAATCTAAGGTGTGTGTCATTTTCGTCGTATTTCAGGAAACATAGTCAGACATAAGGTCGGCAAAGACACAGGCTAACCAAACATGATTTCTTTTGTCAATGACCCAAATGCTTCTGATGAGAGAAATACAGAAGGATTCATGACACAGAAATTAATCATTATGATTCATTTTTTGCTTCATTTTCTGTTTGACAAATTTAAATACATTTGTCAAAATGTATTTTGACAAAAATCTTTAGCTAAAAAATGTGAATATCATTAGAAAGTAAAAAAAAAAAGTCACTCATTTAAAAAAGTGCAGCTCATATATTGGATATATTCATTGCACAGAATGAAATACATGAAACAATTGAAGTCATGTGTAAGAATCAAGCACTTTTTCCTTCCACTCAACTCTCCATGTTTTAATTTTCCCCAGAATTATACATTTTAAGGAACTGAATTTTGGTTATTTATTATCTGTAAGCTTTGATCTTCAACATTTTAAGAAATAAGCACTTGAAAATATCACTATTTAATCTGCAACATATACAGAATGTATCAGTTTCATTTTCTGAAATGTGTGACAAAAATTATATTTTTATCACTCTCACTGAGTGCGTCTGTAATTAGAACTGTGACTATAATAATAATAATAATAATATTAATAATAATAATAATGAAGGAAGTTGGGTTGCGGTCTAAGAGAGAAATTCAAATGATTGATTTTTAATATTCACAATATTCTAATGTTTTGAGTTATACAGCCAAAGGGCCTGAGACCTTATGCTGCTGGTCTGTTGTCCTGCTAATCAACTGTAGTTTACTATATAACGTAACCTCAGTAGAAGCGTTTGACTTAAAACAAGAAATAAGTAACTTTCTTGACTTATTTGGACAATTTCTGAGGCAAAAACATAAGGATATTGCAATATTAATTCACTGTTTTTTAAAAAAAGTACATCTTTGCCATTTGAGTTTTAAATTCGTTAGCGGGGATTGCATTATATATTTTCAAGGCACTTAGTGCCATAGCACAATCAAGTATGTTACCTTCAGTTGTTATAAAAATGATATATATATCAACTAGGACTTATATGAAATTGAACTTAACATAGTGCCTTGAAATTGGGCCTCTGTCTCTTTAAAAACTGAGCTGCTCTGTGAGGCGGAAGCTCTGAAACTTGGAACTGCAGCTCTGAGGAAGAGCTGCGCCTTGAAGGCGGGGCTAGCTCTAACCCAGGCATTTTGCACAGCTGAATGGTTGCCATGGGAGATGAAAGAATTTCGCAAACATGAATAAAAAAAATAAAAGCAACACTCCAGTATGTTTTGGTATGTTTTTGAAGAGCAAATAACATTATAACATGATGTAAAGCTCAAAATAGTTGATTTTACATAGTACTGTCCCTTTAAATGAGTTTTCAATTTCAAAACATTGACATTGGAGCACGTCTATATTTGATAGTGGCACTTTAGTTGTTTATAGTGAACGATGTTAAGTCTGATGTTACAAATAAAGTTAGCAAGTTACAAGCAAGTAATCTTAGTATTATATAAATTCTCTATAAATATTCAGATTTAAGTTTAGGGTTAGTAACTGTGTGATAAATGTTTTTTTAACTCACCTTGCTGGGTTGGTCCAAAAGTCACCCATACTCTAACAAACTAACCTCCCTGGGTGTCCACACCTGATGATGCTGTGAAAACTTTTGATGATATAAAGTCCTATAGAATATAGAGTTGATCCCTCATGAGGCTCACATCTATTTAGACCTGAATATCTCTGTATGCTCATGTTCTAATTCCTTATGAGCCGACTGCAGTCCTATCTGGATCATTCTACGTTCTTGGGAGCAATTTTCCAGCTCGCTCTCTGGAGTTTAATTACTTAAAACTAATGATGTGTCTCTGAACAATCAACAAAATCCCACGAGCAGCAGAACCAAAGCATAACTCACAGACGCTTCCAGCAGCAGCAGCAGCAGCAGCAGCAGCAGCAGCAGCAGCAGCAGCCCTGACTCCTTTCTCACCCTCAGCTTTGAGGTCTGAACTCCCTCCAGAGGTCACGTACCTTTTGCGGCTTCTTCCCAGAAGCTGGTTCTCCTTTCAGGATGCTGGCGTCCATCGCCTCGATGTCCTTCACCACCAGTCCGAACAGCTTGTCACAGAAACTGAACACTAACTGGAAAGTGTGGACACCAAATATTAACAACATGATTCAACATGAAAAGGAAAACAAAAAAAGCTGTGGACAATCAACCTGCTGGGTGACGGAGAAGGCCTGGTTGTTGAACTGCTGGATGAACTCGCCCGCCATCTTGTCCGAGTCGTAGGGAGAGGAGTCGGTGCTCTTCTTTTGCAGGAAGTCGATTTCGATCGTCATGGCGCCAATGCACTGCTTGGACTTGTCAAAGTTGTAGTTGGACACTGAACGGGCGAACGAAATCCGTTATTTTTCATAACATGACCCTCTGTATATTAACATAAAACAATTATTATGATGGATGAGTCAAAAAATAATTGATGTTTACCTTCCACTTCCTGGCCGATGGAGAGACCGGCCCATTTCCTCTGCAACAGAAAAAGATAAGCGCCTATGACTGGGCTCTGCAGCTGAGTTTTAGTGTTTCAGTGGAAGCTTTGCGTACCTGTGGCAGGCTGAAGGCGATGCTTCCAGCTGCTACAGTATGATGGGTCTTTACAGTAAATGCGTACTTGTGGTTTGGTGTCGTTTTCACTGTCACATGTCTGCAGAGAGAGGCAGGAAACCCCGATTGAGCTTTTTAGACGGGTTTTTATAACTGATTAGTTCAATTCAGAACACTGGTTCAACGGAGTCGCAATCAGGACATGTGAGTTGCTGGAAGAGGTGGGCGATTATGGACTCAAAGGTTTATCACAATATTTTGCGATACTGTTCTGATAATGATAAAGTGACAATAAGAACTATTTATTACTCCTTTTTGAAATAATTCTATTGCTTTGACTGAATGGCAGAGCAATAATAACGCCACAAACACAATACTGCTATTGAAAAACCATGAACATTTTTAACACACTTCTTTAGGACACAACTCTTTGTATCACTAAACAACACAAATGAACTGCATTTAAACATGTATTTTAGTTTATTTATACTTCTTGATACTGATATTGAACAAACAATGGAGAAAATAGTAAAAATAACAATCCCGACAATAAGCCGGCAGCAACAAGTATAGAGGTTTTGGAGGACTTTAAACATCATTAATTGGAATTTATCATGACAACAATAAATTGAAAAAGAAAAATGATCATGATAAACGATAAATGATAACTGATAAACGATACGATAAATGCCCACCCCCAGCTGCTGGCCCTGCTCTATGTTCAGTTCAATGTTTGTGTTGTTGCTTGACAATCAAACATGTCCCTAACAATATATACAATATGAACTGTTTTGGTCACAAGTCAAAAGCTGTGAGCCGATGAAGACTTTGAATGTTGTCTAGTGTCCAAACACAATCCAGTTCAATACTGTTGTTCCAATTAAAAACTAGAAACAAAAAAAGACAATGAAATTAGTTGGTCTCTTAGCAACACATAAACCAAAATGACAGTATTTAATATCCAGTCCTTTTCCCATACTTAACCAGATTTGGAAAATGTTGAAAATCCAATTCCATATATTCTATTTCATAGCTCCAAAACACATTTAATAAAGTCATGCCTTATCTTGTTTTCTGGTAAAAGAGCTGAGAAAAAAACCAAAACATTGATATTGTTGGAGTTTGTTTTCTTTTTTTGTTTGTTTTTTGCAGTTGCTCATCAATTCAGTTCTAGAATTTGATTTAAAAAAAAAAAAAAAAACAACAGATGTGTAGGGAGATTCCTTGCTCTGCCTTTGTACTGACAAACACCTCGGTGGTTGCTACTCACTGTCCGGACTGCAGATCCTTCTCACTCACGACGGCACAGTTAGTCAGCGACAGCTCATCTGTCGGGCATCGGGCAGCTTGCATGGTCTGAGAAACGAAAAGAGAAAGTAGGACTGCATTAATATTTCATGCTCGTGACATGGTTGTATCCAGGGATGAAAAAAAGGAAAAGGAATAATTTGAAATGTATCTGGAGCAACAGCACACTGTATCTGCTGGATTTATTTCAACCTGATTGGATGCAGCGGCGCAACCAGGTCGCCCTGACAACAACATCGTTCAGAGTGGAAAGGCTTTGTAAAAAAAGTCAGAGATAGTTGTTTTAACATCGGAGGGCGATTTAATGAATGGATACTTCATACCTATTGTTTTTCAAAATGCAAAAAGCAAATAAGGAACGTCTCTTTGATGTGATCTCTAAATAAATTATTTTTCTTAACTAAAAACATGTGGATGTTTAAAATATGCTGAACTTAGCCAAAAGAAGCGTAAAAATTAGAAAAAGTTAGCTAAAATGAAACGACATGTCTTTGAAACATCTGTGGTTCATTCAAGCTGTAAGAGAGAAATGAGTGAGACTTTCAGCAGGTAAACAGAAAGGTTGAGAAGAGGAAAGCAAATGTGTTTTATTTAACCTGTCTGTGATGAAACATGTCGGCAGCCACTGAAAAAGCTCAAAATTATGCTAATGTAGCTAACCCTAATCTAAACTACATCTGGATAGTTTCTTCCCCTCTTTTTGACAAACTCTGGTTATTTTAGTCTGGAGATAAATTTAATTTGATGACTTGATACATTTAAGTTGAACTAAATAAATAAATAGATAAATAAAAGCTGAAGAAGTTTGTAAGGAAGGGAAGAAACAGAGACTGCTGTTGTAGCATTGCTAGCTACGCCAATCCTGCTAACTGTAAATAAAAGATGGTAAAACAACGTATAGTTTTAACTCTGATATTTTCTCTAAATGGTGTTATAATTTAATCATTGACAAGATTAGCAGTTGGACAAAATCAGTAATGATGATTAAATACAAAAACAGCAGTCTGTCTCCAAACAGACCTCAAGCTGCCTTCGCTCACAGCTTAGCTTCAGACTAAACATAAACAGGCCGAGTTGCATCTTCAGCAACACAATGAGTGCCTGAGAGAAAATGATTCACTGTATCAGACGCTGCATCTCACAGGGAGGCAGGAATTAACACTGCTAACCTTTAGCTGAGCCAACGGAAATGAAAAACAAAAAAAGCTGAGACGTGATAAGTGATGGTTTTATGAGTGTAATCACTAGAAGGGCAGAAATAAACAGAAGTGCATTAATATTTCATGCTCATGATATGGTTAGTGCATGTAAAACATCTGAAAGCTGTTTTCCATTTCAGCTTTGTCTTCGCTGATGTACTATGAGTTTCATGTGTCTCACTTTCCTTCATAACATTTCTGAAATGAGTCGGGCCGATGCTTCAGGGTTTTCCCTTCTAATTCGATTCTGATTGTGTTACCGATCTACCAAACATCAGGGTGGAGATGAAACTCTCATCTCCCTGATCCAGTTTTCTACTCTCTGATAAACATGCTGACATTTTCTCATTTTCACACAAATAAAAAGAAAAACCTATGTCTGTCACAAAGATTTACATGGAGATAGAAATGCAGCATGCACCACTGCAACCTAGTAACAATACAGCAACAACAAAGCCGAGCCAGGGATGGTAGATCAGGATTTGCTCTACCATGATTTGTCCCAGACCTGAATGAAATTCTCAGCAGATGCCATGGCAACAGTGCTTTCTAGAACATTTGTAAAAACTTAGGAAAGAGTCAGTCATTTCTCGAACTTCTCAAACGGAAGTGTTTTACCTTCATTTGTGAAACTACAGTGAAATATTCTTTGCTGCGTGGTGAAAGGATGAATCTGTGCAGGCCAGAGTGAAGTCTCAGGTCTATGAAGAAAACCTGGAGCAAACTGGAGACCTGGAGAATACTCAGAGGTCCTCCAACAGGGCGCACAAAGCAAAATTTAAAATCATTCAAGAACAGCTGAGACTATTCACAGAAGACCGTTCCAGAACCCGGACCGGAGTTGTTGCAGAAATGCTACATATGATTTAAAAGAAATTTGATTTAGCGTGTTGAAATTGGGCCTCTGGCTCTTTACAACCTTCTGCTCTTCAGGAAGTCATCACAACATGGCTCCTCTATTAACCCTTTAACAATTTACCAGTGTTGCTCTGAGAAGAAGCTCTTATAATGAGCTCAGCAGTTCCACCAATCATTTGCTAATTGCTGTTGGCTAGTCTGAAGGAGCTGAGTGGAGGAACTTGGAAGCTTGAAAACTGCAGATCCGAGGAGGAGCCACGCCTTGGTGCAGCCAGGTGTTTTGCACACATGAATGGTTGCCATGGAGACTAAATGATTTCTCAAACATCCATGAAAAAAAAAATCAAAGCAACATGGGTATGTTTTTGATGAGGGAATAACATTATAACACAATGTATGCTCATCATAGTCAATTTTACATAATAATACAAAAAAGAAAAAAAAAAACAAGAAAACAGAATTTTCTAAAGTTTCTTTTACTTTATATGTTTTACAAGACAAACTGTATATGAGGGGAAGACATAAGCAGATAAAGTGAGACAAACACTGCAGTGCTGGCAGGATTCCAGATCACCTGCACAGCCGTAGTCTGGCCACACGAGGTGCACTGAGGTCTGACAGGAGGACTCTCCCTCGAAGAGAAAACATTTCCTTCCATTCATTTTGCTTTCTCCTTTTATATTTAGTCTTTTAGGGCATTCACATCACAAGTACATCACAGCAAACTGCTGCCTCCATAGTTACACCCATGAAACTACATATCTGAATAGCTGACAAAGGACAGTTTTGAAGCCTCAGAAGTTCCCCCTTTTCATTAGAAAGGAGAAGAAGAGACAAGATCAAACGTGCAGATTTTTGCATTTATGCAAATAGGAAATATCCCTTTATCCAGGACGGCAAAGTGATGCGGAAATCAATATGGACAGTAAATAAAGCAGTAAAAAAGCCAAAGGAGCTGGAATCGAATCCCAGAGCAGGACTCTCATGTTTTCTCTTCTATCTGGATTCCTGATAGGCTAACCTAGAAAACATATGTTTAGCCCAGAAAGCAGGGATTTTAGGAGTTTATTTAAAACCTCAGCCTGTGTGGCATGATCCAGTTCCAGTTTGAAGCTTCACTAAAAACCTAAAAAAAAATAAATAAAAAGACAAATCTCAGGACACTAGGAGAGAGGGGCGATCACAGTAAATAGGCTTTCCTTTTAAACCTGTTTAAGATGATGTAATCTTTCAAATAATATAGCTATGTATTTTATGAGTGTCAAACAAACAATAATGATGTAGACAAAGACTTGTTTTCTACATGTAGCCTGTTTATGCTAATTATGTTGAGATTCGCATAAACATTAGCACATACTGTATGTTGCAGAAATCTAATAATCTAATGTTTCCAATCTCTGAAGTCTATTTCTTTAAATGCAAAAGAAAAAGACTTGGATTGCTACTCTTACTCAATCAATTAACAGTAGTAATCATTCATGATATTACTCAAAAAAGTAAAAGGTACGCATACAAGGTTTGCATTGCATTGTGGGAAGCAGTAGAGTACACAAACTAATAAGCAAAGGCGTCACGTCTTTTTCATAAAGCAGAAAGCTTGCAGTGTCCTGATACCGATACTGGTATCGTATCGGCCCAATACTGATAATACCAACATCAAGTATCACATCAGTACTTAATACCAATACCAGTATGGATACTTGCTTTTATCTTTCGCAAGATACACACCAATACACTTTCTGCTGGACTTTCCTCCTGCTCTGTGCTGCAGCTAAAAGGCTAAAGCACGCTTCATAACAGGTGGTCAAAAAATAAATAAATAGAAGGAGGAAGAAGTTAGATCACAGGAAGGAGCGAAAATATCCATAGTTTGGAGATATTTCAAAGTAAATGCAGAGGATAGTAAACAGACTGCTTTCTGTGCTTTGCTAAGCTGTGAAGAGGAAAGACAAATGATTAGTCTTTTAACGAGTCATTTGATAAAGCATCTGAAGGCTAAAGCAATCTGTCACACTATGATTTATTAAAACAGTTACAGAGTCTAAATAAAATAATTGTGATTTCAAAAGCTGTGTGAAATATAACACACAACTTGTGTTGTTAACTACTCTATATCAATAGTTAATAAGCTACTACTTATTAACTACTAACAGTTAATGCAACTGATGTGCTTATACTCTATCTGAAAAAAACTACCTATGCAACTTTCAAGATGTATTCTCAAAACTCAGTATTGAGGAAAAGCCAGATCAGCAAATGTTTAAGATATTTGAGTCTAAAATGTAGTTGTTATTTGTACCTGTTCAGACTACTGGGGTAATTATGCTTTTATTAATGTTAAAGTCTCAAATAATGACCTTTGAACATTTTTTTGTGTCATCTTGGCTGCTGGAGTATAATGGCAGAGCACCAAGTGGAATTTTGCTGTCAGCTCCACTGGGACAGCGGAGTTGATTAATGAATGCTAATGAGAGAGTGTTTCCGTTTAGTCAGCAATCGGCATCAGTTTGAGTTGCTCGGCTGCAGAAGTGTCGATCCAGCCTTCAGGGAGGACGCGTGCACACTGTGCAGCTCCTCCTCCAGTCTGGCAGGACATCACAAACATTACAGATAATGATGTGAAAAAGAGCATTTGTCCCTTTAAGGATTGTTTTTGCTTTTTATGTCACACTTGCATGTTTTTTTTTTTTGAAAATCATCAAATAAATGCTATTTTCAGAGAAGGATAACCTGAATAAATACAAAAAGTTGTTTTTAATTATTGAGTGGTAGAGTAATTACCATGTAAAGATAGCGACTGGTTCTGGCGACAGGAACTTCCACCAAACGTTAGCAAAACCTGACAATGGGTGTGTCCAATTTCTAAGGCTGCATCCTTCGAAGGATCCCGATCCACCCGGCTCACACAGTTCGGGAACTTTGACGATCGGGAAGACAGGAAGTGAGCGACTGCAGAACTGGACGGACTGGCCTTCAGATTAATTCCTGGTCTCAGCTCAGCCTAAGTTATAAATAAAGTCAAAAAATAATCTTTGAATCTTGTCGCAAAATGGAATTGCAAAAAAATCCATTGTTGGGCAATGGTTGTGCTGTTGCTAGGCACAACCCTATTTCCCTGCTGTCTGACCGTGACATCTGCTGTGGTGGTGCCGTTGCTGGGCACAAGCTGGTAACAGTAATGTTTGTTGAATATTTTTTTTAATTTTTCTGAATTAAATTATTGAATAAAGTATGTTTTTATTTTTACAAAATGATATGAAGAAAATGTTTACGCAAATGGCAAAAGTTTATCAGCACAATAGGTTTAAGCTTTTCAGTTTAATACGGCCAGATTTTAATATTCTTATATTTAAAACTGTACTGTACTAACTGTAGTCTTTCTCTGTCCCCCTCTTCATCCTCCATTGCTACAGGAAAAAAAAAATCCAAACGGGATTGTTTAATTTGAGTCCCAAATCCTTAGTAATGCCTTCTTAATGAACTGATTAAAGCCAATAACTTTCCGTTTTACATGTTCTTTAGAATGCATAATGTGTTCCTATAGAAAGTCTCAGATCTATTATTCCTCCCTTCTTCTTGCGTTTTACTCTGGCAGGTTTGCACTCATCCTGCGTGTGCTTTTACAAGTTTTTTGTTTTGTGTGGTTTCGGGAGCTGATGGTCCTCTGATTCCTTGCTGTCCAACCAGGACATCTGCTGCACATCGCAGCAGACATCGTGCTAAGGCGAGGGCTGAATTGAGCTCTGGTGCGGTTTGAATGCGTATGAGAATGCCAAGTGGACCGGAGACTACAGCACAGGGCTTTCTGGGTAAATATAACCAAAACAAACGTGCGTGTCTTGCCCTAGCGGGAGAAATGGCTCTTGGTCTTTCATTAAAGGCAAAAGAGAAACCCTTCAGCCGCTAAAATCTGACGCCACCCCATTTTTGTGAAGTAGGAAGTTGTGCTCAGCATCTTCTCCAGAAGTTTTCATGTTGTTTTTTTCAGTGGTTCTCGGTACAGCGCCACCACAGGCGAAGAGGTAAACAGGTTTTCCAAAAGGTTTGATTAGTTTTACACAATGAGGCGTGAACGTGAAACACAGCAGCTGAAAATGTAACAAATGTTGCAACTTTGGTCCCTAATCAAAACGAGTCTACTGGACTATCAGGTGGGAAAAAAAACCCTAAGAAACTCCTTGACTGTTCTGGGTTAGCAGCAAATCTGCCTGAGTGTGGCTGGTGAAAATGTACTCAGTGCTTCCCAGGAATGTTGATAATTACATTTAATTTATGACAAGTCGTAAACTGTTCTGTATTCACTCAAGTTCTCCTTGTCTAATACTGATGACCTGAAGCATTTAGGTGTGACAAAAAGAAAACTGCAGGGACAAATGCGTTTTCACACGACGCTGATGATGGCAGCTTGCTTTGACATCACGCATCCATACATACCTTATAAAATATTACGACCTGGTGGGCACCAACGTAGGCAAGCAGAGGAGAAGGACAGAAGACAGTGTTTGAGACAGAAGGGGACTTGGAGCAGCAAGCTGCAGGAAATGAGGCATGAAGAAACTCTGATGTTTCGCAGACTTGTGAATTCCAGCTGTATTCACACGTAGGAGGGAAGAAGCCCATGCTGCACACGTTGAGCTACAGCGCTTGGCATGCAGGCCAGGGTTGGCTTGGCTTGAACTCTACATGGTATTTCTTTCAGTTCTCCAAATGAACTAATGTTCCAGGTATGAACTGAACCCCAAGTCTGGAGGTTTTATGCTACTGCATGTTTAGGTCAATCAAAGGGCATCATCTATTCAGCATATAGGAAACAAATGGCAACTATCCCATGCTTACATGGATAGACATGAATATTTTCCTCTTATATGTGAAGAGACGTGTTGAATGAGTGACAATGGACGTATTATCAAGGTGCCCATAGCAGGAGGGAGACTCTGATCTGATGTCAAATATTCAGAAATGAGTCAATTATAGATTCCATGTCAGGGAACCAATAATTAGCCGAAGCATATTTGAAACACATTCTTATATAAAAGTAACTTTAGTTTTCTACGTTTAGGTGGGGGAGAATATTTTTTTTTTGCTGCTTATAATGATATCTAATCTAATGTCTAAGGATTTAGCTGCATCAATTAGCATTTTCAGTCAAAACACAAGACAGGACATGACATCGTATTATTTAAAAATAACGTACAACACTCTTTCTTCAAGACTGACATGAAGTACAGTCTGGGCTCCTTCTATAAACTCAGCAGACAAAAGCATTTTTGTATGTATCTTGGCACCTTCAGTGATCACAACAGGATAGAAACAGGAAAATACTTTCTATTTCTGAATTGAAATGTAAAAAAAAAAAAACCGACATAAAAAGATGCACTGACAAATTATCAGATGACTGAAATCAGTCCATTTTCAGCTTAAGTGCCTCATACCAGAGATCTGGAAATGAAAAATTTGGAAGTTTTTCCGATGAAGGAATGCATCATAACTTTGTGCTTCCAGGTCATTCAGACAGCAACACTCTTCAGAGTGAAAGTTGTAACAGAGAAAGACTTCCTCTGCTGTGCCTCCAGGCTACAACAGAATTCCACTCTTTGGCTGATATTGGTCTCTTCACTCTTTGGCCATTTTGGCTTCTGAAGAGCTGATCATTTTTTTGCCAACTTGTTGAGGTATGAAAATAAGCCGTCTGTCCTGGTAGGTACTGATCACTCACATGTCACAGAAAACAATCTGTTTTTCAAAATTCTGAGAAAAACTTTCCCTCAGGCATTAGTTTCAGATCTTCTCAGAGTGATCTTTCACAATTGTTCAAGATTCAATTGGACCACCAATGTCCAACATTCTCTCCTGTCACCAGATCCACTCCAGGTACTGATCAGTACACACCCCTAATATTTTTTTCCATCTCAGTTTTCAACACATCATACTGTTTTTGCTATGTTCAGCTTCCTCCGGCCAGTGGTAGTGGTATTGATAATGGCTAGTTGTACAAAAGACCCCAAAACACATTCACACACTGAAGGGACGACGATGGCGATGGGGGTAGAAGTTCGTCTCCGGTTCAACTCCTGCTACGTCCACCTCCATCGTTGCTTCCTTATCTCTTACTACAGCGGCAAAGACACTTGCCCAAGAGCACAACCCACTAAAATATACAATTTTAAACAAACTTTTAAACTCTTCAATCCCAACTAAACTATACAGTCGCTTCCTGCTGTAGTAATCTATCTGATCTCCTTCTGCATTGTGTATTTCAGTCTCATATTCTCGGTCCACATCCTGTTTGAATATTAAAAACTCAAGCAGCACTCTGAATAATGAGTCTTGGCTTAATGCAAAGCCCCAGTTTAACAGCTTTGCCTTCATTTCAACAAATATTATCCACTCGGAGAATTCCCTCGCGACCCATTGACATTTCCTCCACAGCCTCTAATTTATTAGTAATGACATAATAATTTCCACACCCGTTTTTGGTCCCATTAAGTTTTCAGTGAATCGCGTCTAAATCAACCTAACAAGAAAACTGCTGCATCTACTGGCTCCCTTCTCATCCGCCAGCGTCGCTGCAGCATCCGCTCCCAAAACGCGTTAAACCGCAGAGATAGGGAGTGGCTTTCCCCACTCATTCTAAATATTCTTCTATTTCAAGCTCCTCCCGTTAAATTATTCATGCCGTGGTGCCTGAGCCGGCGTATTGAATGTGGCGTCTGCACTGGCAATTGATTGGTAACGCTGCAGCGAGTCCCGTGGTTTAAGACACGGACAGAGCCGAGCGTCTGCTGTTTTCTGCTGAGTCGTTTTTATGTTTCATTGATCGAAAATAAAGATTTTCCAGCAGTTTTAATTTGCACATTATCCACGTTGCCATTGAAGTCATTCAATATTAATATCTGCTATTACCACAGTTGGTTAGCAGCTAGTTTCATTTACCTGAGTAAATTTACTCCCAGCTTTAAAATGCACTTTCTACATCTACTTGAGTAACACTGTTCCTGCTGTAACCATGGATTTCTGTAGATTTATGCTGTGAAAATGTAATTTGAAAAAGTGTTGCTTCTTCTGCCTGAATTTGTAACTTTGTCTTGATATTACCTATTTCTACTCACTTTAGATTTTTATTCTTTGAAATACCAGAATGCATGCACCACTTTGAGCTTTTGAAAGTCTGATGACGACCTTTGACCCCGACAATTCAGATGTCACAGTCAAACTGCCAGTGCTTGAGTAGCCGT